>NC_084740.1:33252657-33627657 GCF_033978785.1 Entelurus aequoreus
CGTGGAACGTCACCTCGCGAGGTGGAGAAGTTCCCGGCTAGATAAAGCCGGACTCACTTCGACGCACAGCAAGGGCTCTGGAACCTGTTCTCTCAAGAGGGGTTGGACTCTCTTCCACTCTGGCGTTGCAAGTGATGAGAGGCTGGGTTGGCAATTCTTGTTGACCCCCGGCTCAAAGCCTGCACGTTGGACTTAACCCAGAAGACGAGATGGTAACTTCCCTCCACTTTCGGGTTGGGTGACGGGTCCTGACTGTTGTTGGTGTTTACGCACCAAACAGCAGCTCAGAGTACCCACTCTTTTTGGATTCCCTTGAGAGTGCTCCCTCGGGTGATTCCTTTGTTCTGCTGGGGGTCTTCAACGCTCATGTTGGCAACGACTTTGAAACCTGGAGAGTCGTGATTGGGAAAAATGGCCACCCGGATCTGAACCCAAGTGGTGCTTTATTATTGGACTTTTGTGCTCGTCACGGATTGTCCATAACAAACACAATGTTCAAACATAAGGGTGTCCATATGTGCACTTGGCACCAGGACACCCTCGGCCGCAGTTCCATTATTGACTTTGTAGTTGTGTCATGGGATTTGCGGCCTCATGTTTTGGACACTCGGGTGAAGAGATGGGCGAGCTTTCTACCGATCACCACCTGGTGAGCTGGCTCCGATGGTGGGGTAGGATCCCGGACAGACCTGGCAGGCCCAAACGCATTGTGAGAGTCTTTTGGGAATGCCTAGCAGTCTCCTGTCAGAGAGAGTTTCTTTTTCTACCTCCGGAGGAACTTTGAACATGTCACAAAGGAGGTGCTGGACATTGAGTCTGAAAGGATCATGTTCAGTGCCTCTCTTGTCAAGCCAGCTGATTGGAGCTGTGGCCGCAAGGTGTTTGGTGCCTGTCGTGGCGGTAATCCTAGAACCCGCTGGTGGCCACCAGCAGTGCGGGATGCCGTCAAGCTGAAGAAAGAGCTTATCTGGTCCTTTTGGCTCATGGGACTCCAGAGGCAGCGGGCATACCGACAGGCCAAGCAGTGCCTGGGGAATCTGTGGTGGGCTCTCCTATTTCTGGGGCTGAGGTTGCCAAGGTAGTTAAAAAGCTCCTCGGTGGCAAGGCCGCGGGGGTGGATGAGCTCCGTCCGGAGTTCCTTAAGGCTCTGGATGCTGTGGGGCTGTTTTAGTTGACAAGACTCTGCAACATCGCATGGACATCAGGGGCGGTACCTCTGGATTGGCAGACCGGGGTGGTGGTTCCTCTCTTTAAGAAGGGGAACCGGAGGGTGTGTTCCAACTATCGTAGATCACACTCCTCAGCCTTCCCGGTAAGGTCTATTCATGTGTACTGGAGAGGAGGAACCTCGGATTCAGGACGAACAGTGTGGTTTTCGTCCTGGTCGTGGAACGGTAGACCAGCTCTATACTCTCGGCAGGGTCCTTGAGTGTGCATGGGAGTTTGTCCAACCAGTCTACATGTGCTTTGTGGACTTGGAGAAGACATTTGACCGTGGCCACCCCGGGAAGTCCTGTGGGGAGTGCTCAGAGAGTATGGGGTATCGGCATGTCTGATTGTGGCGGGTCGCTCCCTGTATGATCAGTGTCAGAGCTTGGTCCGCATTGCCAGCAGTATGTCGGACCCCTTTCCAGTGAGGGTTGGACCGGAGTCCAACCCTCGTGTTGGCTGCCCTTAGTCACCAAATGTGTTCATAAATTTTATGGACAGAATTTCTAGGCGCAGTCATGGCGTTGAGGGGATCCGGTTTGGTGGCTGCAGGATTAGGTCTCTCCTTTTTGCAGATGATGTGGTCCTTATGGCTTTAACTGGCCAGGATCTTCAGCTCTCATTGGATTGGTTCGCAGCCGAGTGTGAAGCGACTGGGATGAGAATCAGCACCTCCAAGTCCGAGGTTCTCGCCCGGGAAAGGGTGGAGTGCCATTTCGAGGTTGGGCAGGAGATCTTGCCCCAAGTGGATGAGTTCAAGTACCTGGAGTCTTGTTCATGAGTGAGGGAAGAGTGGATCGTGAGATGCACAGGCTGGCGGCCGAAATGAGTTTTCTCCGCTGGGTGGCGGGTCTCTCCCTTACTGTAAGAATTTTCACCGTTTAATTACAGTAACCTACTGGCAGCTAATGGTTCCAGTATAAAACTGTTTTTCTACAGCACACATACTGTGATTTATCACTACAGTTTATTACTGTAAAAATTATCACAGTACTGTGCTGTATCAAATATACGCTTCACAGCATAATACTGTCATCTGTTTAGCGGCATTACACTGTTATTTTAGTGTATCTACTGTAATATCCATTAACAGTTAATTACAGTAAAATAATTGTAAGCACTATAGACTGAGCTTTACAGTATAATGCCACTAGAACTTAATGAGTTGAACTTTTAATTTTTCAAAATCAAAACCCCTGCAATCTGCTGGCATAAAAATGACTGGAGAAATGGCCTTGCAAGATTATGTTTTTATTAACCAATTATTTTAAAGTGCATCAAATACATTCAATGTACATTTAGTGCATTCTTCTTATTTTCAGTAAAGCATTTTAACATGTATAACATGTCCACTTAATTTCTAACTGGAGACAAAACACTGAACACGAGTCCAGTGTTTAGTTGTCGGCTACATAAAGCCCCACTCAAAGTCTGTGAGATGTTTTATAAGGGTGGCTACGTGAGGATTTACAGTTGCTGCCTTTTCCTGGACCAGCTTCCCGGTCTTCTTGGACACCACCTTTCCCTGGCTAGCCTTTGTTCCCCTCTCAGGGTTAACGCCAATGAATCGCCTAAAAAAGAGAGAAAGCATTTAGATATTCTGTTGTGATTGAAGATTACTTGTAGTCGATACAGAACCCCCCTCACATTGTTATTTAGGAATATGCACTGCACAAATATTAATATCAATTTTAGGATATATGTGAGCCTATACCATAACCACAGCTGTAGATGAGTGAATGCTCTAAAACCCATTAAGACAAATTCAGAGAGGAAGACAATGCTAAAGCCTCCCCAACCCCTCTCTCTATTCATGTTTTCTCTCCATCTACGGGACCGTGTATTTACGCTGATGTTTCCTGCTTTCACCCATTTAACATATCGTTACCTGCTCATTACCTATCTTCTCTGCATCCTGGGGTCACACTGGTGCTTCTTGCCTTTACCCATTCAACATATCTTTACCTGCACATTACCTACCTTCTCTGCATAGTGTGGTCACGCTGGTGCTTTCTACCTTTACCCATTCAACATATCTTTACCTGCACATTACCTACCTTCTCTATATCCTGGAGTCAAGCTGGTGTTTCCTGCCTTCACCCATTCAACATATCTTTACCTGCACATTACCTACCTTCCCTGCATCTTTGGGTCACACTGGTGCTTCTTTCTTTCACCATACAACATATCTTCACCTGCACATACCTACCTTGTCTGCATGGCCTCGACCACACCTGCGCTTCCTTCTTTCACCCATTCAACATACCTTCACCCGCACATTACCTACCTTCCCTGCATAGTGTGGTCACACTGGTGCTTCCTGCCTTTACCCATTCAACATATCTTCACCCGCACATTACCTACTTGCTCTGCATTCTCGGGTCAAGCTGGTGCTTCCTGCCATCATCCAGTCAACATGTCTTTACCTGCAAATTATCTACTTTTTCTGCATCCTGGGGTCAAACAGGTGCTTCCTTCTTTGACCCAGTCAACATATCTTTACCTGCACATTACCTACCTTCTCTGTATCCTAGAGTCAAACTGGTGCTTCGGTCCCTAATAAGAAGGTCCACAAAGGAACAGAAGAGTCATTGATTTAAGGCACACAATTGGGGAAATGACAAGTCAAATTCCTGAACAGAGGTGAGAAATATAAAATAAAATATCCTAACAGTATTTTAACAGTATCAAGAAGATTTACCTTTGAACAAATTCCAATGTCCGAGGACCTTCCTCTTGGTATTCCAAGTTGAACACATAGTATGTGGCAAGAAGGGCAGCAAGCCCTGAGATTAAGCTAGGTTGGACGCCTTTGCAGATGACATCACCTTCCATGCTGATCATCCAACGTTTTATTGTGACTTTGTCACCAGCAACTGGTACAGTCAAGAAATGCAGTTTATGTTCCTAAACAGTATCCAATATGGGTAGCATTTTAAAAGTATTTGGAATGGCCACCTCACTCGCTCTCTCTTTCCTCTGTTTACATCTAGTCTCCTAAGGCAGTGGTTCTCAAATGGGGGTACGCGTACTCCTGGGGGTACTTGAAGGTATGCCAAGGGGTACGTGAGATTTTTTTTAAATATTCTAAAAATAGCAACAATTCAAAAATCCTTTATAAATATATTTATTGAATAATACTTCGACAAAATATGAATGTAAGTTCATAAACTGAACAACTAATCAAGTAGGCTATTCCATTCATTACCATAAAGCCAGAGTTTCCCCCATGCCATGATGGTTTGACCCTACCTGGCGGTGCCACACGGCACCAACTGTCAATCAACTATCCATGTAGATAACAATGGAGGCTTGGTTACAGCGTAGTGGACATGTTCCATAAATATTGATGTTAAAGATTTCTTTTTTTGTGAAGAAATGTTGAGAATGAAGTTCATGAATCCAGATGGATCTCTATTGCAATCCCCAAAGAGGGCACTTTAAGTTGATTACTTCTATGTGTAAAAATATTTATTTATAATTGAATCACTTGTTTATTTTTCAACAAGTTTTTAGTTATTTTTATATCTTTTTTTCCAAATAGTTCAAGAAAGACCACAACAAATGAGCAATATTTTGCACTGTTATACAATTTAATAAATCAGAAACTGATGACATAGTGCTGTATTTTACTTCTTTATCTCTTTTTTTCAACCAAAAATGCTTTGCTCTGATTAGGGGGTACTTGAATTTAAAAAATGTTCACAGGGGTACATCACTGAAAAAAGGTTGAGAACCACTGTCCTAAGGCAGTGGTTCTCAACCTTTTTTCAGTGCTGTGAACATTTTTTTAATGGAAGTAGACCTCCATGTCTTCATAACAGGAATATCCTGAATTCTCAAGTTGCATATCACAATAGTCATCATCAGTGTTAATAACACAAGAGCTGCTTGGATTTGCTGTTGAGCAAGTCAAACTTCGTTCAGTGTAGCCGTAGTGCTTCCTTGACACGTGCGATGTGAAAGTAGACTTAACTGTAAATCTTTTTTTACATTGACTGAAGGGGCACGTAACTGTCCTACCTTCGGTAATATGACTTTTCAAATGCAGGAGAAGGGCCCGTATATAATCGCACTTCGCGCTACATGAGACAATATTACAAGGTAAACCTTCTGCGCTATACATATCAGTCCTACTCTTGCCATATTTATGACGACGGCTGTGAGTTTTGAAGGCTGAGAAGTTGGAAAAAACTCTTGTGCATTTAGGGAAAGCACACTTAAACGATGCATTAGGCATACAACTATGACTTCGCATGTGTCTAACATACGCAAATACATTGCTGCAAGTCGTAGCACATATGTTGCAAGTTATCATCTTTTATGATGACTGTGACAAAAAAGAAAAAAACTTAGCTAGCTAGCATGCGCGTGGTCAACGATAGTGTCTGTGATGCTGACATTTCGGACTTTATAAATATATATAAAGTAATTCAAACAGAAAATGACACATCAAGGTACAAGTGACTCTTACCTTGTTATCAAAAACACACGATGCAGTAGGATGGATTTAGCAGGGTCGGCCAGGTGAAATGAAGCTCGGTTGGACGAATTGTGGGCGGACCCAAGAAACAAGTCTGAAAAATACTGAATTACACTGTAGGTTTTACAGTAACTTACTGCTGGTCGATATTTTTTGAAAAATGCAACAAAATTTACAGTACTTAACTGCATTTAAGAAGAACATGATAGGTTGATTGTCAACACTAAATTGGCCCTAGTGTGTGAATGTGAGTGTGAATGTTGTCTGTCTATCTGTGTTGGCCCTGCGATGAGGTGGCGACTTGTCCAGGGTGTACCCCGCCTTCCGCCCGATTGTAGCTGAGATAGGCTCCAGCGACCCCGAAGGGAATAAGCGGTAGAACATGGATGGATGGATGGATGGAGTATATAACTGTAATTTTATTTTTTATTTTTACAGTAATTTTTTACAGTGAAGGTCATGGATGTCAAACTCTGGCCCGTGGGCCAAATTTGGCCCAACGTGTAATTTGACTTGGCCCTTGAGGCAATATCAAATTAACACTAAAGCTGGACCTTCGATTATACATTGCGACAGTGCCGCTACTTCTAATACTTGCCAACCCTCCCGGGAGTGACTCCAGCACTCCTCCCGAATTTTTTTTTTTTTCCAGCTAGTCAAACGAGTGCCAGCCCAGTTTCATGTCAGTGCAGCTTCTGCACCCACACACAATTGAATGCAACGCATACTTCATCAACAGCGATACAGGTTACACTGACGGTAGCCAAATAAAAAACTTTAACACTTTTAGAAATATACGCAACACTGTGAATCCACACCAAACAAGAATGACAAACACATTTTGGGAGAACATCTGCACCGTAACACAACATAATCACAACACAACAAATACCCAGAACCCTTTGTAGCACTAAATCTTCCGAGACGCTACAAGGTGTGTGTGTGTGTGGGGGGGGGGGGTTTGGTGGTAGCGGGGGTGTATTTTGTAGCGTCCCGAAAGAGTTAGTGCTGCAAAAGATTCTGGGTATTTGTTCTTTTGTGTTTATGTTGTGTTACGGTGCGGATGTTCTCCCGAAAAGTGTTTCTTATTTTTGTTTGGTGTGGGTTCACAGTGTGGCGTATATTTCTAACAGTGTTAAAGTTTTTTATACTGGCACCCTCAGTGTAACCTGTATCGCTGTTGATGAAGTATGCGTTGCATTCATTTGTGTATGCGTGCTGTAACTGCACATATCTTGTGACTGGGTCTGAATGATGTTAGAATTGGGTGTACGAGATATGACCGTTGAACATCTTGTTCAATAATGAAAGTTGCCTCAGCTCAAAGCCTGAGCCCCGACATTAAAGAACTAGCATCTAAAAAAAGATGCCAGGTATCTGGCTTGGGCACATCAAATTAGATCAGTAGGTTGCAAACTGAGCAGTTTAAAGTCCTGAATGGTTGTTTTATTCATTGTTATTTTATTTTCAAATTTATTAGCCTGTGGATAAAGTTAATGTTGATATTTACCTCAGAAGGCTGCAAATAGAAAAGAGGCATTCAATTTTTATTTAAATTATATTTGATATGCAATTGATATTTTTTAATTATTATTATTATTATTTGAAACTCCATTTTGCATGTCACTATAAAGTTATATAAGCCTTGCTTGTTCAATATTCAATGCAAAACGCGTTTGGGTCCCTATTAAAAGGTTAATTTGTTCAACCTTGGCCGCGGCTTTGTTCAGTTTTAAACTTTGGCCCACTCTGTATTTGAGTTTGACACCCCTGGTGAAGGTGAAGCTCTGTCATCCTGGAGGCCACGGGGAAGACCCAGGACACATTGGGAACACTATGTCTCCCGGCTGGCCTGGGAACGCCTCGGGATCCCCTGAGAAAAGGTCCTAGGTGAGGGATCAGACAAAGAGCAGCTCAAAGACCTTTATGAAAAGTACAAATCGAGGACCTAGATTTTTTCTCGCCCAGGCGCAGGTCACCGTGGCTCCCCTGTGGAGCCAGGCGCAGAGGTGGGGCACGATGGCGAGCGACTGGTGGCCGGGCCTGTCTCCATGGGGCCCTGCCGGACTCATTTCGAAGAGGCAATGTGGGTCAACCCTCCAATGGGCTCACCACTCATGGGACCATTGAGGTCATAGAGGTCGGATGCAGTGTGAACTGGGCGGCAGCCGAAGGCAGGGCACTTGGCAGTCCGATTATCGGCTACATAAGCTCGCTCTTGGGACGTGGAACGTCACCTCGCTGGGAGGGAAAGAGCCTGAGCTGGTGCGCGAGGTGAAGAAGTTCCGGCTAGATAAAATTGGACTCACTTCGACGCACAGCAAGGGCTCTGGAACCTGTTCTCTCAAGAGGGGCTGGACTCTCTTCCACTCTGGCGTTGCAAGCAATGAGAGGCTGGGGTGGCAATTGTTGTTGCTCAAAGCCTGCACGTTGGACTTTAACCCAGTAGACGAGATGGTAGCTTCCCTCCGCCTTCGGGTTGGGTGACGGGTCCTGATTGTTGTTTGTGTTTACGCACCAAACAGCAGCTCAGAGTACCCACTCTTTTAGGATTCCCTTGAGGGAGTACTGGAGAGTGCTCCCTCGGGTGATTCCCTTGTTCTGTTGGGGGACTTCAATGCTCATGTTGGCAAGGACAGTGAAACCTGGAGAGTCGTGATTGGGAAAAATGGCCACCCGGATCTGAATCCAAGTGGTGCTTTGTTATTGGACTTTTGAGCTCGTCACGGATTGTCCATAACAAACACAATGTTCAAACATAAGGAAGAACTTTGAACATGTCACGAGGGAGGTGCTGGACATTGAGTCTGAGTGGACCATGTTCCCTGCCTCTCTTGTCGAGCCTGCTGATTGGAGCTGTGGCCGCAAGGTGTTTGGTGCCTGTCGTGGCAGTAATCCTAGAACTCGCTGGTGGCCACCAGCAGGGAGGGATGCCGTCAAGCTGAAGAAAGAGCCTATCGGGTCCTTTTGGCTCATGGGACTCCAGAGGCAGCGGGCATACCGACAGGCCAAGCAGTGCCTGGGGAATCTGTGGTGGACTCTCCTATTTCTGGGGCTTAGGTTGCCTAGGTAGTTAAAAAGCTCCTCTGTGGCAAGGTCCCGGTGGTGGATGAGTTCCTTAAGGCTCTGGATACTGTGGGGCTGTCTTGGTTGACAAGACTCTGCAACATCGCGTGAACATTGGGGGTGGTACCTCTGGATTGGCACACCGGGGTGGTGGTTCCTCTCTTTAAGAAGGGGAACCGGAGGGTGTGTTCCAACTATCGTTAAACACACTCCTCAGCCTTCCCGGTAAGGTCTATTCATGTGTACTGGAGAGGAGGAAACTCGGATCCAGGACGAACAGTGTGGTTTTCGTCCTGGTCGTGGAACGGTAGACCAGGTCTATACTCTCGGCAGGGTCCTTGAGTGTGAAGCGACTGGGATGAGAATCAGCACCTCCAAGTCCAAGTCCATGGTTCTCGCGCAGGAAAGGGTCGAGTGCCATCTCCAGGTTGGGGAGGAGATCTTGCCCCAAGTGGAGGAGTTCAAGTACCTAGGAGTCTTGTTCACGAGTGAGGATAGAGTGGATCGAGAGATCCACAGGCGGTTTGGTGCGGCGTCTTCAGTATTGAGGACGCTATATCGATCCGTTGTGGTGAAGAAGGAGCTGAGCCAGAAGGAAAAGCTCTCAATTTACCGTCGATCTACGTTCCCAGCTTTGGGTTATGACCGAAAGGACAAGCGGCCGAAATGCGTTTCCTCTGCCGGGTGGTGGGTCTCTCCCTTAGAGACAGGGTGAGAAGCTCTGTCATCCGGGAGGAACTCAAAGTAAAGCCGCTGCTCCTCCACATTGAGAGGAGCCATGAGGTGGTTCGGGCATCTGCTCAGGATGACACCCGAACGCCTCTAGGGAGGTGTGGCAGGAGGCCACGGGGAAGACCTAGGACACATTGGAAAGACTATGTCCCCGGCTGGCCTGGGAACGCCTCGGAATACCCCGAGAAGAGCTGGACGAAGTGGCTGGGGAGAGGGAAGTCTGGGATTTTCTGCTCAGGCTGCTGCCCCCGCAACCCGACCTCGGATAAGCGGAAGAAAATGGATGGATTTAGAATGACAGTCATACTGTCAGATTGAGTACAAAAACTAACTAAACCTTACACAATATAATGTTTCTAGTAAAACTCACAAATATACATATCTCCAGGCATTATTAGCCATTTTGCATGTGTGGTTTAGGAGTTATGTTTAAATAAATAACTGTCAGATTGAGTGAGACAGTAAACTGTCATAGTGAGTAAAACCCTTATTTTGTATTTGCAAACCTTACAAAAACAACTAAATCTAGTTAAACTCACACAGATACAATATTACAGGCATTTTTAGACACAATGCATGTTTGGTTTTAGAGTTATGTTTATATAACTTTCATATTTAGTATGACAGTTATACTGTCATATTGAATAAAAACAACAACTAACTTGTGTCTTTGCAAACCTTACAAAATACCATTTTTCTAGTAAAACTAACAAAAGCTAACTAACTAACATGCTCCAGGCATTATTAGCTATTCTGCATGTGTTGTTTGAGTTATGTTTAAATAACTGTCATATTGAGTGTGACAGTATACTGTCATAAAACCCAATTTTTGTATTTGCAACCCTGATTCTAGTAAAACTCACATATATACAATATTACAGGCAGTTTTGGACATAATGGTTTGGTTTTGGAGTTATGTTTATATAACTTTCATATATAGTATGACAGCTAAACTGTTATATTGAGTAAAAAAACTAACTTGTGTTTGTCATAAAACCCAATTTTTGTATTAGCAAACCATACAACTGATTCAAATAAAACTCACATGGATTCAATATTACAGGCATTTTCAGACATTTTGCATGTTTGGTTTAGGAATTATGTTGTAATACATAATACAATACAAATAATTTTTGTGTTTGCAAGCCTTAAAAAAAGCATATGTTTCCAGTAAAACTCCCAAAGATGCATTATTTCAGGCATTATTAGCCATTTTTCAGGTGTGGTTTAGGAGTTATGTTTAAATAACTGTCATATTGAGTGTGGCGTTATACTGTCATATTGAGTTAAAAAAATCTAACTCGTGTCTTTGCAAACCTTACAAAAGAATATGTTTCTAGCAACACTCACAAAGATAATTTTTTTCACGCTGTTAGACATGTTTCATGTGTATTTAGGAGTTATAATTAAATAACTTTCATATTGAGTGTAAAGTTATAATGTCATTATGTGTAAAACCTAATTTTTGTATTTGCAAACCTTACAAAAACAATTGATTCTAGTAAAACTTACATAAATTCAATATTACAGGCATTTTTAGACAATTTACATGTTTGGTTTAAAAATTGTGTTTGAATACATTTGTATTGCTTTTTTCGCATTATCTCAGGAATCTAAGATCATTACTTTCATATTGAGTAAAACACTACTTTTTGTTTTTGCAAACCTTACAAACCCACATGAATACATTATTATAAGCAATTTTAGACATGACACACGTTTCGTTCTGGAGTTATGTTTATGTAACTTTTATATTTAGTATGACTGTTATACTGTCATATTGAATAAAAAAAAACTAGCTTGTGTCTTTGCAAACTTTACAAAAGATCATTTTTCTAGTAAAACTAACAAAGATACATGTCTCCAGGCATTATTACCCATTTTGCATGGGTTGTTTAGGAATTATGTTTAAATACATTTTTATTGCTTTTTTCGCATTATCTCAGGATTCTTAGATCATTACTTTCATATTGAGTAAAAAACTACTTTTTGTTTTTGCAAACCTTACAAACCCACATGAATACATTATTATAAGCAATTTTAGACATGACACATGTTTGGTTTTGGAGTTATGTTTATATAACTTTTATATTTAATATGACTGTTATACTCTCATATTGAATTAAAAAAAACTAGCTTGTGTCTTTGCAAACTTTACAAAATATACATTTCCTAGTAAAAATAACAAAGATACATGACTCCAGGCATTATTAGCCATTTTGCATGGGTTGTTTAGGAATTATCTTTAAATACATTTGTATTGCTTTTTTCCTATTATTTAGGATTCTAAAATCCTTACTTTCATATTGAGGAAAAAACTACTTTTTGTTTTTGCAAACCTTACAAACTCACATAAATACATTATTATAGGCAATTTTAGACACGTTTGGTTCTGGAATTATGTTTATATAACTTTCATATTTAGTATGACTGTTATACTGTCTTATTGAATAAAAACAACTAGCTTGTGTCTTTGCAAACTTTACAAAATATACATTTCCTAGTAAAACTAACAAAAATACATGTCCCCAGGCATTATTACCCATTTTGCCTGGGTTGTTTAGGAGTTATGTTTAAATACATTTTTATTGCTTTTTTCGCATTATCTCAGGATTCTTATATCATTACTTTCATATTGAGTAAAAAACTACTTTTTGTTTTTGCAAACCTTACAAACTCACATAAATACATTATTACAGACATTTTTAGACATGACACATGTTTGGTTTTGGAGTTATGTTTATATAACTTTTATATTTAGTATGACTGTTATACTGTCATATTGAATAAGAAAAACTAGCTTGTGTCTTTGCAAACTTTACAAAAGATCATTTTTCTAGTAAAACTAACAAAGATACATGTCTCCAGGCATTATTACCCATTTTGCATGGGTTGTTTAGGAATTATGTTTAAATACATTTTTATTGCTTTTTTTGCATTATCTCAGGATTCTAAAATCCTTACTTTCATATTGATGAAAAAACTACTTTTTGTTTTGCAAACCTTACAAACTCACATAAATACATTATTACAGGCATTTTTAGACATAACACATGTTTGGTTTTGGAGTTATGTTTTGATAACTTTCATATTTAGTAGGACTGTTATACTGTCATATTTAATTTTAAAAAAACTAGCTTGTGTCTTTGCAAACTTTACAAAACATCATTTTTCTAGTAAAACTAACAAAGATACATGTGTCCAGGCATTATTACCCATTTTGCATGGGTTGTTTAGGAATTATGTTTAAATACATTTGTATTGCTTTTTTCGCATTATCTCAGGATTCTAAGATCATTACTTTCATATTGAGTAAAAAACTACTTTTTGTTTTTGCAAACCTTACAAACTCACATAAATACATTATTACAGGCATTTTTAGACATGACACATGTTTGGTTTTGGAGTTATGTTTATATAACTTTCATATTTAGTATGACTGTTATACTGTCATATTGAATAAAAAAAAACTAGCTTGTGTCTTTGCAAACTTTACAAAAGATCATTTTTCCAGTAAAACTAACAAAGATACATGTGTCCAGGCATTAATACCCATTTTGCATGGGTTGTTTAGGAATTATGTTTAAATACATTTGTATTGCTTTTTTCGCATTATCTCAGGATTCTAAGATCATTACTTTCATATTGAGTAAAAAACTACTTTTTGTTTTTGCAAACCTTACAAACTCACATAAATACATCATTACAGGCATTTTTAGACATGACACATGTTTGGTTTTGGAGTTATGTTTATATAACTTTTATATTTAATATGACTGTTATACTGTCATATTGAATTAAAAAAAACAAGCTTGTGTCTTTGCAAACTTTACAAAATACAATTTTTCTAGTAAAATTAACAAAGATACATGTCTCCAGGCATGATTAGCCATTTTGCATGGGTTGTTTAGGAATTATCTTTAAATACATTTTTATTGCTTTTTTTGCATTATCTCAGGATTCTAAAATCCTTACTTTCATATTGAGGAAAAAACTACTTTTTGTTTTTGCAAACCTTACAAACTCACATAAATACATTATTATAGGCAATTTTAGACATGACACACGTTTGGTTCTGGAGTTATGTTTATATAACTTTCATATGTAGTATGACAGTTATACTGTCTTATTGAATAAAAACAACTAGCTTGTGTCTTTGCAAACTTTACAAAAAATACATTTTCTAGTAAAACTAACAAAGATACATGTCTCCAGGCATTATTACCCATTTTGCCTGGGTTGTTTAGGAGTTATGTTTGAATACATTGTTATTGCTTTTTTCGCATTATCTCAGGATTCTAAGATCATTACTTTCATATTGAGTAAAAAACTACTTTTTGTTTTTGCAAACCTTACAAACTCACATTAATACATTAATACAGGCATTTTTAGACATGACACATGTTTGGTTTTGGAGTTATGTTTATATAACTTTCATATTTAATATGACTGTTATACTGTCATTTGAATAAAAAAAAAACTGGCTTGTGTCTTTGCAAACTTTACAAAAGATCATTTTTCCAGTAAAACTAAAAAAGATACATGTTTCCAGGCATTATTAGCCATTTTGCATATGTTGTTTAGGAGTAATGTTTAAATACATTTTTATTGCTTTTTTCGCATTATCTCAGGATTTTAAGAACATTACAGTCATATTGAGTAAAAAAACTACTTTTTGTGTTTGCAAGATTTAAAAAAGCATGTGTTTCGAGTAAAACGGCCAAGGATGCATTATTTCAGGCATTATTAGCCATTTTTCATGTGTGGTTTGAGTTATGGTTAAATAACTGTCATATACTGTCAGTTATGACATAGTAAGTAAAACCTAATTTATGTATTTGCAAACCTTACAAAATCATTTAAATCTAGTAAAACTCACATGGATTCAATATTACAGACATTTTTAGACATTTTGCATATTTGGTTTAGGAATTATGTTGGAATCATTTTTATTAATTTGTTCGTATTTTCTCAGAATTTTAGAACATTACTGTTATATTGAGTAAAGAAATAATTTTTGTGTTTGCAAGCCTTAAAAAAGCATATGTTTCGAGTAAAACTTACAAGAATGCATTATTTCAGGCATTGTTAATCATTTTTCATGTGTAGTTTAAGAGTTATGTTTAAATAACTGTCATATTGAGTGTGGCAGTTATACTGTCATATTGAGTAAAAAAAAACTAACCTGTATTTGCAAACCTTACAAAAGAAAATGTTTCTAGTAACACTCACAATGATACATTTTTTCACGCATTATTAGACATGTTTCATGTGTGGTTAGGAGTTATAAATAAATAATTGTCATATTGAGTGTTACAGTTTTAATGTCATTATGTGTAAAACCTAATTTTTGTATTTGCAAACCTTACAAAAACAATTGATTCTAGTAAAACTTATATAGATTCAATATTACAGGCATTTTTAGACATTTTACATGTTTGGTTTGAAATTTGTGTTTCAATACATTTGTATTGCTTTTTTCGCATTATCTCAGGATTCTAAGAACATTACTTTCATATTGAGTAAAAAACTACTTTTTGTTTTTGCAAACCTTACAAACTCACATAAATACATTATTACAGGCATTTTTAGACATGACACATGTTTGGTTTTGGAGTTATGTTTATATAACTTTCATATTTAGTATGACTGTTATACTGTCATATTGAATAAAAAAAACTAGCTTGTGTCTTTGATATCTTTACAAAAGATCATTTTTTTAAACTAACAACGTTACATGTCTCCCTAGGCATTATTAGCCATTTTGCATGTGTTGTTTAGGAATTAGGTTTAAATACATTTTTATTGCTTTTTTCCCATTATCTCAGGGTTCTAAGAACATTACAGTAAAGTAAAAAACTACTTTTTGTGTTTGCAAAATATAAAACTCAGTAAAACTCCCAATGATTCATTATTTCAGGCATTATTAGCCATTTTTTTGTGTGGTTTATGAGTTATGTTTAAATAACTGTCATATTGAGTGTGATTTTGTCATTGTGAGTAAAACCTAATTTTTGTATTTGCAAACCTTACAAAAACAACCGATTCTAGGAAAAGTCACATTGATACAATATTACAGGCATGTTTAGACATATTGCATGTTTGGTTTTGGAGTTATATTTATATAACCTGCTTTCTGAGCCGCCACCTTTGTGGTTTGCGTGTCCCACTGATCCAGGACAAACAGGTCCTAGGTGAGGGATCAGACAAAGAGCAGCTCAAAGACCTTTATTAAAAGTACAATTGAGGACCTAGATTTTTTCTCGCCCGGACGCAGGTCACCGTGGCTCCCCTGTGGAGCCAGGCCCAGAGGTGTGGCACGATGGCGATTGACGGGCCTGTCCCCATGGGGCCCAGCCGTGCTCAGCTCGAAGAGGCAACGTGGATTCCCCCCTCCAGGGCTCACCACTCATGGGCTGGGTCATAGAGGGTGCAGTGTGAGCTGGGCGGCAGCCGAAGGCAGGGCACTTGGTGGTCCGATTATCGGCTACATAAGCTCGCTCTTGGGACATGGAACGTCACCTCGCTGGGAGGGAAGGAGCCTGAGCTGGTGCTTGAGGTGGAGACGTTCCCGGCTAGATATAGTTGGACTCACAGCAAGGGCTCTGGAACCTGTTCTCTCAGAGGGGCTGGACTGAGCTGAACTTTCATTACTTGCAACGCCAGAGTGGAAGAGATTCCACACTGGCGTTGCAACTAATGAGAGGCTGGGGTGGCAATTCTTGTTGCCCCCCGGCTCAAAGCCTGCACGTTGGACTTTAAACCTAATAGACGAGATGGTAGCTTCCTTCAGCCTTCGGGTTGGGTGACGGGTCCTGACTGTTGTTTGTGTTTACACACCAAACAGCAGCTCAGAGTACCAACTCTTTTTGGATTCCCTTGAGGGAGTACTGGAGAGTGCTCCCTCGGGTGATTCCCTTGTTCTGCTGGTGGACTTCAACGCTATGTTGGCAACGACAGTGAAACCTGGAGAGTCGTGATTGGGAAAAATGGCCACCCGGATCTGAACCCAAGTGGTGCTTTGTTATTGGACTTTTGTGCTTGTCACAGATTGTCCATAACAAACACAATGTTCAAACATAAGGGTGTCCATATGTGCACTTGGCACAAGGACACCCTCGGCCGCATGATTGACTTTGTAGTTGTGTCATGGGATTTGCGGCCTCATGTTTTGGACACTCGGTGAAGAGAGGGGCAGAGCTTTCTACCAACCACCACCTGGTGGTGAGCTGGCTCCGATGGTAGGGGAGGATGCCGGTCAGACCTGGCAGGCCCAAACGCATTGTAAGGGTCTGCTGGGAACACCTAGCAGAGTCTCCTGAAGAACTTTGAACATGTCCGGAAGAACTTTGAACATGTCACGAGGGAGGTGCTGGACATTGAGTCTGAGTGGACCATGTTCCGTTCCTCTCTTGTTGAGCCAGCTGATTGAAGCTCTGGCCGCAAGGTGTTTGGTGCCTGTCGTGGCGGTAATCCACCAGCAGTGAGGGATGCTGTCAAGCTGAAGAAAGAGCCACCGGGTCCTTTTGGCTCATGGGACTCCAGAGGCAGTGGGCATACCGACAGGCCAAGCGAGACCTCCTCAGTCCCACCAACACGTCTTCCTATGAGGAAACAGTGCCTGGGAAGTCTGTGGTGGGCTCTCCTATTTCTGGGGCTGAGGTTGCCAAGGTAGTTAAAAAGCTCCTCGGTGGCAAGGCCCTGGGGATATGAGCTCCGTCCGGAGTTCCTTAAGGCTCTGGATGCTGTGGGGCAGTCTTGGTTGACAAGACTCTGCAACATTGCGTCTACATCGGGGGCGGTACCTCTGGATTGGCAGACCGGGGTGGTGGTACCTCTCTTTAAGAAGGGGAACCGGAGGGTGTGTTCCAACTATCGTAGATCACACTCCTCAGCCTTCCCGGTAAGGTCTATTCATGTGTAATGGAGAGGAGGAACCTCGGATCCAGGACGAACAGTGTGGTTTTCATCCTGGTCGTGGAACGGTAGACCAGCTCTATACTCTCGGCAGGGTCCTTGAGTGTGCATGGGAGTTTGCCCAACCAGTCTACATAAGTTTTGTGGACTTGGAGAAGACATTCGACCTTGGTCCCCGGTAAATCCTGTGGGGAGTGCTCAGAGAGTAGGGAGTATCGGCATGTCTGATTGTGGCGGGTGTCTCCCTGTATGATCAGTGTCAGAGCTTGGTCCGCATTGCCGGCAGTATGTCGGACCCCTTTCCAGTGAGGGTTGGACTCCGCCAAGGCTGCCCTTTGTCACCGATTCTGTTCATAACTTTAAAGGACAGAATATCTAGGCGCAGTCATGGCTTTGAGGATCCCCTCAACGCCATGACTGCGCCTGGTTTGGTGGCTGCAGGATTAGGTCTCTGCTTTTTGCAGATGATGTGGTCCTGATGGCTTCAACTGGCCAAGATCTTCAGCTTTCATTAGATCGGTTCGCAGTGAAGCGACTGGGATGAGAATCAGCACCTCCAAGTCCGAGTCCATGGTTCTCGCCCGGGAAAGGGTGGAGTGCCATCTCGAGGTTGGGAAAGAGATCTAGCCCCAAGTGAAGGAGTTCAAGTACCTAGGAGTCTTGTTCACGAGTGAGGATAGAGTGGATTGTGAGATCTACAGGCGGATCGGTGCGGCGTCTTCAGTAATGAGGACGCTATAGCGATCCGTTGTGGTGAAGAAGGAGCTGAGCCAGAAGGAAAAGCTTTCAATTTACCGGTTGATCAACGTTCCCATCCTCACCTATGGTCATGAACCTTGGGTTATGACCGAAAGGACAAGGTCACGGGTACAAGCGGCTGAAATGAGTTTCCTCCGCCGGGTGGTGGGTCTCTCCCTTAGAGATAGGGTGAGAAGCTCTGTCATCTGGGAGGAACTCAGTGTAAAGCCGCTGCTCCTCCACATTGAGAGGAGCCAGATGAGGTGGTTCGGGCATCTGCTCAGGATGCCACCCGAACACCTCCAGCAGGAGGCCATGGGGAAGACCTAGGATACATTGGAAAGACTATGGCCTGGGAACGCCTCGGGATCCCCCGAGAAGAACTGGACGAAGTGGCTGGGGAGAGGGAAGTCTGGGCTCTCTGCTTAGGCTGCTGCCCCCGCAACCCGACCTCGGATAAGCGGAAGAAAATGGATGGATTTAGTATGACAGTTATACTGTCATATTGAGTGTGACAGTATACTGTCATAAAACCCAATTTTTGTATTTGCAAACCTGATTCTAGTAAAACTCACATCTATACAATATTACAGGCAATTTTGGACATAATGCACGTTTGGTTTTGGAGTTATGTTTATATAACTTTAATATATAGTATGACATCTATACTGTTATAATGAGTAAAAAAACTAACTTGTGTCTGTCATAAAACTCAATTTTTGTATTTGCAAACCTTCCCAAAACAAATGATTCTAGTAAAACTCACATGGATTCAATATTACAGGCATTTTTAGACATTTTGCATGTTTGGTTTAGGAATTATGTTGGAATACATTTGTATTGCTTTTTTTCACATTATCTCAGCATTTTAAGAACTTACTGTCATATTGAGTAAAAAAAACTTTTTGTTTTTGCAAGCCTTAAAAAAACAACCGATTCTAGTAAAACTCACATTGATACAATATTACAGGCATGTTTAGACATCGTGCATGTTTGGTTTTGGAGTTATGTTTATATAACCTGCTTTCTGAGCCGCCACCTTTGTGGCTTGCGTGTCCCACTGATCCTAGGAGCTATGTTGTCCGGGGGCTTCTATGCCCCCTGGTAGGGTCCCCCAAGACAAACAGGTCCTAGGTGAGGAATCAGCCAAAGAGCAGCTCAAAGACCTTTATGAAAAGTACAAATCGAGGACCTAGATATTTTCTCGCCCGGACGCGGGTCACCGTGGCTCCCCTGTGGAGCCAGGCCCAGAGGTGGGGCACGATGGCGAGCGACTGGTGCCCATGGGGCCCAGCTCGAAGAGGCAACGTGGGTCCCCCCTGCAATAGGCTCACCACTCATGGGCTGGGTCATAGAGGTCGGGTGCAGTGTTAGCTGGGCGGAAGCCGAAGGCAGGGCACTTGGCGGTCCGATTATCGGCTACATAAGCTCGCTCTTGGGACGTGGAACGTCACCTCGCGAGGTGGAGAAGTTCCCGGCTAGATAAAGCTGGACTCACTTCGACGCACAGCGAGGGCTCTGGGACCTGTTCTCTCAAGAGGGGTTGGACTCTCTTCCACTCTGGCGTTGCAAGTAATGAGAGGCTGGGTTGGCAATTCTTGTTGCCCCCCGGCTCAAAGCCTGCACGTTGGACTTTAAACCCAATAGACGAGATGGTAGCTTCCTTCAGCCTTCGGGTTGGGTGACGGGTCCTGACTGTTGTTGGTGTTTACGCACCAAACAGCAGCTCAGAGTACCCACTCTTTTTGGATTCCCTTGAGAGTGCTCCCTCGGGTGATTCCTTTGTTCTGCTGGGGGTCTTCAACGCTCATGTTGGCAACGACTTTGAAACCTGGAGAGTCGTGATTGGGAAAAATGGCCACCCGGATCTGAACCCAAGTGGTGCTTTGTTATTGGACTTTTGTGCTAGTCACGGATTGTCCATAACAAACACAATGTTCAAACATAAGGGTGTCCATATGTGCACTTGGCACCAGGACACCCTCGGCCGCAGTTCCATTATTGACTTTGTAGTTGTGTCATGGGATTTGCGGCCTCATGTTTTGGACACTCGGGTGAAGAGAGGGGCGAGCTTTCTACCGATCACCGATAGTGGGGTAGGATCCCGGACAGACCTGGCAGGCCCAAACGCATTGTGAGAGTCTTTTGGGAATGCCTAGCAGTCTCCTGTCAGAGAGAGTTTATTTTTCTACCTCCGGAGGAACTTTGAACATGTCACAAAGGAGGTGCTGGACATTGAGTCTGAATGGATCATGTTCCGTGCCTCTCTTGTCAAGCCAGCTGATTGGAGCTGTGGCCGCAAGGTGTTTGGTGCCTGTCGTAGCGGTAATCCTAGAACCCGCTGGTGGCCACCAGCAGTGCGGGATGCCGTCAAGCTGAAGAAAGAGCTTATCTGGTCCTTTTGGCTCATGGGACTCCAGAGGCAGCGGGCATACCGACAGGCCAAGCAGTGCCTGGGGAATCTGTGGTGGGCTCTCCTATTTCTGAGGCTGAGGTTGCCAAGGTAGTTAAAAAGCTCCTCGGTGGCAAGGCCGCGGGGGTGGATGAGCTCCGTCCGGAGTTCCTTAAGGCTCTGGATGCTGTGGGGCTGTTTTAGTTGACAAGACTCTGCAACATCGCATTGACATCAGGGGCGGTACCTCTGGATTGGAAGACCGGGGTGGTGGTTCCTCTCTTTAAGAAGGGGAACCGGAGGGTGTGTTCCAACTATCGTAGATCACACTCCTCAGCCTTCCCGGTAAGGTCTATTCATGTGTACTGGAGAGGAGGAACCTCGGATCCAGGACGAACAGTGTGGTTTTCGTCCTGGTCGTGGAACGGTAGACCAGCTCTATACTCTCGGCAGGGTCCTTGAGTGTGCATGGGAGTTCGTCCAACCAGTCTACATGTGCTTTGTGGACTTGGAGAAGACATTCGACCGTGGCCACCCCGGGAAGTCCTGTGGGGAGTGCTCAGAGAGTATGGGGTATCGGCATGTCTGATTGTGGCGGGTCGCTCCCTGTATGATCAGTGTCAGAGCTTGGTCCGCATTGCCAGCAGTAAGTCGGACCCCTTTCCAGTGAGGGTTAGACCGGAGTCCAACCCTCGTGTTGGCTGCCCTTAGTCACCAAATGTGTTCATAAATTTTATGGACAGAATTTCTAGGCGCAGTCATGGTGTTGAGGGGATCCGGTTTGGTGGCTGCAGGATTAGGTCTCTCCTTTTTGCAGATGATGTGGTCCTTATGGCTTTAACTGGCCAGGATCTTCAGCTCTCATTGGATTGGTTCGCAGCCGAGTGTGAAGCGACTGGGATGAGAATCAGCACCTCCAAGTCCGAGGTTCTCGCCCGGGAAAGGGTGGAGTGCCATTTCGAGGTTGGGCAGGAGATCTTGCCCCAAGTGGATGAGTTCAAGTACCTGGAGTCTTGTTCATGAGTGAGGGAAGAGTGGATCGTGAGATGCACAGGCTGGCGGCCGAAATGAGTTTTCCCCGCTGGGTGGCGGGTCTCTCCCTTACTGTAAGAATTTTCACCGTTTAATTACAGTAACCTACTGGCAGCTAATGGTTCCAGTATAAAACTGTTTTTCTACAGCACACATACTGTGATTTATCACTACAGTTTATTACTGTAAAAAGTATCACAGTACTGTGCTGTATCAAATATACGCTTCACAGCATAATACTGTCATCTGTTTAGCGGCATTACACTGTTATTTTAGTGTATCTACTGTAATATCCATTAACAGTTAATTACAGTAAAATAATTGTAAGCACTATAGACTGAGCTTTACAGTATAATGCCACTAGAACTTAATGAGTTGAACTTTTAATTTTTCAAAATCAAAACCCCTGCAATCTGCTGGCATAAAAATGACTGGAGAAATGGCCTTGCAAGATTATGTTTTTATTAACCAATTATTTTAAAGTGCATCAAATACATTCAATGTACATTTAGTGCATTCTTCTTATTTTCAGTAAAGCATTTTAACATTTATAACATGTCCACTTAATTTCTAACTGGAGACAAAACACTGAACACGAGTCCAGTGTTTAGTTGTCGGCTACATAAAGCCCCACTCAAAGTCTGTGAGATGTTTTATAAGGGTGGCTACGTGAGGATTTACAGTTGCTGCCTTTTTCTGGACCAGCTTCCCGGTCTTCTTGGACACCACCTTTCCCTGGCTAGCCTTTGTTCCCCTCTCAGGGTTAACGCCAATGAATCGCCTAAAAAAGAGAGAAAGCATATTAGATATTCTGTTGTGATTGAAGATTACTTGTAGTCGATACAGAACCCCCCTCACATTGTTATTTAGGAATATGCACTGCACAAATATTAATATCAATTTTAGGATATATGTGAGCCTATACCATAACCACAGCTGTAGATGAGTGAATGCTCTAAAACCCATTAAGACAAATTCAGAGAGGAAGACCATGCTAAAGCCTCCCCAACCCCTCTCTCTATTCATGTTTTCTCTCCATCTACGGGACCGTGTATTTACGCTGATGTTTCCTGCTTTCACCCATTTAACATATTGCTACCTGCTCATTACCTATCTTCTCTGCATCCTGGGGTCACACTGGTGCTTCTTGCCTTTACCCATTCAACATATCTTTACCTGCACATTACCTACCTTCTCTGCATAGTGTGGTCACGCTGGTGCTTTCTACCTTTACCCATTCAACATATCTTTACCTGCACATTACCTACCTTCTCTATATCCTGGAGTCAAGCTGGTGTTTCCTGCCTTTACTCATTCAACATATCTTTACCTGCACAATACCTACCTTCTCTGTATCCTGGCGTCTAGCTGGTGTTTCCTGCCTTCACCCATTCAACATATCTTTACCTGCACATTACCTACCTTCCCTGCATCCTTGGGTCACACTGGTGCTTCTTTCTTTCACCATACAACATATCTTCACCTGCACATACCTACCTTGTCTGCATGGCCTCGACCACACCTGCGCTTCCTTCTTTCACCCATTTTACCCATTCAACATATCTTCACCCGCACATTACCTACTTGCTCTGCATTCTCGGGTCAAGCTGGTGCTTCCTGCCATCATCCAGTCAACATATCTTTACCTGCAAATTACCTACTTTTCCTGCATCCTGGGGTCAAACAGGTGCTTCCTTCTTTGACCCAGTCAACATATCTTTACCTGCACATTACCTACCTTCTCTGTATCCTAGAGTCAAACTGGTGCGTCGGTCCCTAATAAGAAGGTCCACAAAGGAACAGAAGAGTCATTGATTTAAGGCACCAAATTGGGGAAATGACAAGTCAAATTCCTGAACAGAGGTGAGAAATATAAAATAAATATCCTAACAGTATTTTAACAGTATCAAGAGGATTTACCTTTGAACAAATTCCAATGTCCGAGGACCTTCCTCTTGGTATTCCAAGTTGAACACATAGTAGGTGGCAAGAAGGGCAGCAAGCCCTGAGATTAAGCTAGGTTGGACGCCTTTGCAGATGACATCACCTTCCATGCTGATCATCCAACGTTTTATTGTGACTTTGTCACCAGCAACTGGTACAGTCAAGAAATGCAGTTTATGTTCCTAAACAGTATCCAATATGGGTAGCATTTTAAAAGTATTTGGAATGGCCACCTCACTCGCTCTCTCTTTCCTCTGTTTACATCTAGTCTCCTAAGGCAGTGGTTCTCAAATGGGGGTACGCGTACTCCTGGGGGTACTTGAAGGTATGCCAAGGGGTACGTGAGATTTTTTTTTAATATTCTAAAAATAGCAACAATTCAAAAATCCTTTATAAATATATTTATTGAATAATACTTCGACAAAATATGAATGTCAGTTCATAAACTGAACAACTAATCAAGTAGGCTATTCCATTCATTACCATAAAGCCAGAGTTTCCCCCATGCCATGATGGTTTGACCCTACCTGGCGGTGCCACACGGCACCAACTGTCAATCAACTATCCATTTAGAAAACAATGGAGGCTTGGTTAAAGCGTAGTGGACATGTTCCATAAATATTGATGTTAAAGATTTCTTTTTTTGTGAAGAAATGTTGAGAATGAAGTTCATGAATCCAGATGGATCTCTATTACAATCCCCAAAGAGGGCACTTTAAGTTGATTACTTCTATGTGTAAAAATCTTTATTTATAATTGAATCACTTGGTTATTTTTCAACGAGTTTTTAGTTATTTTTATATCTTTTTTTCCAAATAGTTCAAGAAAGACCACAACAAATGAGCAATATTTTGCACTGTTATACAATTTAATAAATCAGAAACTGATGACATAGTGCTGTATTTTACTTCTTTATCTCTTTTTTTCAACCAAAAATGCTTTGCTCTGATTAGGGGGTACTTGAATTTAAAAAATGTTCACAGGGGTACATCACTGAAAAAAGGTTGAGAACCACTGTCCTAAGGCAGTGGTTCTCAACCTTTTTTCAGTGCTGTGAACATTTTTTTAATGCAAGTAGACCTCCATGTCTTCATAACAGGAATATCCTGAATCCTCAAGTTGCATATCACAATAGTCATCATCAGTGTTAATAACACAAGAGCTGCTTGGATTTGCTGTTGAGCAAGTCAAACTTCGTTCAGTGTAGCCGTAGTGCTTCCTTGACACGTGCGATGTGAAAGTAGACTTAACTGTAAATCTTTTTTCACATTGACTGAAGGGGCACGTAACTGTCCTACCTTCGGTAATATGACTTTTCAAATGCAGGAGAAAGGCCCGTATATCATCGCACTTCGCGCTACATGAGACAATATTACAAGGTAAACCTTCTGCGCTATACATATCAGTCCTACTCTTGCCATATTTATGACGACGGCTGTGAGTTTTGAAGGCTGAGAAGTTGGAAAAAACTCTTGTGCATTTAGGGAAAGCACACTTAAACGATGCATTAGGCATACAACTATGACTTCGCATGTGTCTAACATACGCAAATACATTGCTGCAAGTCGTAGCACATATGTTGCAAGTTATCATCTTTTATGATGACTATGACAAAAAAGAAGACAACTTAGCTAGCTAGCATGCGGCGGTACATGCGCGTGGTCAACGATAGTGTCTGTGATGCTGACTGTGACGCTATGTCATTTCGGACTTTATAAATATATATATAAAGTAATTCAAACACAAAATGACACATCAAGGTACAAGTGACTCTTACCTTGTTATCAAAAACACACGATGCAGTAGGATGGATTTAGCAGGGTCGGCCAGGTGAAATGAAGCTCGGTTGGACGAATTGTGGGCGGACCCAAGAAACAAGTCTGAAAAATACTGAATTACACTGTAGGTTTTACAGTAACTTACTGCTGGTCGATATTTTTTGAAAAATGCAACAAAATTTACAGTACTTAACTGCATTTAAGAAGAACATGATAGGTTAATTGGCAACACTAAATTGGCCCTAGTGTGTGAATGTGAGTGTGAATGTTGTCTGTCTATCTGTGTTGGCCCTGCGATGAGGTGGCGACTTGTCCAGGGTGTACCCCGCCTTCCGCCTGATTGTAGCTGAGATAAGCTCCAGCGCCCCCCGCGACCCCGAAGGGAATAAGCGGTAAAAAATGGATGGATGGATGAAGTATATAACTGTAATTTTATTTTTTATTTTTACAGTAATTTTTTACAGTGAAGGTCATGGGTGTCAAACTCTGGCCCGTGGGCCAAATTTGGCCCAACGTGTAATTTGACTTGGCCCTTGAGGCAATATCAAATTAACACTAAAGCTGGACCTTCGATTATACATTGCGGCAGTGCCGCTACTTCTAATACTTGCCAACCCTCCCGGGAGTGACTCCAGCACTCCTCCCGAATTTTTTTTTTTTTTTCCAGCTAGTCAAACGAGTGCCAGCCCAGTTTCATGTCAGTGCAGCTTCTGCACCCACACACAATTGAATGCAACGCATACTTCATCAACAGCGATACAGGTTACACTGACGGTAGCCAAATAAAAAACTTTAACACTTTTAGAAATATACGCCACACTGTGAATCCACACCAAACAAGAATGACAAACACATTTCGGGAGAACATCCGCACCGTAACACAACATAAACACAACACAACAAATACCCAGAACCCTTTGTAGCACTAAATCTTCCGAGACGCTACAAGGTGTGTGTGTGTGGGGGGGGGAGGTTTGCTGGTAGCGGGGGTGTATTTTGTAGCGTCCCGAAAGAGTTAGTGCTGCAAAAGATTCTGGGTATTTGTTCTTTTGTGTTTATGTTGTGTTACGGTGCGGATGTTCTCCCGAAAAGTGTTTTTTATTTTTGTTTGGTGTGGGTTCACAGTGTGGCGTATATTTCTAACAGTGTTAAAGTTTTTTATACTGGCACCCTCAGTGTAACCTGTATCGATGTTGATGAAGTATGCGTTGCATTCATTTGTGTATGCGTGGTGAAGCTGCACATATCTTGTGACTGGGTGTGAATGATGTTAGAATTGGGTGTACGAGATATGTCTGTTGAACACCTTCGTTCGATAATGAAAGTTGCCTCAGCTCAAAGCCTGAGCCCTGACATTAAAGAACTAGCATCTAAAAAAAGATGCCAGGTATCTGGCTTGGGCACATCAAATTAGATCAGTGTGTTGCAAACTGAGCAGTTTAAAGTCCTGAATGGTTGTTTTATTCATTGTTATTTTATTTTCAAATTTATTAGCCTGTGGAAAAAGTTAATGTTGATATTTACCTCAGAAGGCTGCAAATAGAAAAGAGGCATTCAATTTTTATTTAAATTGTATTTGATATGCAATTGATATTTTTTAATTATTATTATTATTATTTGAAACTCCATTTTGCATGTCACTATAAAGTTATATAAGCCTTGCTTGTTCAATATTCAATGCAAAACGTGTTTGGGTCCCTATTAAAAGGTTAATTTGTTCAACCTTGGCCCGCGGCTTTGTTCAGTTTTAAACTTTGGCCCACTCTGTATTTGAGTTTGACACCCCTGGTGAAGGTGAAGCTCTGTCATCCTGGAGGCCACGGGGAAGACCCAGGACACATTGGGAACACTATGTCTCCCGGCTGGCCTGGGAACGCCTCGGGATCCCCTGAGAAAAGGTCCTAGGTGAGGGATCAGACAAAGAGCAGCTCAAAGACCTTTATGAAAAGTACAAATCGAGGACCTAGATTTTTTCTCGCCCAGGCGCAGGTCACCGTGGCTCCCCTGTGGAGCCAGGCGCAGAGGTGGGGCACGATGGCGAGCGACTGGTGGCCGGGCCTGTCTCCATGGGGCCCTGCCGGGCTCATTTCGAAGAGGCAACGTGGGTCAACCCTCCAATGGGCTCACCACTCATGGGCCCATTGAGGTCATAGAGGTCGGATGCAGTGTGAACTGGGCGGCAGCCGAAGGCAGGGCACTTGGCAGTCCGATTATCGGCTACATAAGCTCGCTCTTGGGACGTGGAACGTCACCTCGCTGGGAGGGAAAGAGCCTGAGCTGGTGCGCGAGGTGAAGAAGTTCCGGGTAGATATAGTTGGACTCACTTCGACGCACAGCAAGGGCTCTGGAACCTGTTCTCTCAAGAGGGGCTGGACTCTCTTCCACTCTGGCGTTGCAAGCAAAGAGAGGCTGGGGTGGCAATTGTTGTTGCTCAAAGCCTGCACGTTGGACTTTAACCCAGTAGACGAGATGGTAGCTTCCCTCCGCCTTCGGGTTGGGTGACGGGTCCTGACTGTTGTTTGTGTTTACGCACCAAACAGCAGCTCAGAGTACCCACTCTTTTTGGATTCCCTTGAGGGAGTACTGGAGAGTGCTCCCTCGGGTGATTCCCTTGTTCTGTTGGGGGACTTCAATGCTCATGTTGGCAAGGACAGTGAAACCTGGAGAGTCGTGATTGGGAAAAATGGCCACCCGGATCTGAACCCAAGTGGTGCTTTGTTATTGGACTTTTGTGCTCGTCACGGATTGTCCATAACAAACACAATGTTCAAACATAAGGAAGAACTTTAAACATGTCACGAGGGAGGTGCTGGACATTGAGTCTGAGTGGACCATGTTCCGTGCCTCTCTTGTCGAGCCTGCTGATTGGAGCTGTGGCCGCAAGGTGTTTGGTGCCTGTCGTGGCGGTAATCCTAGAACTCGCTGGTGGCCACCAGCAGGGAGGGATGCCGTCAAGCTGAAGAAAGAGCCTATCGGGTCCTTTTGGCTCATGGGACTCCAGAGGCAGCGGGCATACCGACAGGCCAAGCAGTGCCTGGGGAATCTGTGGTGGACTCTCCTATTTCTGGGGCTTAGGTTGCCTAGGTAGTTAAAAAGCTCCTCTGTGGCAAGGCCCCGGTGGTGGATGAGTTCCTTAAGGCTCTGGATACTGTGGGGCTGTCTTGGTTGACAAGACTCTGCAACATTGCGTGAACATTGGGGGTGGTACCTCTGGATTGGCACACCGGGGTGGTGGTTCCTCTCTTTAAGAAGGGGAACCGGAGGGTGTGTGCCAACTATCGTGAAACACACTCCTCAGCCTTCCCGGTAAGCTCTATTCATGTGTACTGGAGAGGAGGAAACTCGGATCCAGGACGAACAGTGTGGTTTTCGTCCTGGTCGTGGAACGGTAGACCAGGTCTATACTCTCGGCAGGGTCCTTGAGTGTGAAGCGACTGGGATGAGAATCAGCACCTCCAAGTCCAAGTCCATGGTTCTCGCGCAGGAAAGGGTCGAGTGCCATCTCCAGGTTGGGGAGGAGATCTTGCCCCAAGTGGAGGAGTTCAAGTACCTAGGAGTCTTGTTCACGAGTGAGGATAGAGTGGATCGAGAGATCCACAAGCGGTTTGGTGCGGCGTCTTCAGTATTGAGGACGCTATATCGATCCGTTGTGGTGAAGAAGGAGCTGAGCCAGAAGGAAAAGCTCTCAATTTACCGTCGATCTACGTTCCCAGCTTTGGGTTATGACCGAAAGGACAAGCGGCCGAAATGCGTTTCCTCTGCCGGGTGGTGGGTCTCTCCCTTAGAGACAGGGTGAGAAGCTCTGTCATCCGGGAGGAACTCAAAGTAAAGCCGCTGCTCCTCCACATTGAGAGGAGCCATGAGGTGGTTCGGGCATCTGCTCAGGATGCCACCCGAACGCCTCTAGGGAGGTGTGGCAGGAGGCCACGGGGAAGACCTAGGACACATTGGAAAGACTATGTCCCCGGCTGGCCTGGGAACGCCTCGGAATACCCCGAGAAGAGCTGGACGAAGTGGCTGGGGAGAGGGAAGTCTGGGATTTTCTGCTCAGGCTGCTGCCCCCGCAACCCGACCTCGGATAAGCGGAAGAAAATGGATGGATTTAGAATGACAGTTATACTGTCAGATTGAGTACAAAAACTAACTAAACCTTACACAATATAATGTTTCTAGTAAAACTCACAAAGATACATATCTCCAGGCATTATTAGCCATTTTGCATGTGTGGTTTAGGAGTTATATTTAAATAAATAACTGTCAGATTGAGTGTGACAGTAAACTGTCATAGTGAGTAAAACCCTTATTTTGTATTTGCAAACCTTACAAAAACAACTAAATCTAGTTAAACTCACACAGATACAATATTACAGGCATTTTTAGACACAATGCATGTTTGGTTTTAGAGTTATGTTTATATAACTTTCATATTTAGTATGACAGTTATACTGTCATATTGAATAAAAACAACAACTAACTTGTGTCTTTGCAAACCTTACAAAATACCATTTTTCTAGTAAAACTAACTAAAACTAACTAACTAACATGCTCCAGGCATTATTAGCTATTTTGCATGTGTTGTTTGAGTTATGTTTAAATAACTGTCATATTGAGTGTGACAGTATACTGTCATAAAACCCAATTTTTGTATTTGCAACCCTGATTCTAGTAAAACTCACATATATACAATATCACAGGCAGTTTTGGACATAATGGTTTGGTTTTGGAGTTATGTTTATATAACTTTCATATATAGTATGACAGCTAAACTGTTATATTGAGTAAAAAAACTAACTTTTGTTTGTCATAAAACCCAATTTTTGTATTAGCAAACCATACAACTGATTCAAATAAAACTCACATGGATTCAATATTACAGGCATTTTCAGACATTTTGCATTTTTGGTTTAGGAATTATGTTGTAATACATAATACAATACAAATAATTTTTGTGTTTGCAAGCCTTAAAAAAAGCATATGTTTCCAGTAAAACTCCCAAAGATGCATTATTTCAGGCATTATTAGCCATTTTTCAGGTGTGGTTTAGGAGTTATGTTTAAATAACTGTCATATTGAGTGTGGCGTTATACTGTCATATTGAGTTAAAAAAATCTAACTTGTGTCTTTGCAAACCTTACAAAAGAAAATGTTTCTAGCAACACTCACAAAGATAATTTTTTTCACGCTATTAGACATGTTTCATGTGTATTTAGGAGTTTTAATTAAATAACTTTCATATTGAGTGTTAAAGTTATAATGTCATTATGTGTAAAACCTAATTTTTGTATTTGCAAACCTTACAAAAACAATTGATTCTAGTAAAACTTACATAAATTCAATATTACAGGCATTTTTAGACAATTTACATGTTTGGTTTAAAAATTGTGTTTGAATACATTTGTATTGCTTTTTTCGCATTATCTCAGGAATCTAAGATCATTACTTTCATATTGAGTAAAACACTACTTTTTGTTTTTGCAAACCTTACAAACCCACATGAATACATTATTATAAGCAATTTTAGACATGACACACGTATGGTTCTGGAGTTATGTTTATATAACTTTTATATTTAGTATGACTGTTATACTGTCATATTGAATAAAAAAACTAGCTTGTGTCTTTGCAAACTCTACAAAAGATCATTTTTCTAGTAAAACTAACAAAGATACATGTCTCCAGGCATTATTAGCCATTTTGCATGGATTGTTTAGGAATTATCTTTAAATACATTTTTATTGCTTTTTTCGCATTATCTCAGGATTCTAAAATCCTTACTTTCATATTGAGGAAAAAACTACTTTTTGTTTTTGCAAACCTTACAAACTCACATAAATACATTATTATAGGCAATTTTAGACATGACACACGTTTGGTTCTGGAGTTATGTTTATATAACTTTCATATTTAGTATGACTGTTATACTGTCTTATTGAATAAAAACAACTAGCTTGTGTCTTTGCAAACTTTACAAAATATACATTTCCTAGTAAAACTAACAAAGATACATGTCTCCAGGCATTATTACCCATTTTGCCTGGGTTGTTTAGGAGTTATGTTTGAATACATTTTTATTGCTTTTTTCGCATTATCTCAGGATTCTTAGATCATTACTTTCATATTGAGTAAAAAACTACTTTTTGTTTTTGCAAACCTTACAAACTCACATAAATACATTATTACAGACATTTTTAGACATGACACATGTTTGGTTTTGGAGTTATGTTTATATAACTTTTATATTTAGTATGACTGTTATACTGTCATATTGAATAAGAAAAAACTAGCTTGTGTCTTTGCAAACTTTACAAAACATTATTTTTCTAGTTAAACTAACAAAGATACATGTGTCCAGGCATTATTACCCGTTTTGCATGGGTTGTTTAGGAATTATGTTTAAATACATTTTTATTGCTTTTTTTCGCATTATCTCAGGATTCTAAAATCCTTACTTTCATATTGAGGAAAAAACTACTTTTTGTTTTGCAAACCTTACAAACTCACATAAATACATTATTACAGGGATTTTTAGACATAACACATGTTTGGTTTTTGAGTTATGTTTATATAACTTTCATATTTAGTATGACTGTTATACTGTCTTATTGAATAAAAACAACTAGCTTGTGTCTTTGCAAACTTTACAAAATATACATTTCCTAGTAAAACTAAAAAAGATACATGTCTCCAGGCATTATTACCCATTTTGCCTGGGTTGTTTAGGAGTTATGTTTAAATACATTTTTATTGGTTTTTTCGCATTATCTCAGGATTCTTAGATCATTACTTTCATATTGAGTAAAAAAATACTTTTTGTTTTTGCAAACCTTACAAACTCACATAAATACATTATTACAGACATTTTTAGACATGACACATGTTTGGTTTTGGAGTTATGTTTATATAACTTTTATATTTAGTATGACTGTTATACTGTCATATTGAATAAGAAAAAACTAGCTTGTGTCTTTGCAAACTTTACAACAAATACATTTTCTAGTAAAACTAACAAAGATACATGTCTCCAGGCATTATTACCCATTTTGCCTGGGTTGTTTAGGAGTTATGTTTGAATACATTTTTATTGCTTTTTTCGCATTATCTCAGGATTCTAAGATCATTACTTTCATATTGAGTAAAAAACTACTTTTTGTTTTTGCAAACCTTACAAACTCACATTAATACATTATTACAGGAATTTTTAGACATGACACATGTTTGGTTTTGGAGTTATGTTTATATAACTTTCATATTTAATATGACTGTTATACTGTCATATTGAATAAATAAAAAAACTGGCTTGTGTCTTTGCAAACTTTACAAAAGATCATTTTTCCAGTAAAACCAACAAAGATACATGTTTCCAGGCATTATTAGCCATTTTGCATATGTTGTTTAGGAGTAATGTTTAAATACATTTTTATTGCTTTTTTCGCATTATCTCAGGATTTTAAGAACATTACAGTCATATTGAGTAAAAAAACTATTTTTTGTGTTTGCAAGATTTAAAAAAGCATGTGTTTCGAGTAAAACGGCCAATGATGCATTATTTCAGGCATCATTAGCCATTTTTCATGTGTGGTTTGAGTTATGGTTAAATAACTGTCATATACTGTCAGTTATGACATAGTAAGTAAAACCAAATTCATGTATTTGCAAACCTTACAAAATCATTTACATCTACTAAAACTCACATGGATTCAATATTACAGACATTTTTAGACATTTTGCATATTTGGTTTAGGAATTATGTTGGAATCATTTTTATTAATTTGTTCGTATTTGCTCAGAATTTTAGGACATTACTGTCATATTGAGTAAAGAAATAATTTTTGTGTTTGCAAGCCTTAAAAAAGCATATGTTTCGAGTAAAACTTACAAGAATGCATTATTTCAGGCATTGTTAATCATTTTTCATGTGTAGTTTAAGAGTTATGTTTAAATAACTGTCATATTGAGTGTGGCAGTTATACTGTCATATTGAGTAAAAAAAACTAACCTGTATTTGCAAACCTTACAAAAGAAAATGTTTCTAGTAACACTCACAAAGATACATTTTTTCACGCATTATTAGACATGTTTCATGTGTGGTTAGGAGTAATAAATAAATAATTGTCATATTGAGTGTTACAGTTTTAATGTCATTATGTGTAAAACCTAATTTTTGTATTTGCAAACCTTACAAAAAGAATTGATTCTAGTAAAACGTATATAGATTCAATATTACAGGCATTTTTAGACATTTTACATGTTTGGTTTAAAATTTGTGTTTCAATACATTTGTATTGCTTTTTTCGCATTATCTCAGGATTCTAAGAACATTACTTTCATATTGAGTAAAAAACTACTTTTTGTTTTTGCAAACCTTACAAACTCACATAAATACATTATTACAGGCATTTTTAGACATGACACATGTTTGGTTTTGGAGTTATGTTTATATAACTTTCATATTTAGTATGACTGTTATACTGTCATATTGAATAAAAAAAACTAGCTTGTGTCTTTGATATCTTTACAAAAGATCATTTTTTTTAAACTAACAACGTTACATGTCTCCCTAGGCATTATTAGCCATTTTGCATGTGTTGTTTAGGAGTTAGGTTTAAATACATTTTTATTGCTTTTTTCCCATTATCTCAGGGTTCTAAGAACATTACAGTCAAGTAAAAAACTACTTTTTGTGTTTGCAAAGTATAAAACTCAGTAAAACTCCCAATGATTCATTATTTCAGGCATTATTAGCCATTTTTTTGTGTGGTTTATGAGTTATGTTTAAATAACTGTCATATTGAGTGTGATTTTGTCATCGTGAGTAAAACCTAATTTTTGTATTTGCAAACCTTACAAAAACAACCGATTCTAGGAAAAGTCACATTGATACAATATTACAGGCATGTTTAGACATATTGCATGTTTGGTTTTGGAGTTATATTTATATAACCTGCTTTCTGAGCCGCCACCTTTGTGGTTTGCGTGTACCACTGATCCAGGACAAACAGGTCCTAGGTGAGGGATCAGACAAAGAGCAGCTCAAAGACCTTTATTAAAAGTACAATTGAGGACCTAGATTTTTTCTCGCCCGGACGCAGGTCACCGTGGCTCCCCTGTGGAGCCAGGCCCAGAGGTGTGGCACGATGGCGATTGACGGGCCTGTCCCCATGGGGCCCAGCCGTGCTCAGCTCGAAGAGGCAACGTGGATCCCCCCTCCAGGGCTCACCACTCATGGGCTGGGTCATAGAGGGTGCAGTGTGAGCTGGGCGGCAGCCGAAGGCAGGGCACTTGGTGGTCCGATTATCGGCTACATAAGCTCGCTCTTGGGACATGGAACGTCACCTCGCTGGGAGGGAAGGAGCCTGAGCTGGTGCTTGAGGTGGAGACGTTCCCGGCTAGATATAGTTGGACTCACAGCAAGGGCTCTGGAACCTGTTCTCTCAGAGGGGCTGGACTGACCTGAACTTTCATTACTTGCAACGCCAGAGTGGAAGAGATTCCACACTGGCGTTGCAACTAATGAGAGGCTGGGGTGGCAATTCTTGTTGCCCCCCGGCTCAAAGCCTGCACGTTGGACTTTAAACCCAATAGACGAGATGGTAGCTTCCTTCAGCCTTCGGGTTGGGTGACGGGTCCTGACTGTTGTTTGTGTTTACACACCAAACAGCAGCTCAGAGTACCAACTCTTTTTGGATTCCCTTGAGGGAGTACTGGAGAGTGCTCCCTCGGGTGATTCCCTTGTTCTGCTGGTGGACTTCAAGGCTATGTTGGCAACGACAGTGAAACCTGGAGAGTCGTGATTGGGAAAAATGGCCACCCGGATCTGAACCCAAGTGGTGCTTTGTTATTGGACTTTTGTGCTTGTCACGGATTGTCCATAACAAACACAATGTTCAAACATAAGGGTGTCCATATGTGCACTTGGCACAAGGACACCCTCGGCCGCATGATTGACTTTGTAGTTGTGTCATTTGCGGCCTCATGCTTTGGACACTCGGTGAAGAGAGGGGCAGAGCTTTCTACCAACCACCACCTGGTGGTGAGCTGGCTCCGATGGTAGGGGAGGTTGCCGGTCAGACCTGGCAGGCCCAAACGCATTGTAAGGGTCTGCTGGGAACACCTAGCAGAGTCTCCTGAAGAACTTTGAACATGTCCGGAAGAACTTTGAACATGTCACGAGGGAGGTGCTGGACATTGAGTCTGAGTGGACCATGTTCTCTTGTTGAGCCAGCTGATTGAAGCTGTGGCCGCAAGGTGTTTGGTGCCTGTCGTGGCGGTAATCCACCAGCACTGAGGGATGCTGTCAAGCTGAAGAAAGAGCCACCGGGTCCTTTTGGCTCATGGGACTCCAGAGGCAGTGGGCATATCGACAGGCCAAGCGAGACCTCCTCAGTCCCACCAACACGTCTTCCTATGAGGAAACAGTGCCTGGGAAGTCTGTGGTGGGCTCTCCTATTTCTGGGGCTGAGGTTGCCAAGGTAGTTAAAAAGCTCCTCGTATGGTATGAGCTCCGTCCGGAGTTCCTTAAGGCTCTGGATGCTGTGGGGCAGTCTTGGTTGACAAGACTCTGCAACATTGCGTCTACATCAGGGGCGGTACCTCTGGATTGGCAGACCGGGGTGGTGGTTCCTCTCTTTAAGAAGGGGAACCGGAGGGTGTGTTCCAACTATCGTAGATCACACTCCTCAGCCTTCCCGGTAAGGTCTATTCATGTGTACTGGAGAGGAGGAACCTCGGATCCAGGACGGACAGTGTGGTTTTCGTCCTGGTCGTGGAACGGTAGTCCAGCTCTATACTCTCGGCAGGGTCCTTGAGTGTGCATGGGAGTTTGCCCAACCAGTCTACATAAGTTTGGTGGACTTGGAGAAGACATTCGACCTTGGCCCCCGGTAAATCCTGTGGGGAGTGCTCAGAGAGTATGGAGTATCGGCATGTCTGATTGTGGCGGGTGTCTCCCTGTATGATCAGTGTCAGAGCTTGGTCCGCATTGCCGGCAGTATGTCGGACCCCTTTCCAGTGAGGGTTGGACTCCGCCAAGGCTGCCCTTTGTCACGATTCTGTTCATAACTTTAATGGACAGAATATCTAGGCGCAGTCATGGCTTTGAGGATCCCCTCAACGCCATGACTGCGCCTGGTTTGGTGGCTGCAGGATTAGGTCTCTGCTTTTTGCAGATGATGTGGTCCTGATGGCTTCAACTGGCCAAGATCTTCAGCTTTCATTGGATCGGTTCGCAGTGAAGCGACTGGGATGAGAATCAGCACCTCCATGTCCGAGTCCATGGTTCTCGCCCGGGAAAGGGTGGAGTGCCATCTCGAGGTTGGGAAAGAGATCTTGCCCCAAGTGAAGGAGTTCAAGTACCTAGGAGTCTTGTTCACGAGTGAGGATAGAGTGGATTGTGAGATCTACAGGCGGATCGGTGCGGCGTCTTCAGTAATGAGGACGCTATAGCGATCCGTTGTGGTGAAGAAGGAGCTGAGCCAGAAGGAAAAGCTTTCAATTTACCGGTCGATCAATGTTCCCATCCTCACCTATGGTCATGAGCTTTGGGTTATGACCGAAAGGACAAGGTACGGGTACAAGCGGCCGAAATGAGTTTCCTCCGCCGGGTGGTGGGTCTCTCCCTTAGAGATAGGGTGAGAAGCTCTGTCATCTGGGAGGAACTCAGTGTAAAGCCGCTGCTCCTCCACATTGAGAGGAGCCAGATGAGGTGGTTCGGGCATCTGCTCAGGATGCCACCCGAACGCCTCCCTAGGTCCGAACGGCAGGAGGCCATGGGGAAGACCTAGGATACATTGGAAAGACTATGGCCTGGGAACGCCTCGGGATCCCCCGAGAAGAGCTGGACGAAGTGGCTGGGGAGAGGGAAGTCTGGGCTCTCTGCTTAGGCTGCTGCCCCCGCAACCCGACCTCGGATAAGCGGAAGAAAATGGATGGATTTAGTATGACAGTTATACTGTCATATTGAGTGTGACAGTATACTGTCATAAAACCCAATTTTTGTATTTGCAAACCTGATTCTAGTAAAACTCACATCTATACAATATTACAGGCAATTTTGGACATAATGCACGTTTGGTTTTGGAGTTATGTTCATATAACTTTAATATATAGTATGACAAATATACTGTTATAATGAGTAAAAAAACTAACTTGTGTCTGTCATAAAACTCAATTTTTGTATTTGCAAACCTTACAAAAACAAATGATTCTAGTAAAACTCAAATGGATTCAATATTACAGGCATTTTTAGACACTTTGCATGTTTGGTTTAGGAATCATGTTGGAATACATTTGTATTGTTTTTTTCACATTATCTCAGCATTTTAAGAACTTACTGTCATATTGAGTAAAAAAAACCTTTTGTGTTTGCAAGCCTTAAAAAAACAACCAATTCTAGTAAAACTCACATTGATACAATATTACAGGCATGTTTAGACATCTTGCATGTTTGGTTTTGGAGTTATGTTTATATAACCTGCTTTCTGAGCCGCCACCTTTGTGGTTTGCGTGTCCCACTGATCCTAGGAGCTATGTTGTCCGGGGGCTTCTATGCCCCCTGGTAGGGTCCCCCAAGACAAACAGGTCCTAGGTGAGGAATCAGACAAAGAGCAGCTCAAAGACCTGTATGAAAAGTACAAATCGAGGACCTAGATATTTTCTCGCCCGGACGCAGGTCACCGTGGCTCCCCTGTGGAGCCAGGCCCAGAGGTGGGGCACGATGGCGAGCGACTGGTGCCCATGGGGCCCAGCTCGAAGAGGCAACGTTGGTCCCCCCTGCAATAGGCTCACCACTCATGGGCTGGGTCACAGAGGTCGGGTGCAGTGTTAGCTGGGCGGAAGCCGAAGGCAGGGCACTTGGCGGTCCGATTATCGGCTACATAAGCTCGCTCTTGGGACGTGGAACGTCACCTCGCGAGGTGGAGAAGTTCCCGGCTAGATAAAGCTGGACTCACTTCGACGCACAGCAAGGGCTCTGGAACCTGTTCTCTCAAGAGGGGTTGGACTCTCTTCCACTCTGGCGTTGCAAGTAATGAGAGGCTGGGTTGGCAATTCTTGTTGCCCCCCAGCTCAAAGCCTGCACGTTGGACTTAACCCAGAAGACGAGATGGTAGCTTCCCTCCGCTTTCGGGTTGGGTGATGGGTCCTGACTGTTGTTGGTGTTTACGCACCAAACAGCAGCTCAGAGTACCCACTCTTTTTGGATTCCCTTGAGAGTGCTCCCTCGGGTGATTCCCTTGTTCTGCTGGGGGTCTTCAACGCTCATGTTGGCAACGACTTTGAAACCTGGAGAGTCGTGATTGGGAAAAATGGCCACCCGGATCTGAACCCAAGTGGTGCTTTGTTATTGGACTTTTGTGCTCGTCACGGATTGTCCATAACAAACACAATGTTCAAACATAAGGGTGTCCATATGTGCACTTGGCACCAGGACACCCTCGGCCGCAGTTCCATTATTGACTTTGTAGTTGTGTCATGGGATTTGCGGCCTCATGTTTTGGACACTCGGGTGAAGAGAGGGGCGAGCTTTCTACCAATCACCACCTGGTGAGCTGGCTCCGATGGTGGGGTAGGATCCCGGACAGACCTGGCAGGCCCAAACGCATTGTGAGAGTCTTTTGGGAATGCCTAGCAGAGTCTCCTGTCAGAGAGAGTTTCTTTTTCCACCTCCGGAGGAACTTTGAACATGTCACAAAGGAGGTGCTGGACATTGAGTCTGAATGGATCATGTTCCGTGCCTCTCTTGTCAAGCCAGCTGATTGGAGCTGTGGCCGCAAGGTGTTTGGTGCCTGTCGTGGCGGTAATCCTAGAACCCGCTGGTGGCCACCAGCAGTGCGGGATGCCGTCAAGCTGAAGAAAGAGCTTATCTGGTCCTTTTGGCTCATGGGACTCCAGAGGCAGCGGGCATACCGACAGGCCAAGCAGTGCCTGGGGAATCTGTGGTGGGCTCTCCTATTTCTGGGGCTGAGGTTGCCAAGGTAGTTTTAAAAGCTCCTCGGTGGCAAGGCCCCGGGGGTGGATGAGCTCTTAAGGCTCTGGATGCTGTGGGGCTGTTTTAGTTGACAAGACTCTGCAACATCGCGTGGACATCAGGGGCGGTACCTCTGGATTGGCAGACCGGGGTGGTGGTTCCTCTCTTTAAGAAGGGGAACCGGAGGGTGTGTTCCAACTATCGTAGATCACACTCCTCAGCCTTCCCGGTAAGGTCTATTCATGTGTACTGGAGAGGAGGAACCTCGGATCCAGGACGAACAGTGTGGTTTTCGTCCTGGTCGTGGAACGGTAGACCAGCTCTATACTCTCGGCAGGGTCCTTGAGTGTGCATGGGAGTTTGTCCAACCAGTCTACATGTGCTTTGTGGACTTGGAGAAGACATTCGACCGTGGCCACCCCGGGAAGTCCTGTGGGGAGTGCTCAGATAGTATGGGGTATCGGCATGTCTGATTGTGGCGGGTCGCTCCCTGTATGATCAGTGTCAGAGCTGGGTCCGCATTGCCAGCAATAAGTTGGCTGCCCTTTGTCACCAAATGTGTTCATAAATTTTATGGACAGAATTTCTAGGCGCAGTCATGGCGTTGAGGGTATCCGGTTTGGTGGCTGCAGGATTAGGTCTCTCCTTTTTGCAGATGATGTGGTCCTCATGGCTTTAACTGGCCAGGATCTTCAGCTCTCATTGGATTGGTTCGCAGCCGAGTGTGAAGCGACTGGGATGAGAATCAGCACCTCCAAGTCCGAGGTTCTCGCCCGGGAAAGGGTGGAGTGCCATCTCGAGGTTGGGCAGGAGATCTTGCCCCAAGTGGATGAGTTCAAGTACCTGGAGTCTTGTTCATGAGTGAGGGAAGAGTGGATCGTGAGATGCACAGGCTGATCGGTGCGGCGTCTTCAGTAATGAGGACGCTATATCGATTCGTTGTGGTAAGAAGGAGCTGCGCCAGAGGGAAAAGCTCTCAATTTACCGGTCAATCTACGTTCCCATCCTCACCTATGGTCATGAGCTTTGGGTTATGACCGAAAGGACAACATCACGGGTACAAGCGGCCGAAATGAGTTTTCTCCGCTGGGTGGCGGGTCTCTCCCTTACTGTAAGAATTTTCACCGTTTAATTACAGTAACCTACTGGCAGCTAATGGTTCCAGTATAAAACTGTTTTTCTACAGCACACATACTGTGATTTATCACTACAGTTTATTACTGTAAAAAGTATCACAGTACTGTGCTGTATCAAATATACGCTTCACAGCATAATACTGTCATCTGTTTAGCGGCATTACACTGTTATTTTAGTGTATCTACTGTAATATCCATTAACAGTTAATTACAGTAAAATAATTGTAAGCACTATAGACTGAGCTTTACAGTATAATGCCACTACAAGTTAATGAGTTGAACTTTTAATTTTTCAAAATCAAAATCCCTGCAATCTGCTGGCATAAAAATGACTGGCCTTGCAAGATTATGTTTTTATTAACCAATTATTTATTGTGCATCAAGTACATTCAAAGTACATTTAGTGCATTCTTCTTATTTTCAGTAAAGCATTTTAACATTTATAACATGTCCACTTAATTTCTAACTGGAGACAAAACACTGAACACGAGTCCAGTGTTTAGTTGTCGGCTACATAAAGCCCCACTCAAAGTCTGTGAGATGTTTTATAAGGGTGGCTACGTGAGGATTTACAGTTGCTGCCTGTTTCTGGACCAGCTTCCCGGTCTTCTTGGACACCACCTTTCCCTGGCTAGCCTTTGTTCCCCTCTCAGGGTTAACGCCAATGAATCGCCTAAAAAAGAGAGAAAGCATATTAGATATTCTGTTGTGATTGAAGATTACTTGCAGTCGATACAGAACCCCCCTCACATTGTTATTTAGGAATATGCACTGCACAAATATTAATATCAATTTTAGGATATATGTGAGCCTATACCATAACCACAGCTGTAGATGAGTGAATGCTCTAAAACCCATTAAGACAAATTCAGAGAGGAAGACAATGCTAAAGCCTCCCCAATCCCTCTCTCTATTTATGTTTTCTCTCCATCTACGGGACCGTGTATTTACGCTGATGTTTCCTGCTTTCACCCATTTAACATATCGTTACCTGCTCATTACCTATCTTCTCTGCATCCTGGGGTCACACTGGTGCTTCTTGCCTTTACCCATTCAACATATCTTTACCTGCACATTACCTACCTTCTCTGCATAGTGTGGTCACGCTGGTGCTTTCTACCTTTACCCATTCAACATATCGTTACCTGCACATTACCTACCTTCTCTGTATCCTGGAGTCAAGCTGGTGTTTCCTGCCTTTACTCATTCAACATATCTTTACCTGCACATTACCTACCTTCTCTGTATCCTGGCGTCTAGCTGGTGTTTCCTGCCTTCACCCATTCAACATATCTTTACCTGCACATTACCTACCTTCCCTGCATCCTTGGGTCACACTGGTGCTTCTTTCTTTCACCATACAACATATCTTCACCTGCACATACCTACCTTGTCTGCATGGCCTCGACCACACCTGCGCTTCCTTCTTTCACCCATTCAACATACCTTCACCCGCACATTACCTACCTTCCCTGCATGGTGGGGTCACACTGGTGCTTCCTGCCTTTACCCATTCAACATATCTTCACCCGCACATTACCTACTTGCTCTGCATTCTCGGGTCAAGCTGGTGCTTCCTGCCATCATCCAGTCAACATATCTTTACCTGCAAATTACCTACTTTTTCTGCATCCTGGGGTCAAACAGGTGCTTCCTTCTTTGACCCAGTCAACATATCTTTACCTGCACATTACCTACTTTCTCTGTATCCTAGAGTCAAACTGGTGCTTCGGTCCCTAATAAGAAGGTACACAAAGGAACAGAAGAGTCATTGATTTAAGGCACACAATTGGGGAAATGACAAGTCAAATTCCTGAACAGAGGTGAGAAATATAAAATAAAATATCCTAACAGTATTTTAACAGTATCAAGAGGATTTACCTTTGAACAAATTCCAATGTCCGAGGACCTTCCTCTTGGTATTCCAAGTTGAACACATAGTAGGTGGCAAGAAGGGCAGCAAGCCCTGAGATTAAGCTAGGTTGGACGCCTTTGCAGATGACATCACCTTCCATGCTGATCATCCAACGTTTTATTGTGACTTTGTCACCAGCAACTGGTACAGTCAAGAAATGCAGTTTATGTTCCTAAACAGTATCCAATATGGGTAGCATTTTAAAAGTATTTGGAATGGCCACCTCACTCGCTCTCTCTTTCCTCTGTTTACATCTAGTCTCCTAAGGCAGTGGTTCTCAAATGGGGGTACGCGTACTCCTGGGGGTACTTGAAGGTATGCCAAGGGGTACGTGAGATTTTTTTAAAATATTCTAAAAATAGCAACAATTCAAAAATCCTTTATAAATATATTTATTGAATAATACTTTGACAAAATATGAATGTAAGTTCATAAACTGAACAACTAATCAAGTAGGCTATTCCATTCATTACCATAAAGCCAGAGTTTCCCCCATGCCATGATGGTTTGACTCTACCTGGCGGTGCCACACGGCACCAACTGTCAATCAACTATCCATGTAGAAAACAATGGAGGCTTGGTTAAAGCGTAGTGGACATGTTCCATTAATATTGATGTTAAAGATTTCTTTTTTTGTGAAGAAATGTTGAGAATGAAGTTCATGAATCCAGATGGATCTCTATTGCAATCCCCAAAGAGGGCACTTTAAGTTGATTACTTCTATGTGTAAAAATCTTTATTTATAATTGAATCACTTGTTTATTTTTCAACAAGTTTTTAGTTATTTTTATATCTTTTTTTCCAAATAGTTCAAGAAAGACCACAACAAATGAGCAATAATTTGCACTGTTATATAATTTAATGAATCAGAAACTGATGACATAGTGTTGTATTTTACTTCTTTATCTCTTTTTTTCAACCAAAAATGCTTTGCTCTGATTAGGGGGTACTTGAATTTAAAAAATTTTCACAGGGGTACATCACTGAAAAAAGGTTGAGAACCACTGTCCTAAGGCAGTGGTTCTCAACCTTGTTTCAGTGCTGTGAACATTTTTTTAATGCAAGTAGACCTCCATGTCTTCATAACAGGAATATCCTGAATCCTCAAGTTGCATATCACAATAGTCATCATCAGTGTTAATAACACAAGAGCTGCTTGGATTTGCTGTTGATCAAGTCAAACTTCGTTCAGTGTAGCCGTAGTGCTTCCTTGACGCGTGCGATGTGAAAGTAGACTTAACTGTAAATCTTTTTTCACATTGACTGAAGGGGCACGTAACTGTCGTACCTTCGGTAATATGACTTTTCAAATGCAGGAGAAGGGCCCGTATATCATCGCACTTCGCGCTACATGAGACAATATTACAAGGTAAACCTTCTGCGCTATACATATCAGTCCTACTCTTGCCATATTTATGACGACGGCTGTGAGTTTTGAAGGCTGAGAAGTTGGAAAAAACTCTTGTGCATTTAGGGAAAGCACACTTAAATGATGCATTAGGCATACAACTATGACTTCGCATGTGTCTAACATACGCAAATACATTGCTGCAAGTCGTAGCACATATGTTGCAAGTTATCATCTTTTATGATGACTATGACAAAAAAGAAGAAAACTTAGCTAGCTAGCATGCGGCGGTACATGCGCGTGGTCAACGATAGTGTCTGTGATGCTGACATTTCGGACTTTATAAATATATATATAAAGTAATTCAAACAGAAAATGACACATCAAGGTACAAGTGACTCTTACCTTGTTATCAAAAACACACGATGCAGTAGGATGGATTTAGCCAGGTGAAATGAAGCTCGGTTGGACGAATTGTGGGCGGACCCAAGAAACAAGTCTGAAAAATACTGAATTACACTGTAGGTTTTACAGTAACTTACTGCTGGTCGATATTTTTTGAAAAATGCAACAAAATTTACAGTACTTAACTGCATTTAAGAAGAACATGATAGGTTGATTGGCAACACTAAATTGGCCCTAGTGTGTGAATGTGAGTGTGAATGTTGTCTGTCTATCTGTGTTGGCCCTGCGATGAGGTGGCGACTTGTCCAGGGTGTACCCCGCCTTCCGCCTGATTGTAGCTGAGATAGGCTCCAGCGCCCCCCGCGACCCCGAAGGGAATAAGCGGTAGAAAATGGATGGAGGGATGGAGTATATAACTGTAATTTTATTTTTTATTTTTACAGTAATTTTTTACAGTGAAGGTCATGGGTGTCAAACTCTGGCCCGTGGGCCAAATTTGGCCCAACGTGTAATTTGACTTGGCCCTTGAGGCAATATCAAATTAACACTAAAGCTGGACCGGCGATTATACATTGCGGCAGTGCCGCGGTAACACCGCATTCACCGTTACTTCTAATACTTGCCAACCCTCCCGGGATTGACTCCAGCACTCCTCCCGAATTTATTTTTTTTATTTTTATTTTTTTTCAGCTAGTCAAACGAGTGCCGGCCCAGTGTCATGTCAGTGCAGCTTCTGCCAAGTGCCCCTGGCTGCAGCCCGCAGATCGAGGAGGGGCTTATTTTCCCTCAATGTGGGTGGGTCTCAACGTTGAGCCCGCGGGCTCCATCTGGTGGCGGAGATCCGGCAGCACACATTCTCAAACGTCAATAAAGCTACTTTTAACTTGTCAAATGTATTTTTTTTACCATGAAAAAACAATAAAAAAAAATATATATATATATAAACCATAGTATGAAAAAAGGTTCATGTATTTGATAGACTTAGACATTCCTACTTTTAACTTGTCAAATGTATCTGCCATCTTTTTTGTAGTTTTATTCCTTTTTTATTATCTTCATTATTTTCTGTATTGATCCTACACTATTATTGTGTTTTTTTTGTTACTTCTGATATGGCCTTGCCACGGTTTATTTGCTTATTTATTTATTTATTTTTTGTGTCTTTTTATTTTGTATTGTTTTACATCTGATCAACTTCTGTGACTTTCCTTTTCTTTTTTAAGTGTGAACGGTGGAGAGGTCCTCGAGAGGTGATCTTGGGATCACTTCCTGAGGATCCTTGATGCCGAGGAATGTTCATCCACTATGGTCTGGATAGCCTGTAGCTGATCCTGAGCCAGAGCGGGATGGATGGATATATATATATATACAATATCTGGGTATATTTTCTAATACTGTTTATACTGTAAACCTTGAATTGTTAAAGTTTAAGTGCACCTCTCTCCTCAAGTGTGCATGTGAGTGGGTATGAGTGGATGTGCGATTGTATGAAGGTTTTGCGTGACCAAAGTATGACTGTTAAATGTGATTTTAACTGTAAAATTCAATACAAATATTTGCAAAAATTAACACAAAAAAAACTTGTCAAATGTATTTTTTTTTACCATGAAAAAACAATTTAAAAAATATATATATAAACCATAGTATGGAAAAAGGTTCATGTATTTGATAGACTTAGACATTCCTACTTTTAACTTGTCAAATGTATTTTTTTTTACCATGAAAAAACAATTTAAAAAAATATATATCTAAACCATAGCATTTCCATAAGAGTATAGACACATATCATTTTGCACACTCAATTATATTAGCAAAGTCAAATAAACCAAAGACAGAAGACTTTGCATCATTGATTTTATTTTTCACCCCAGGCTAAAAATGTTTGATCTGTAAAGAAAAAAAAATGTTGTAGCCTAGCCAAATACATTCCTTAAGCTCCCATAAATGTTTAACAATGGCAAGTATCAAGGTATTTTTCTGGCCCATAACAAGCAACCCTGTTCCCTGTTTCCAGTTCTGTTAATTTTCCACTGTCTAGAAAGGAAACAGATTGCGGTTCTTATAGGCACAATAACAATGCAAGATGTAAAACTAAGGTAATTGAAATAAGTGGAGGAATTACGCTTTAGTCTAGCAATAGTTGACTACAAGACTAATTAATCACATGACCTCTCACCTGTAGCCCTCCTTGCACTCGTCGCCGTTTTCTGTCCTGCAATCGGTCTTCTTCAGACCTTAGTGATTTAATGACAACATACATTCACTATGAAAACATTCATGTTGGTCTGTTGACCGTGAGTAAAACATTTTTTTTGTGATTTGTGATATTCAAAGCACTTACGGCATGGGGAAGTTCTGCAGGAGAGCGAGACACCACCATCTCCTAATTTGCAGCATGTTTTCCTTTGAAGAAGGAAATGCAGGAAGATGTTAATATCCATCCATCCATCCATTTTCTACCGCTTATTCCCTTCGGGGTCGCGAGGGGCGCTGGAGCCTATCTCAGCTACAATTGGGCGGAAGGCGGGGTACACCCTGGACAAGTCGCCACCTCATCGCAGAGATGTTAATATGTTGTAAAAAAAATAACACCTTGTACACTAAGCATAATGTGTCACGATTTACACATACCTCTCTGAAATCACAATTGGCCCCCATTACAATGTACAGAGTGTACTGTAAGCCAAGAGGTACTGCTTAATATAATGTCAGGCGTATTCCCAAGGATACATTTTTTTCAATACAAATTAATGTGTTAATGTGTTAAAGTTTTTTATACTGGCACCCTCAGTGTAACCTGTATCGCTGTTGATGAAGTATGCGTTGCATTCATTTGTGTATGCGTGCTGAAGCTGCACATATCTTGTGACTGGGTGTGAATGATGTTAGAATTGGGTGTACGAGATATGACTGTTGAACACCTTCGTTCGATAATGAAAGTTGCCTCAGCTCAAAGCCTGAGCCCCGACATTAAAGAACTAGCATCTAAAAAAAGATGCTAGGTATCTGGCTTGGGCACATCAAATTAGATCAGTGTGTTGCAAACTGAGCAGTTTAAAGTCCTGAATGGTTGTTTTATTCATTGTTATTTTATTTTCAAATTTATTAGCCTGTGGAAAAAGTTAATGTTGATATTTACCTCAGAAGGCTGCAAATAGAAAAGAGGCATTCAATTTTTATTTAAATTGTATTTGATATGCAATTGATATTTTTTAATTATTATTATTATTATTTGAAACTCCATTTTGCATGTCACTATGAAGTTATATAAGCCTTGCTTGTTCAATATTCAATGCAAAACTTGTTTGGGTCCCTATTAAAAGGTTAATTTGTTCAACCTTGGCCCGTGGCTTTGTTTAGTTTTAAACTTTGGCCCACTCTGTATTTGAGTTTGACACCCCTGGTGAAGGTGAATCTCTGTCATCCTGGAGGCCACGGGGAAGACCCAGGACACATTGGGAACACTATGTCTCCCGGCTGGCCTGGGAACGCCTCTGGATCCCCTGAGAAAAGGTCCTAGGTGAGGGATCAGACAAAGAGCAGCTCAAAGACCTTTATGAAAAGTACAAATCGAGGACCTAGATTTTTTCTCGCCCAGGCGCAGGTCACCGTGGCTCCCCTGTGGAGCCAGGCGCAGAGGTGGGGCACGATGGCGAGCGACTGGTGGCCGGGCCTGTCTCCATGGGGCCCTGCCTCGAAGAGGCAACGTGGGTCAACCCTCCAATGGGCTCACCACTCATGGGCCCATTGAGGTCATAGAGGTCGGATGCAGTGTGAACTGGGTGGCAGCCGAAGGCAGGGCACTTGGCGGTCCGATTATCGGCTACATAAGCTCGCTCTTGGGACGTGGAACGTCACCTCGCTGGGAGGGAAAGAGCCTGAGCTGGTGCGCGAGGTGAAGAAGTTCTGGCTAGATATAGTTGGACTCACTTCGACGCACAGCAAGGGCTCTGGAACCTGTTCTCTCAAGAGGGGCTGGACTCTCTTCCACTCTGGCGTTGCAAGCAATGAGAGGCTGGGGTGGCAATTGTTGTTGCTCAAAGCCTGCACGTTGGACTTTAACCCAGTAGACGAGATGGTAGCTTCCCTCCGCCTTCGGGTTGGGTGACGGGTCCTGACTGTTGTTTGTGTTTACGCACCAAACAGCAGCTCAGAGTACCCACTCTTTTTGGATTCCCTTGAGGGAGTACTGGAGAGTGCTCCCTCGGGTGATTCCCTTGTTCTGTTGGGGGACTTCAATGCTCATGTTGGCAAGGACAGTGAAACCTGGAGAGTCGTGATTGGGAAAAATGGCCACCCGGATCTGAACCCAAGTGGTGCTTTGTTATTGGACTTTTGTGCTCGTCACGGATTGTCCATAACAAACACAATGTTCAAACATAAGGAAGAACTTTGAACATGTCACGAGGGAGGTGCTGGACATTGAGTCTGAGTGGACCATGTTCCGTGCCTCTCTTGTCGAGCCTGCTGATTGGAGCTGTGGCCGCAAGGTGTTTGGTGCCTGTCGTGGCGGTAATCCTAGAACTCACTGGTGGCCACCAGCAGTGAGGGATGCTGTCAAGCTGAAGAAAGAGCCTATCAGGTCCTTTTGGCTCATGGGACTCCAGAGGCAGCGGGCATACCGACAGGCCAAGCAGTGCCTGGGGAGTCTGTGGTGGACTCTCCTATTTCTGGGGCTTAGGTTGCCTAGGTAGTTAAAAAGCTCCTCTGTGGCAAGGCCCCGGTGGTGGATGAGTTCCTTAAGGCTCTGGATACTGTGGGGCTGTCTTGGTTGACAAGACTCTGCAACATCGCGTGAACATTGGGGGCGGTACCTCTGGATTGGCAGACCGGGGTGGTGGTTCCTCTCTTTAAGAAGGGGAACCGGAGGGTGTGTTCAAACTATCGTGAAACACACTCCTCAGCCTTCCCGGTAAGGTCTATTCATGTGTACTGGAGAGGAGGAAACTCGGATCCAGGACGAACAGTGTGGTTTTCGTCCTGGTCGTGGAACGGTAGACCAGGTCTATACTCTCGGCAGGGTCCTTGAGTGTGAAGCGACTGGGATGAGAATCAGCACCTCCAAGTCCAAGTCCACGCAGGAAAGGGTCGAGTGCCATCTCCAGGTTGGGGAGGAGATCTTGCCCCAAGTGGAGGAGTTCAAGTACCTAGGAGTCTTGTTCACGAGTGAGGATAGAGTGGATCGAGAGATCCACAGGCGGATTGGTGCGGCGTCTTCAGTATTGAGGACGCTATATCGATCCGTTGTGGTGAAGAAGGAGCTGAGCCAGAAGGAAAAGCTCTCAATTTACCGTCGATCTACGTTCCCAGCTTTGGGTTATGACCGAAAGGACAAGCGGCCGAAATGCGTTTCCTCTGCCGGGTGGTGAGTCTCTCCCTTAGAGACAGGGTGAGAAGCTCTGTCATCCGGGAGGTACTCAAAGTAAACCCGCTGCTCCTCCACATTGAGAGGAGCCATGAGGTGGTTCGGGCATCTGCTCAGGATGCCACCCGAACGCCTCTAGGGAGGTGTGGCAGGAGGCCACGGGGAAGACCTAGGACACATTGGAAAGACTATGTCCCCGGCTGGCCTGGGAACACCTCGGAATACCCCGAGAAGAGCTGGACGAAGTGGCTGGGGAGAGGGAAGTCTGGGATTTTCTGCTCAGGCTGCTGCCCCCGCAACCCGACCTCGGATAAGCGGAAGAAAATGGATGGATTTAGAATGACAGTTATACTGTCAGATTGAGTACAAAAACTAACTAAACCTTACACAATATAATGTTTCTAGTAAAACTCACAAAGATACATATCTCCAGGCATTATTAGCCATTTTGCATGTGTGGTTTAGGAGTTATATTTAAATAAATAACTGTCAGATTGAGTGTGACAGTAAACTGTCATAGTGAGTAAAACCCTTATTTTGTATTTGCAAACCTTACAAAAACAACTAAATCTAGTTAAACTCACACAGATACAACATTACAGGCATTTTTAGACATAATGCATGTTTGGTTTTAGAGTTATGTTTATATAACTTTCATATTTAGAAAGTTATACTGTCATATTGAATAAAAAAAACAACTAACCTTACAAAATACAATTTTTCTAGTAAAACTAACTAAGATACATGCTCCAGGCATTATTAGCCATTTTGCATGTATTGTTTGAGTTATGTTTAAATAACTGTCATATTGAGTGTGACAGTATACTGTCATAAAACCCAATTTTTGTATTTGCAACCCTGATTCTAGTAAAACTCACATATATACAATATTACAGGCTGTTTTGGACATAATGCAAGTTTGGTTTTGGAGTTATGTTTATATAACTTTCATACATAGTATGACAGCTAAACTGTTATATTGAGTAAAATAACTAACTTGTGTTTGTCATAAAACCCAATTTTTGTATTAGCAAACCATACAACTGATTCAAATAAAACTCACATGGATTCAATATTACAGGCATTTTCAGACATTTTGCATGTTTGGTTTAGGAATTATGTTGTAATACATTTGTATTGCTTTTTTCACATTATCTCATGATTTTTAGAACATTACTGTCATATTGAGTAAAAAAATAATTTTTGTGTTTGCAAGCCTTAAAAAAAAGCATATGTTTCCAGTAAAACTCCCAAAGATGCATTATTTCAGGCATTATTAGCCATTTTTCAGGTGTGGTTTAGGAGTTATGTTTGAATAACTGTCATATTGAGTGTGGCGTTATACTGTCATATTGAGTTAAAAAAAACTAACTTGTGTCTTTGCAAACCTTACAAAAGAAAATGTTTCTAGCAACACTCACAAAGATAATTTTTTTCACGCTATTAGACATGTTTCATGTGTATTTAGGAGTTATAATTAAATAACTTTCATATTGAGTGTTAAAGTTATAATGTCATTATGTGTAAAACCTAATTTTTGTATTTGCAAACCTTACAAAAACAATTGAATCTAGTAAAACTTACATAGATTCAATATTACAGGCATTTTTAGACAGTTTACATGTTTGGTTTAAAAGTTGTGCTTGAATACATTTTTATTGCTTTTTTCGCATTATCTCAGGATTCTAAGATCATTACTTTCATATTGAGTAAAACACTACTTTTTGTTTTTGCAAACCTTACAAACTCACATAAATACATTATTACAGACATTTTTAGACATGACACATGTTTGGTTTTGGAGTTATGTTTATATAACTTTTATATTTAGTATGACTGTTATACTGTCATATTAAATAAAAAAAAACTAGCTTGTGTCTTTGCAAACTTTACAAAAGATAATTTTTCTAGTAAAACTAACAAAGATACATGTCTCCAGGCATTATTGCCCATTTTGCATGGGTTGTTTAGGAATTATGTTTAAATACATTTTTATTGCTTTTTTCGCATTATCTCAGGATTCTTAGATCATTACTATCATATTGAGTAAAAAACTACTTTTTGTTTTTGCAAACCTTACAAACTCACATAAATACATTATTACAGGCATTTTTAGACATAACACATGTTTGGTTTTGGAGTTATGTTTTGATAACTTTCATATTTAGTAGGACTGTTATACTGTCATATTGAAAAAAAAAAAAAACTAGCTTGTGTCTTTGATATTCTTACAAAAGATCATTTTTCTAGTAAAACTAACAAAGATACATGTCTCCAGGCATTATTAGCCATTTTGCATGGGTTGTTTAGGAATTATGTTTAAATAAATTTTTATTGCTTTTTTCGCATTATCTCAGGATTCTAAAATCCTTACTTTCATATTGAGGAAAAAACTACTTTTTGTTTTTGCAAACCTTACAAACTCACATAAATACATTATTATAGGCAATTTTAGACATGACACACGTTTGGTTCTGGAGTTATGTTTATATAACTTTCATATTTAGTATGACTGTTATACTGTCTTATTGAATAAAAACAACTAGCTTGTGTCTTTGCAAACTTTACAAAAGATACATTTTCTAGTAAAACTAACAAAAATACATGTCTCCAGGCATTAATACTGATTTTGCCTGGGTTGTTTAGGAGTTATGTTTAAATAAATTTTTATTGCTTTTTTCGCATTATCTCAGGATTCTAAGATCATTACTTTCATATTGAGTAAAAAACTAGTTTTTGTTTTTGCAAACCTTACAAACTCACATTAATACATTATTACAGGCATTTTTAGACATGACACATGTTTGGTTTTGGAGTTATGTTTATATAACTTTCATATTTAATATGACTGTTATACTGTCATATTGAATAAAAAAACTGGTTTGTGTCTTTGCAAACTTTACAAAAGATCATTTTTCCAGTAAAACTAACAAAGATACATGTTTCCAGGCATTATTAGCCATTTTGCATATGTTGTTTAGGAGTAATGTTTAAATACATTTTTATTGCTTTTTTCGCATTATCTCAGGATTTTAAGAACATTACAGTCATATTGAGGAAAAAAACTACATTTTGAGTTTGCAAGATTTAAAAAAGCATGTGTTTCGAGTAAAACGGCCAAGGATGCATTATTTCAGGCATTATTAGCCATTTTTCGTGTGTGGTTTGAGTTATGGTTAAATAACTGTCATATACTGTCAGTTATGACATAGTAAGTAAAACCTAATTTATGTATTTGCAAACCTTACAAAATCATTTAAATCTAGTAAAACTCACATGGATTCAATATTACAGACATTTTTAGACATTTTGCATGTTTGGTTTAGGAATTATGTTGGAATCATTTTTATTAATTTGTTCGTATTTTCTCAGAATTTTAGAACATTACTGTCATATTGAGTAAAAAAAATAATTTTTGTGTTTGCAAGCCTTAAAAAAGCATATGTTTCGAGTAAAACTTACAAGAATGCATTATTTCAGGCATTGTTAATCATTTTTCATGTGTAGTTTAAGAGTTATGTTTAAATAACTGTCATATTGAGTGTGGCAGTTATACTGTCATATTGAGTAAAAAAAACTAACCTGTCTTTGCAAACCTTACAAAAGAAAATGTTTCTAGTAACACTCACAAAGATAAATTTTTTCACGCATTATTAGAAATGTTTCATGTTTGGTTAGGAGTTATAAATAAATAATTGTCATATTGAGTGTTACAGTTTTAATGTCATTATGTGTAAAACCTAATTTTTGTATTTGCAAACCTTACAAAAACAATTGATTCTAGTAAAACTTATATAGATTCAATATTACAGGCATTTTTAGACATTTTACATGTTTGGTTTAAAATTTGTGTTTGAATACATTTGTATTGCTTTTTTCGAATTATCTCAGGATTTTAAGAACATTACTTTCATATTGAGTAAAAAACTACTTTTTGTTTTTGCAAACCTTACAAACTCACATAAATACATTATCACAGGCATTTTTAGACATGACACATGTTTGGTTTTGGAGTTATGTTTATATAACTTTCATATTTAGTATGACTGTTATACTGTCATATTGAATAAAAAAAACTAGCTTGTGTCTTTGATATCTTTACAAAAGATCATTTTTTTAAACTAACAACGTTACATGTCTCCCTAGGCATTATTAGCCATTTTGCATGTGTTGTTTAGGAGTTAGGTTTAAATACATTTGTATTGCTTTTTTCCCTTTATCTCAGGGTTCTAAGAACATTACAGTCAAGTAAAAAAATACTTTTTGTGTTTGCAAAATGTAAAACTCAGTAAAACTCCCAATGATTCATTATTTCAGGCATTATTAGCCATTTTTTTGTGTGGTTTATGAGTTATGTTTAAATAACTGTCATATTGAGTGTGATTTTGTCATTGTGAGTAAAACCTAATTTTTGTATTTGCAAACCTTACAAAAACAACCGATTCTAGGAAAACTCACATTGATACAATATTACAGGCATGTTTAGGCATATTGCATGTTTGGTTTTGGAGTTATATTTATATAACCTGCTTTCTGAGCCGCCACCCTTGTGGTTTGCGTGTCCCACTGATCCAGGAACTATGTTGTCCGGGGGCTTCTATGGTCTCCCAAGACAAACAGGTCCTAGGTGAGGGATCAGACAAAGAGCAGCTCAAAGACCTTTATTAAAAGTACAATTGAGGACCTAGATTTTTTCTCGCCCGGACGCAGGTCACCGTGGCTCCCCTGTGGAGCCAGGCCCAGAGGTGTGGCACGATGGCGATTGACGGGCCTGTCCCCATGGGGCCCAGCCGTGCTCAGCTCGAAGAGGCAACGTGGATCCCCCCTCCAGGGCTCACCACTCATGGGCTGGGTCATAGAGGGTGCAGTGTGAGCTGGGCGGCAGCCGAAGGCAGGGCACTTGGTGGTCCGATTATCGGCTACATAAGCTCGCTCTTGGGACATAGAACGTCACCTCGCTGGGAGGGAAGGAGCCTGAGCTGGTGCATGAGGTGGAGACGTTCCCGGCTAGATATAGTTGGACTCACAGCAAGGGCTCTGGAACCTGTTCTCTCAGAGGGGCTGGACGGAGCTGAACTTTCATTACTTGCAACGCCAGAGTGGAAGAGATTCCACACTGGCGTTGCAACTAATGAGAGGCTGGGGTGGCAATTCTTGTTGCCCGCCGGCTCAAAGCCTGCACGTTGGACTTTAAACCCAATAGACGAGATGGTAGCTTCCTTCAGCCTTCGGGTTGGGTGACGGGTCCTGACTGTTGTTTGTGTTTACACACCAAACAGCAGCTCAGAGTACCAACTCTTTTTGGATTCCCTTGAGGGAGTACTGGAGAGTGCTCCCGCGGGTGATTCCCTTGTTCTGCTGGTGGACTTCAACGCTATGTTGGCAACGACAGTGAAACCTGGAGAGTCGTGATTGGGAAAAATGGCCACCCGGATCTGAACCCAAGTGGTGCTTTGTTATTGGACTTTTGTGCTTGTCACGGATTGTCCATAACAAACACAATGTTCAAACATAAGGGTGTCCATATGTGCACTTGGCACAAGGACACCCTCGGCCGCATGATTGACTTTGTAGTTGTGTCATGGGATTTGCGGCCTCATGTTTTGGACACTCGGTGAAGAGAGGGGCAGAGCTTTCCACCAACCACCACCTGGTGGTGAGCTGGCTCCGATGGTAGGGGAGGATGCCGGTCAGACCTGGCAGGCCCAAACGTATTGTAAGGGTCTGCTGGGAACACCTAGCAGAGTCTCCTGAAGAACTTTGAACATGTCCGGAAGAACTTTGAACATGTCACGAGGGAGGTGACATTGAGTCTGAGTGGACCATGTTCTGGACCGTTCCTCTCTTGTTGAGCCAGCTGATTGAAGCTGTGGCCGCAAGGTGTTTGGTGCCTGTCGTGGCGGTAATCCACCAGCAGTGAGGGATGCTGTCAAGCTGAAGAAAGAGCCACCGGGTCCTTTTGGCTCATGGGACTCCAGAGGCAGTGGGCATACCGACAGGCCAAGCGAGACCTCCTCAGTCCCACCAACACGTCTTCCTATGAGGAAACAGTGCCTGGGAAGTCTGTGGTGAGCTCTCCTATTTCTGGGGCTGAGGTTGCCAAGGTAGTTAAAAAGCTCCTCGGTGGCAAGGCCGTCCGGAGTTCCTTAAGGCTCTGGATGCTGTGGGGCAGTCTTGGTTGACAAGACTCTGCAACATTGCGTCTACATCGGGGGCAGTACCTCTGGATTGGCAGACCGGGGTGGTGGTACCTCTCTTTAAGAAGGGGAACCGGAGGGTGTGTTCCAACTATCGTAGATCACACTCCTCAGCCTTCCCGGTAAGGTCTATTCATGTGTAATGGAGAGGAGGAACCTCGGATCCAGGACGAACAGTGTGGTTTTCGTCCTGGTCGTGGAACGGTAGACCAGCTCTATACTCTCGGCAGGGTCCTTGAGTGTGCATGGGAGTTTGCCCAAACCAGTCTACATAAGTTTTGTGGACTTGGAGAAGACATTCGACCTTGGTCCCCGGTAAATCCTGTGGGGAGTGCTCAGAGAGTATGGAGTATCGGCATGTCTGATTGTGGCGGGTGTCTCCCCGTATGATCAGTGTCAGAGCTTGGTCCGCATTGCCGGCAGTATGTCGGACCCCTTTCCAGTGAGGGTTGGACTCCGCCAAGGCTGCCCTTTGTCACCGATTCTGTTCATAACTTTAAAGGACATAATATCTAGGCGCAGTCATGGCTTTGAGGATCCCCTCAACGCCATGACTGCGCCTGGTTTGGTGGCTGCAGGATTAGGTCTCTGCTTTTTGCAGATGATGTGGTCCTGATGGCTTCAACTGGCAAAGATCTTAAGCTTTCATTGGATCGGTTCGCAGTGAAGCGACTGGGATGAGAATAAGCACCTCCAAGTCCGAGTCCATGGTTCTCGCCCGGGAAAGGGTGGAGTGCCATCTCGAGGTTGGGAAAGAGATCTTGCCCCAAGTGAAGGAGTTCAAGTACCTAGGAGTCTTGTTCACGAGTGAGGATAGAGTGGATTGTGAGATCTACAGGCGGATCGGTGCGGCGTCTTCAGTAATGAGGACGCTATATCGATCCGTTGTGGTGAAGAAGGAGCTGAGCCAGAAGGAAAAGCTTTCAATTTACCGGTCGATCAACGTTCCCATCCTCACCTATGGTCATGAGCTTTGGGTTATGACCGAAAGGACAAGGTCATGGGTACAAGCGGCCGAAATGAGTTTCCTCCGCCGGGTGGTGGGTCTCTCCCTTAGAGATAGGGTGAGAAGCTCTGTCATCTGGGAGGAACTCAGTGTAAAGCCGCTGCTCCTCCACATTGAGAGGAGCCAGATGAGGTGGTTCGGGCATCTGCTCAGGATGCCACCCGAACGCCTCCCTAGGTCCGAACGGCAGGAGGCCATGGGGAAGACCTAGGATACATTGGAAAGACTATGGCCTGGGAACGCCTCGGGATCCCCCGAGAAGAGCTGGACGAAGTGGCTGGGGAGAGGGAAGTCTGGGCTTTCTGCTTAGGCTGCTGCCCCCGCAACCCGACCTCGGATAAGCGGAAGAAAATGGATGGATTTAGTATGACAGTTATACTGTCATATTGATTGTGACAGTATACTGTCATAAAACCCAATTTTTGTATTTGCAAACCTGATTCTAGTAAAACTCACATCTATACAATATTACAGGCAATTTTGGACATAATGCACGTTTGGTTTTGGAGTTATGTTTATATAACTTTAATATATAGTATGACATCTATACTGTTATAATGAGTAAAAAAAACTAACTTGTGTTTGTCAAAAAACTCAATTTTTGTATTTGCAAACCTTACAAAAACAAATGATTCTAGTAAAATTCACATGGATTCAATATTACAGGCATTTTTAGACATTTTGCATGTTTGGTTTAGGAATTATGTTGGAATACATTTGTATTGCTTTTTTTCACATTATCTCAGCATTTTAAGAACTTACTGTCATATTGAGTAAAAACAACTTTTTGTGTTTGCAAGCCTTAAAAAAAAAACCGATTCTAGTAAAACTCACATTGATACAATATTACAGGCATGTTTAGACATCTTGCATGTTTGGTTTTGGAGTTATGTTTATATAACCTGCTTTCTGAGCCGCCACCTTTGTGGTTTGCGTGTCCCACTGATCCTAGGAGCTATGCTGTCCGGGGGCTTCTATGCCCCCTGGTAGGGTCCCCCAAGACAAACAGGTCCTAGGTGAGGAATCAGACAAAGAGCAGCTCAAAGACCTTTATGAAAAGTACAAATCGAGGACCTAGATATTTTCTCGCCCGGACGCGGGTCACCGTGGCTCCCCTGTGGAGCCAGGCCCAGAGGTGGGGCACGATGGCGAGCGACTGGTGCCCATGGGGCCCAGCTCGAAGAGGCAACGTGGGTCCCCCCTGCAATAGGCTCACCACTCATGGGCTGGGTCATAGAGGTCGGGTGCAGTGTTAGCTGGGCGGAAGCCGAAGGCAGGGCACTTGGCGGTCCGATTATCGGCTACATAAGCTCGCTCTTGGGACGTGGAACGTCACCTCGCGAGGTGGAGAAGTTCCCGGCTAGATAAAGCTGGACTCACTTCGACGCACAGCAAGGGCTCTGGAACCTGTTCTCTCAAGAGGGGTTGGACTCTCTTCCACTCTGGCGTTGCAAGTAATGAGAGGCTGGGTTGGCAATTCTTGTTGCCCCCCGGCTCAAAGCCTGCACGTTGGACTTAACCCAGAAGACGAGATGGTAACTTCCCTCCACTTTCGGGTTGGGTGACGGGTCCTGACTGTTGTTGGTGTTTACGCACCAAACAGCAGCTCAGAGTACCCACTCTTTTTGGATTCCCTTGAGAGTGCTCCCTCGGGTGATTCCTTTGTTCTGCTGGGGGTCTTCAACGCTCATGTTGGCAACGACTTTGAAACCTGGAGAGTCGTGATTGGGAAAAATGGCCACCCGGATCTGAACCCAAGTGGTGCTTTATTATTGGACTTTTGTGCTTGTCATGGATTGTCCATAACAAACACAATGTTCAAACATAAGGGTGTCCATATGTGCACTTGGCACCAGGACACCCTCGGCCGCAGTTCCATTATTGACTTTGTAGTTGTGTCATGGGATTTGCGGCCTCATGTTTTGGACACTCGGGTGAAGAGATGGGCGAGCTTTCTACCGATCACCACCTGGTGAGCTGGCTCCGATGGTGGGGTAGGATCCCGGACAGACCTGGCAGGCCCAAACGCATTGTGAGAGTCTTTTGGGAATGCCTAGCAGTCTCCTGTCAGAGAGAGTTTCTTTTTCTACCTCCGGAGGAACTTTGAACATGTCACAAAGGAGGTGCTGGACATTGAGTCTGAATGGATCATGTTCCGTGCCTCTCTTGTCAAGCCAGCTGATTGGAGCTGTGGCCGCAAGGTGTTTGGTGCCTGTCGTGGCGGTAATCCTAGAACCCGCTGGTGGCCACCAGCAGTGCGGGATGCCGTCAAGCTGAAGAAAGAGCTTATCTGGTCCTTTTGGCTCATGGGACTCCAGAGGCAGCGGGCATACCGACAGGCCAAGCAGTGCCTGGGGAATCTGTGGTGGGCTCTCCTATTTCTGGGGCTGAGGTTGCCAAGGTAGTTAAAAAGCTCCTCGGTGGCAAGGCCGCGGGGGTGGATGAGCTCCGTCCGGAGTTCCTTAAGGCTCTGGATGCTGTGGGGCTGTTTTAGTTGACAAGACTCTGCAACATCGCATGGACATCAGGGGCGGTACCTCTGGATTGGCAGACCGGGGTGGTGGTTCCTCTCTTTAAGAAGGGGAACCGGAGGGTGTGTTCCAACTATCGTAGATCACACTCCTCAGCCTTCCCGGTAAGGTCTATTCATGTGTACTGGAGAGGAGGAACCTCGGATCCAGGACGAACAGTGTGGTTTTCGTCCTGGTCGTGGAACGGTAGACCAGCTCTATACTCTCGGCAGGGTCCTTGAGTGTGCATGGGAGTTTGTCCAACCAGTCTACATGTGCTTTGTGGACTTGGAGAAGACATTCGACCGTGGCCACCCCGGGAAGTCCTGTGGGGACTGCTCAGAGAGTATGGGGTATCGGCATGTCTGATTGTGGCGGGTCGCTCCCTGTATGATCAGTGTCAGAGCTTGGTCCGCATTGCCAGCAGTATGTCGGACCCCTTTCCAGTGAGGGTTGGACCGGAGTCCAACCCTCGTGTTGGCTGCCCTTAGTCACCAAATGTGTTCATAAATTTTATGGACAGAATTTCTAGGCGCAGTCATGGCGTTGAGGGGATCCGGTTTGGTGGCTGCAGGATTAGGTCTCTCCTTTTTGCAGATGATGTGGTCCTTATGGCTTTAACTGGCCAGGATCTTCAGCTCTCATTGGATTGGTTCGCAGCCGAGTGTGAAGCGACTGGGATGAGAATCAGCACCTCCAAGTCCGAGGTTCTCGCCCGGGAAAGGGTGGAGTGCCATTTCGAGGTTGGGCAGGAGATCTTGCCCCAAGTGGATGAGTTCAAGTACCTGGAGTCTTGTTCATGAGTGAGGGAAGAGTGGATCGTGAGATGCACAGGCTGGCGGCCGAAATGAGTTTTCTCCGCTGGGTGGCGGGTCTCTCCCTTACTGTAAGAATTTTCACCGTTTAATTACAGTAACCTACTGGCAGCTAATGGTTCCAGTATAAAACTGTTTTTCTACAGCACACATACTGTGATTTATCACTACAGTTTATTACTGTAAAAAGTATCACAGTACTGTGCTGTATCAAATATACGCTTCACAGCATAATACTGTCATCTGTTTAGCGGCATTACACTGTTATTTTAGTGTATCTACTGTAATATCAATTAACAGTTAATTACAGTAAAATAATTGTAAGCACTATAGACTGAGCTTCACAGTATAATGCCACTAGAAGTTAATGAGTTGAACTTTTAATTTTTCAAAATCAAAACCCCTGCAATCTGCTGGCATAAAAATGACTGGAGAAATGGCCTTGCAAGATTATGTTTTTATTAACCAATTATTTTAAAGTGCATCAAATACATTCAATGTACATTTAGTGCATTCTTCTTATTTTCAGTAAAGCATTTTAACATGTATAACATGCCCACTTAATTTCTAACTGGAGACAAAACACTGAACACGAGTCCAGTGTTTAGTTGTCGGCTACATAAAGCCCCACTCAAAGTCTGTGAGATGTTTTATAAGGGTGGCTACGTGAGGATTTACAGTTGCTGCCTTTTCCTGGACCAGCTTCCCGGTCTTCTTGGATACCACCTTTCCCTGGCTAGCCTTTGTTCCCCTCTCAGGGTTAACGCCAATGAATCGCCTAAAAAAGAGAGAAAGCATTTAGATATTCTGTTGTGATTGAAGATTACTTGTAGTCGATACAGAACCCCCCTCACATTGTTATTTAGGAATATGCACTGCACAAATATTAATATCAATTTTAGGATATATGTGAGCCTATACCATAACCACAGCTGTAGATGAGTGAATGCTCTAAAACCCATTAAGACAAATTCAGAGAGGAAGACAATGCTAAAGCCTCCCCAACCCCTCTCTCTATTCATGTTTTCTCTCCATCTACGGGACCGTGTATTTACGCTGATGTTTCCTGCTTTCACCCATTTAACATATCGTTACCTGCTCATTACCTATCTTCTCTGCATCCTGGGGTCACACTGGTGCTTCTTGCCTTTACCCATTCAACATATCTTTACCTGCACATTACCTACCTTCTCTGCATAGTGTGGTCACGCTGGTGCTTTCTACCTTTACCCATTCAACATATCTTTACCTGCACATTACCTACCTTCTCTATATCCTGGAGTCAAGCTGGTGTTTCCTGCCTTCACCCATTCAACATATCTTTACCTGCACATTACCTACCTTCCTTGCATCCTTGGGTCACACTGGTGCTTCTTTCTTTCACCATACAACATATCTTCACCTGCACATACCTACCTTGTCTGCATGGCCTCGACCACACCTGCGCTTCCTTCTTTCACCCATTCAACATACCTTCACCCGCACATTACCTACCTTCCCTGCATAGTGGGGTCACACTGGTGCTTCCTGCCTTTACCCATTCAACATATCTTCACCCGCACATTACCTACTTGCTCTGCATTCTCGGGTCAAGCTGGTGCTTCCTGCCATCATCCAGTCAACATGTCTTTACCTGCAAATTATCTACTTTTTCTGCATCCTGGGGTCAAACAGGTGCTTCCTTCTTTGACCCAGTCAACATATCTTTACCTGCACATTACCTACCTTCTCTGTATCCTAGAGTCAAACTGGTGCTTCGGTCCCTAATAAGAAGGTCCACAAAGGAACAGAAGAGTCATTGATTTAAGGCACACAATTGGGGAAATGACAAGTCAAATTCCTGAACAGAGGTGAGAAATATAAAATAAAATATCCTAACAGTATTTTAACAGTATCAAGAAGATTTACCTTTGAACAAATTCCAATGTCCGAGGACCTTCCTCTTGGTATTCCAAGTTGAACACATAGTATGTGGCAAGAAGGGCAGCAAGCCCTGAGATTAAGCTAGGTTGGACGCCTTTGCAGATGACATCACCTTCCATGCTGATCATCCAACGTTTTATTGTGACTTTGTCACCAGCAACTGGTACAGTCAAGAAATGCAGTTTATGTTCCTAAACAGTATCCAATATGGGTAGCATTTTAAAAGTATTTGGAATGGCCACCTCACTCGCTCTCTCTTTCCTCTGTTTACATCTAGTCTCCTAAGGCAGTGGTTCTCAAATGGGGGTACGCGTACTCCTGGGGGTACTTGAAGGTATGCCAAGGGGTACGTGAGATTTTTTTTAAATATTCTAAAAATAGCAACAATTCAAAAATCCTTTATAAATATATTTATTGAATAATACTTCGACAAAATATGAATGTAAGTTCATAAACTGAACAACTAATCAAGTAGGCTATTCCATTCATTACCATAAAGCCAGAGTTTCCCCCATGCCATGATGGTTTGACCCTACCTGGCGGTGCCACACGGCACCAACTGTCAATCAACTATCCATGTAGATAACAATGGAGGCTTGGTTACAGCGTAGTGGACATGTTCCATAAATATTGATGTTAAAGATTTCTTTTTTTGTGAAGAAATGTTGAGAATGAAGTTCATGAATCCAGATGGATCTCTATTGCAATCCCCAAAGAGGGCACTTTAAGTTGATTACTTCTATGTGTAAAAATATTTATTTATTATTGAATCACTTGTTTATTTTTCAACAAGTTTTTAGTTATTTTTATATCTTTTTTTCCAAATAGTTCAAGAAAGACCACAACAAATGAGCAATATTTTGCACTGTTATACAATTTAATAAATCAGAAACTGATGACATAGTGCTGTATTTTACTTCTTTATCTCTTTTTTTCAACCAAAAATGCTTTGCTCTGATTAGGGGGTACTTGAATTTAAAAAATGTTCACAGGGGTACATCACTGAAAAAAGGTTGAGAACCACTGTCCTAAGGCAGTGGTTCTCAACCTTTTTTCAGTGCTGTGAACATTTTTTTAATGCAAGTAGACCTCCATGTCTTCATAACAGGAATATCCTGAATTCTCAAGTTGCATATCACAATAGTCATCATCAGTGTTAATAACACAAGAGCTGCTTGGATTTGCTGTTGAGCAAGTCAAACTTCGTTCAGTGTAGCCGTAGTGCTTCCTTGACACGTGCGATGTGAAAGTAGACTTAACTGTAAATCTTTTTTTACATTGACTGAAGGGGCACGTAACTGTCCTACCTTCGGTAATATGACTTTTCAAATGCAGGAGAAGGGCCCGTATATAATCGCACTTCGCGCTACATGAGACAATATTACAAGGTAAACCTTCTGCGCTATACATATCAGTCCTACTCTTGCCATATTTATGACGACGGCTGTGAGTTTTGAAGGCTGAGAAGTTGGAAAAAACTCTTGTGCATTTAGGGAAAGCACACTTAAACGATGCATTAGGCATACAACTATGACTTCGCATGTGTCTAACATACGCAAATACATTGCTGCAAGTCGTAGCACATATGTTGCAAGTTATCATCTTTTATGATGACTATGACAAAAAAGAAGAAAACTTAGCTAGCTAGCATGCGGCGGTACATGCGCGTGGTCAACGATAGTGTCTGTGATGCTGACATTTCGGACTTTATAAATATATATAAAGTAATTCAAACAGAAAATGACACATCAAGGTACAAGTGACTCTTACCTTGTTATCAAAAACACACGATGCAGTAGGATGGATTTAGCAGGGTCGGCCAGGTGAAATGAAGCTCGGTTGGACGAATTGTGGGCGGACCCAAGAAACAAGTCTGAAAAATACTGAATTACACTGTAGGTTTTACAGTAACTTACTGCTGGTCGATATTTTTTGAAAAATGCAACAAAATTTACAGTACTTAACTGCATTTAAGAAGAACATGATAGGTTGATTGTCAACACTAAATTGGCCCTAGTGTGTGAATGTGAGTGTGAATGTTGTCTGTCTATCTGTGTTGGCCCTGCGATGAGGTGGCGACTTGTCCAGGGTGTACCCCGCCTTCCGCCCGATTGTAGCTGAGATAGGCTCCAGCGACCCCGAAGGGAATAAGCGGTAGAACATGGATGGATGGATGGATGGAGTATATAACTGTAATTGTATTTTTTATTTTTACAGTAATTTTTTACAGTGAAGGTCATGGGTGTCAAACTCTGGCCCGTGGGCCAAATTTGGCCCAACGTGTAATTTGACTTGGCCCTTGAGGCAATATCAAATTAACACTAAAGCTGGACCTTCGATTATACATTGCGACAGTGCCGCTACTTCTAATACTTGCCAACCCTCCCGGGAGTGACTCCAGCACTCCTCCCGAATTTTTTTTTTTTTCCAGCTAGTCAAACGAGTGCCAGCCCAGTTTCATGTCAGTGCAGCTTCTGCACCCACACACAATTGAATGCAACGCATACTTCATCAACAGCGATACAGGTTACACTGACGGTAGCCAAATAAAAAACTTTAACACTTTTAGAAATATACGCCACACTGTGAATCCACACCAAACAAGAATGACAAACACATTTTGGGAGAACATCTGCACCGTAACACAACATAATCACAACACAACAAATACCCAGAACCCTTTGTAGCACTAAATCTTCCGAGACGCTACAAGGTGTGTGTGTGTGGGGGGGGGGGGGGGTTGGTGGTAGCGGGGGTGTATTTTGTAGCGTCCCGAAAGAGTTAGTGCTGCAAAAGATTCTGGGTATTTGTTCTTTTGTGTTTATGTTGTGTTACGGTGCGGATGTTCTCCCGAAAAGTGTTTCTTATTTTTGTTTGGTGTGGGTTCACAGTGTGGCGTATATTTCTAACAGTGTTAAAGTTTTTTATACTGGCACCCTCAGTGTAACCTGTATCGCTGTTGATGAAGTATGCGTTGCATTCATTTGTGTATGCGTGCTGTAACTGCACATATCTTGTGACTGGGTCTGAATGATGTTAGAATTGGGTGTACGAGATATGACCGTTGAACATCTTGTTCGATAATGAAAGTTGCCTCAGCTCAAAGCCTGAGCCCCGACATTAAAGAACTAGCATCTAAAAAAAGATGCCAGGTATCTGGCTTGGGCACATCAAATTAGATCAGTGTGTTGCAAACTGAGCAGTTTAAAGTCCTGAATGGTTGTTTTATTCATTGTTATTTTATTTTCAAATTTATTAGCCTGTGGATAAAGTTAATGTTGATATTTACCTCAGAAGGCTGCAAATAGAAAAGAGGCATTCAATTTTTATTTAAATTATATTTGATATGCAATTGATATTTTTTAATTATTATTATTATTATTTGAAACTCCATTTTGCATGTCACTATAAAGTTATATAAGCCTTGCTTGTTCAATATTCAATGCAAAACGTGTTTGGGTCCCTATTAAAAGGTTAATTTGTTCAACCTTGGCCGCGGCTTTGTTCAGTTTTAAACTTTGGCCCACTCTGTATTTGAGTTTGACACCCCTGGTGAAGGTGAAGCTCTGTCATCCTGGAGGCCACGGGGAAGACCCAGGACACATTGGGAACACTATGTCTCCCGGCTGGCCTGGGAACGCCTCGGGATCCCCTGAGAAAAGGTCCTAGGTGAGGGATCAGACAAAGAGCAGCTCAAAGACCTTTATGAAAAGTACAAATCGAGGACCTAGATTTTTTCTCGCCCAGGCGCAGGTCACCGTGGCTCCCCTGTGGAGCCAGGCGCAGAGGTGGGGCACGATGGCGAGCGACTGGTGGCCGGGCCTGTCTCCATGGGGCCCTGCCGGGCTCATTTCGAAGAGGCAACGTGGGTCAACCCTCCAATGGGCTCACCACTCATGGGACCATTGAGGTCATAGAGGTCGGATGCAGTGTGAACTGGGCGGCAGCCGAAGGCAGGGCACTTGGCAGTCCGATTATCGGCTACATAAGCTCGCTCTTGGGACGTGGAACGTCACCTCGCTGGGAGGGAAAGAGCCTGAGCTGGTGCGCGAGGTGAAGAAGTTCCGGCTAGATAAAATTGGACTCACTTCGACGCACAGCAAGGGCTCTGGAACCTGTTCTCTCAAGAGGGGCTGGACTCTCTTCCACTCTGGCGTTGCAAGCAATGAGAGGCTGGGGTGGCAATTGTTGTTGCTCAAAGCCTGCACGTTGGACTTTAACCCAGTAGACGAGATGGTAGCTTCCCTCCGCCTTCGGGTTGGGTGACGGGTCCTGATTGTTGTTTGTGTTTACGCACCAAACAGCAGCTCAGAGTACCCACTCTTTTAGGATTCCCTTGAGGGAGTACTGGAGAGTGCTCCCTCGGGTGATTCCCTTGTTCTGTTGGGGGACTTCAATGCTCATGTTGGCAAGGACAGTGAAACCTGGAGAGTCGTGATTGGGAAAAATGGCCACCCGGACCTGAACCCAAGTGGTGCTTTGTTATTGGACTTTTGTGCTCGTCACGGATTGTCCATAACAAACACAATGTTCAAACATAAGGAAGAACTTTGAACATGTCACGAGGGAGGTGCTGGACATTGAGTCTGAGTGGACCATGTTCCGTGCCTCTCTTGTCGAGCCTGCTGATTGGAGCTGTGGCCGCAAGGTGTTTGGTGCCTGTCGTGGCAGTAATCCTAGAACTCGCTGGTGGCCACCAGCAGGGAGGGATGCCGTCAAGCTGAAGAAAGAGCCTATCGGGTCCTTTTGGCTCATGGAACTCCAGAGGCAGCGGGCATACCGACAGGCCAAGCAGTGCCTGGGGAATCTGTGGTGGACTCTCCTATTTCTGGGGCTTAGGTTGCCTAGGTAGTTAAAAAGCTCCTCTGTGGCAAGGCCCCGGTGGTGGATGAGTTCCTTAAGGCTCTGGATATTGTGGGGCTGTCTTGGTTGACAAGACTCTGCAACATCGCGTGAACATTGGGGGTGGTACCTCTGGATTGGCACACCGGGGTGGTGGTTCCTCTCTTTAAGAAGGGGAACCGGAGGGTGTGTTCCAACTATCGTTAAACACACTCCTCAGCCTTCCCGGTAAGGTCTATTCATGTGTACTGGAGAGGAGGAAACTCGGATCCAGGACGAACAGTGTGGTTTTCGTCCTGGTCGTGGAACGGTAGACCAGGTCTATACTCTCGGCAGGGTCCTTGAATGTGAAGCGACTGGGATGAGAATCAGCACCTCCAAGTCCAAGTCCATGGTTCTCGCGCAGGAAAGGGTCGAGTGCCATCTCCAGGTTGGGGAGGAGATCTTGCCCCAAGTGGAGGAGTTCAAGTACCTAGGAGTCTTGTTCACGAGTGAGGATAGAGTGGATCGAGAGATCCACAGGCGGTTTGGTGCGGCGTCTTCAGTATTGAGGACGCTATATCGATCCGTTGTGGTGAAGAAGGAGCTGAGCCAGAAGGAAAAGCTCTCAATTTACCGTCGATCTACGTTCCCAGCTTTGGGTTATGACCGAAAGGACAAGCGGCCGAAATGCGTTTCCTCTGCCGGGTGGTGGGTCTCTCCCTTAGAGACAGGGTGAGAAGCTCTGTCATCCGGGAGGAACTCAAAGTAAAGCCGCTGCTCCTCCACATTGAGAGGAGCCATGAGGTGGTTCGGGCATCTGCTCAGGATGACACCCGAACGCCTCTAGGGAGGTGTGGCAGGAGGCCACGGGGAAGACCTAGGACACATTGGAAAGACTATGTCCCCGGCTGGCCTGGGAACGCCTCGGAATACCCCGAGAAGAGCTGGACGAAGTGGCTGGGGAGAGGGAAGTCTGGGATTTTCTGCTCAGGCTGCTGCCCCCGCAACCCGACCTCGGATAAGCGGAAGAAAATGGATGGATTTAGAATGACAGTCATACTGTCAGATTGAGTACAAAAACTAACTAAACCTTACACAATATAATGTTTCTAGTAAAACTCACAAATATACATATCTCCAGGCATTATTAGCCATTTTGCATGTGTGGTTTAGGAGTTATGTTTAAATAAATAACTGTCAGATTGAGTGTGACAGTAAACTGTCATAGTGAGTAAAACCCTTATTTTGTATTTGCAAACCTTACAAAAACAACTAAATCTAGTTAAACTCACACAGATACAATATTACAGGCATTTTTAGACACAATGCATGTTTGGTTTTAGAGTTATGTTTATATAACTTTCATATTTAGTATGACAGTTATACTGTCATATTGAATAAAAACAACAACTAACTTGTGTCTTTGCAAACCTTACAAAATACCATTTTTCTAGTAAAACTAACTAAAACTAACTAACTAACATGCTCCAGGCATTATTAGCTATTTTGCATGTGTTGTTTGAGTTATGTTTAAATAACTGTCATATTGAGTGTGACAGTATACTGTCATAAAACCCAATTTTTGTATTTGCAACCCTGATTCTAGTAAAACTCACATATATACAATATTACAGGCAGTTTTGGACATAATGGTTTGGTTTTGGAGTTATGTTTATATAACTTTCATATATAGTATGACAGCTAAACTGTTATATTGAGTAAAAAAACTAACTTGTGTTTGTCATAAAACCCAATTTTTGTATTAGCAAACCATACAACTGATTCAAATAAAACTCACATGGATTCAATATTACAGGCATTTTCAGACATTTTGCATGTTTGGTTTAGGAATTATGTTGTAATACATAATACAATACAAATAATTTTTGTGTTTGCAAGCCTTAAAAAAAGCATATGTTTCCAGTAAAACTCCCAAAGATGCATTATTTCAGGCATTATTAGCCATTTTTCAGGTGTGGTTTAGGAGTTATGTTTAAATAACTGTCATATTGAGTGTGGCGTTATACTGTCATATTGAGTTAAAAAAATCTAACTCGTGTCTTTGCAAACCTTACAAAAGAATATGTTTCTAGCAACACTCACAAAGATAATTTTTTTCACGCTGTTAGACATGTTTCATGTGTATTTAGGAGTTATAATTAAATAACTTTCATATTGAGTGTTAAAGTTATAATGTCATTATGTGTAAAACCTAATTTTTGTATTTGCAAACCTTACAAAAACAATTGATTCTAGTAAAACTTACATAAATTCAATATTACAGGCATTTTTAGACAATTTACATGTTTGGTTTAAAATTGTGTTTGAATACATTTGTATTGCTTTTTTCGCATTATCTCAGGAATCTAAGATCATTACTTTCATATTGAGTAAAACACTACTTTTTGTTTTTGCAAACCTTACAAACCCACATGAATACATTATTATAAGCAATTTTAGACATGACACACGTTTGGTTCTGGAGTTATGTTTATATAACTTTTATATTTAGTATGACTGTTATACTGTCATATTGAATAAAAAAAAACTAGCTTGTGTCTTTGCAAACTTTACAAAAGATCATTTTTCTAGTAAAACTAACAAAGATACATGTCTCCAGGCATTATTACCCATTTTGCATGGGTTGTTTAGGAATTATGTTTAAATACATTTTTATTGCTTTTTTCGCATTATCTCAGGATTCTTAGATCATTACTTTCATATTGAGTAAAAAACTACTTTTTGTTTTTGCAAACCTTACAAACCCACATGAATACATTATTATAAGCAATTTTAGACATGACACATGTTTGGTTTTGGAGTTATGTTTACATAACTTTTATATTTAATATGACTGTTATACTCTCATATTGAATTAAAAAAAACTAGCTTGTGTCTTTGCAAACTTTACAAAATATACATTTCCTAGTAAAAATAACAAAGATACATGACTCCAGGCATTATTAGCCATTTTGCATGGGTTGTTTAGGAATTATCTTTAAATACATTTTTATTGCTTTTTTCCTATTATTTAGGATTCTAAAATCCTTACTTTCATATTGAGGAAAAAACTACTTTTTGTTTTTGCAAACCTTACAAACTCACATAAATACATTATTATAGGCAATTTTAGATACGTTTGGTTCTGGAATTATGTTTATATAACTTTCATATTTAGTATGACTGTTATACTGTCTTATTGAATAAAAACAACTAGCTTGTGTCTTTGCAAACTTTACAAAATATACATTTCCTAGTAAAACTAACAAAAATACATGTCCCCAGGCATTATTACCCATTTTGCCTGGGTTGTTTAGGAGTTATGTTTAAATACATTTTTATTGCTTTTTTCGCATTATCTCAGGATTCTTATATCATTACTTTCATATTGAGTAAAAAACTACTTTTTGTTTTTGCAAACCTTACAAACTCACATAAATACATTATTACAGACATTTTTAGACATGACACATGTTTGGTTTTGGAGTTATGTTTATATAACTTTTATATTTAGTATGACTGTTATACTGTCATATTGAATAAGAAAAAACTAGCTTGTGTCTTTGCAAACTTTACAAAAGATCATTTTTCTAGTAAAACTAACAAAGATACATGTCTCCAGGCATTATTACCCATTTTGCATGGGTTGTTTAGGAATTATGTTTAAATACATTTTTATTGCTTTTTTCGCATTATCTCAGGATTCTAAAATCCTTACTTTCATATTGATGAAAAAACTACTTTTTGTTTTGCAAACCTTACAAACTCGCATAAATACATTATTACAGGCATTTTTAGACATGACACATGTTTGGTTTTGGAGTTATGTTTTGATAACTTTCATATTTAGTAGGACTGTTGTACTGTCATATTTAATTTTAAAAAACTAGCTTGTGTCTTTGCAAACTTTACAAAACATCATTTTTCTAGTAAAACTAACAAAGATACATGTGTCCAGGCATTATTACCCATTTTGCATGGGTTGTTTAGGAATTATGTTTAAATACATTTGTATTGCTTTTTTCGCATTATCTCAGGATTCTAAGATCATTACTTTCATATTGAGTAAAAAACTACTTTTTGTTTTTGCAAACCTTACAAACTCACATAAATACATCATTACAGGCATTTTTAGACATGACACATGTTTGGTTTTGGAGTTATGTTTATATAACTTTTATATTTAATATGACTGTTATACTGTCATATTGAATGAAAAAAAACAAGCTTGTGTCTTTGCAAACTTTACAAAATATAATTTTTCTAGTAAAATTAACAAAGATACATGTCTCCAGGCATTATTAGCCATTTTGCATGGGTTGTTTAGGAATTATCTTTAAATACATTTTTATTGCTTTTTTTTGCATTATCTCAGGATTCTAAAATCCTTACTTTCATATTGAGGAAAAAACTACTTTTTGTTTTTGCAAACCTTACAAACTCACATAAATACATTATTATAGGCAATTTTAGACATGACACACGTTTGGTTCTGGAGTTTTGTTTATATAACTTTCATATGTAGTATGACAGTTATACTGTCTTATTGAATAAAAACAACTAGCTTGTGTCTTTGCAAACTTTACAAAAAATACATTTTCTAGTAAAACTAACAAAGATACATGTCTCCAGGCATTATTACCCATTTTCCTGGGTTGTTTAGGAGTTATGTTTGAATACATTTTTATTGCTTTTTTCGCATTATCTCAGGATTCTAAGATCATTACTTTCATATTGAGTAAAAAACTACTTTTTGTTTTTGCAAACCTTACAAACTCACATTAATACATTAATACAGGCATTTTTAGACATGACACATGTTTGGTTTTGGAGTTATGTTTATATAACTTTCATATTTAATATGACTGTTATACTGTCATATTGAATAAAAAAAAAACTGGCTTGTGTCTTTGCAAACTTTACAAAAGATCATTTTTCCAGTAAAACTAAAAAAGATACATGTTTCCAGGCATTATTAGCCATTTTGCATATGTTGTTTAGGAGTAATGTTTAAATACATTTTTATTGCTTTTTTCGCATTATCTCAGGATTTTAAGAACATTACAGTCATATTGAGTAAAAAAACTACTTTTTGTGTTTGCAAGATTTAAAAAAGCATGTGTTTCGAGTAAAACGGCCAAGGATGCATTATTTCAGGCATTATTAGCCATTTTTCATGTGTGGTTTGAGTTATGGTTAAATAACTGTCATATACTGTCAGTTATGACATAGTAAGTAAAACCTAATTTATGTATTTGCAAACCTTACAAAATCATTTAAATCTAGTAAAACTCACATGGATTCAATATTACAGACATTTTTAGACATTTTGCATATTTGGTTTAGGAATTATGTTGGAATCATTTTTATTAATTTGTTCGTATTTTCTCAGAATTTTAGAACATTACTGTTATATTGAGTAAAGAAATAATTTTTGTGTTTGCAAGCCTTAAAAAAGCATATGTTTCGAGTAAAACTTACAAGAATGCATTATTTCAGGCATTGTTAATCATTTTTCATGTGTAGTTTAAGAGTTATGTTTAAATAACTGTCATATTGAGTGTGGCAGTTATACTGTCATATTGAGTAAAAAAAAACTAACCTGTATTTGCAAACCTTACAAAAGAAAATGTTTCTAGTAACACTCACAATGATACATTTTTTCACGCATTATTAGACATGTTTCATGTGTGGTTAGGAGTTATAAATAAATAATTGTCATATTGAGTGTTACAGTTTTAATGTCATTATGTGTAAAACCTAATTTTTGTATTTGCAAACCTTACAAAAACAATTGATTCTAGTAAAACTTATATAGATTCAATATTACAGGCATTTTTAGACATTTTACATGTTTGGTTTAAAATTTGTGTTTCAATACATTTGTATTGCTTTTTTCGCATTATCTCAGGATTCTAAGAACATTACTTTCATATTGAGTAAAAAACTACTTTTTGTTTTTGCAAACCTTACAAACTCACATAAATACATTATTACAGGCATTTTTAGACATGACACATGTTTGGTTTTGGAGTTATGTTTATATAACTTTCATATTTAGTATGACTGTTATACTGTCATATTGAATAAAAAAAACTAGCTTGTGTCTTTGATATCTTTACAAAAGATCATTTTTTTAAACTAACAACGTTACATGTCTCCCTAGGCATTATTAGCCATTTTGCATGTGTTGTTTAGGAATTAGGTTTAAATACATTTTTATTGCTTTTTTCCCATTATCTCAGGGTTCTAAGAACATTACAGTAAAGTAAAAAACTACTTTTTGTGTTTGCAAAATATAAAACTCAGTAAAACTCCCAATGATTCATTATTTCAGGCATTATTAGCCATTTTTGTGTGTGGTTTATGAGTTATGTTTAAATAACTGTCATATTGAGTGTGATTTTGTCATTGTGAGTAAAACCTAATTTTTGTATTTGCAAACCTTACAAAAACAACCGATTCTAGGAAAAGTCACATTGATACAATATTACAGGCATGTTTAGACATATTGCATGTTTGGTTTTGGAGTTATATTTATATAACCTGCTTTCTGAGCCACCACCTTTGTGGTTTGCGTGTCCCACTGATCCAGGACAAACAGGTCCTAGGTGAGGGATCAGACAAAGAGCAGCTCAAAGACCTTTATTAAAAGTACAATTGAGGACCTAGATTTTTTCTCGCCCGGACGCAGGTCACCGTGGCTCCCCTGTGGAGCCAGGCCCAGAGGTGTGGCACGATGGCGATTGACGGGCCTGTCCCCATGGGGCCCAGCCGTGCTCAGCTCGAAGAGGCAACGTGGATTCCCCCCTCCAGGGCTCACCACTCATGGGCTGGGTCATAGAGGGTGCAGTGTGAGCTGGGCGGCAGCCGAAGGCAGGGCACTTGGTGGTCCGATTATCGGCTACATAAGCTCGCTCTTGGGACATGGAACGTCACCTCGCTGGGAGGGAAGGAGCCTGAGCTGGTGCTTGAGGTGGAGACGTTCCCGGCTAGATATAGTTGGACTCACAGCAAGGGCTCTGGAACCTGTTCTCTCAGAGGGGCTGGACTGAGCTGAACTTTCATTACTTGCAACGCCAGAGTGGAAGAGATTCCACACTGGCGTTGCAACTAATGAGAGGCTGGGGTGGCAATTCTTGTTGCCCCCCGGCTCAAAGCCTGCACGTTGGACTTTAAACCTAATAGACGAGATGGTAGCTTCCTTCAACCTTCGGGTTGGGTGACGGGTCCTGACTGTTGTTTGTGTTTACACACCAAACAGCAGCTCAGAGTACCAACTCTTTTTGGATTCCCTTGAGGGAGTACTGGAGAGTGCTCCCTCGGGTGATTCCCTTGTTCTGCTGGTGGACTTCAACGCTATGTTGGCAACGACAGTGAAACCTGGAGAGTCGTGATTGGGAAAAATGGCCACCCGGATCTGAACCCAAGTGGTGCTTTGTTATTGGACTTTTGTGCTTGTCACGGATTGTCCATAACAAACACAATGTTCAAACATAAGGGTGTCCATATGTGCACTTGGCACAAGGACACCCTCGGCCGCATGATTGACTTTGTAGTTGTGTCATGGGATTTGCGGCCTCATGTTTTGGACACTCGGTGAAGAGAGGGGCAGAGCTTTCTACCAACCACCACCTGGTGGTGAGCTGGCTCCGATGGTAGGGGAGGATGCCGGTCAGACCTGGCAGGCCCAAACGCATTGTAAGGGTCTGCTGGGAACACCTAGCAGAGTCTCCTGAAGAACTTTGAACATGTCCGGAAGAACTTTGAACATGTCACGAGGGAGGTGCTGGACATTGAGTCTGAGTGGACCATGTTCCGTTCCTCTCTTGTTGAGCCAGCTGATTGAAGCTCTGGCCGCAAGGTGTTTGGTGCCTGTCGTGGCGGTAATCCACCAGCAGTGAGGGATGCTGTCAAGCTGAAGAAAGAGCCACCGGGTCCTTTTGGCTCATGGGACTCCAGAGGCAGTGGGCATACCGACAGGCCAAGCGAGACCTCCTCAGTCCCACCAACACGTCTTCCTATGAGGAAACAGTGCCTGGGAAGTCTGTGGTGGGCTCTCCTATTTCTGGGGCTGAGGTTGCCAAGGTAGTTAAAAAGCTCCTCGGTGGCAAGGCCCTGGGGATATGAGCTCCGTCCGGAGTTCCTTAAGGCTCTGGATGCTGTGGGGCAGTCTTGGTTGACAAGACTCTGCAACATTGCGTCTACATCGGGGGCGGTACCTCTGGATTGGCAGACCGGGGTGGTGGTACCTCTCTTTAAGAAGGGGAACCGGAGGGTGTGTTCCAACTATCGTAGATCACACTCCTCAGCCTTCCCGGTAAGGTCTATTCATGTGTAATGGAGAGGAGGAACCTCGGATCCAGGACGAACAGTGTGGTTTTCGTCCTGGTCGTGGAACGGTAGACCAGCTCTATACTCTCGGCAGGGTCATTGAGTGTGCATGGGAGTTTGCCCAACCAGTCTACATAAGTTTTGTGGACTTGGAGAAGACGGGGCGGCATGGCGTAGTGGGTAGAGCGCCCGTGTCAGAAACCTGAGGGTTGCAGGTTCGCTCCCCGCCTCTTACCATGCCGTTGTGTCCTTGGGCAGGACACTTCACCCTTGCCCCCGGTGCCGCTCACACTGGTGAATGAATGTTGAATGAATGATAGGTGGTGGTCGGAGGGGCCGTAGGCGCAAATTGGCAGCCACGCTTCCGTCAGTCTACCCCAGGGCAGCTGTGGCTATGAAAGTAGCTTACCACCACCAGGTGTGAATGAATGATGGGTTTTTAACATGTAAAGCGACTTTGGGTACTTAGAAAAGCGCTATATAAAAAAAATCTCAGGTATTAAGACATTCGACCTTGGTCCCCGGTAAATCCTGTGGGGAGTGCTCAGAGAGTAGGGAGTATCGGCATGTCTGATTGTGGCGGGTGTCTCCCTGTATGATCAGTGTCAGAGCTTGGTCCGCATTGCCGGCAGTATGTCGGACCCCTTTCCAGTGAGGGTTGGACTCCGCCAAGGCTGCCCTTTGTCACCGATTCTGTTCATAACTTTAAAGGACAGAATATCTAGGCGCAGTCATGGCTTTGAGGATCCCCTCAACGCCATGACTGCGCCTGGTTTGGTGGCTGCAGGATTAGGTCTCTGCTTTTTGCAGATGATGTGGTCCTGATGGCTTCAACTGGCCAAGATCTTCAGCTTTCATTGGATCGGTTCGCAGTGAAGCGACTGGGATGAGAATCAGCACCTCCAAGTCCGAGTCCATGGTTCTCGCCCGGGAAAGGGTGGAGTGCCATCTCGAGGTTGGGAAAGAGATCTAGCCCCAAGTGAAGGAGTTCAAGTACCTAGGAGTCTTGTTCACGAGTGAGGATAGAGTGGATTGTGAGATCTACAGGCGGATCGGTGCGGCGTCTTCAGTAATGAGGACGCTATAGCGATCCGTTGTGGTGAAGAAGGAGCTGAGCCAGAAGGAAAAGCTTTCAATTTACCGGTTGATCAACGTTCCCATCCTCACCTATGGTCATGAACCTTGGGTTATGACCGAAAGGACAAGGTCACGGGTACAAGCGGCTGAAATGAGTTTCCTCCGCCGGGTGGTGGGTCTCTCCCTTAGAGATAGGGTGAGAAGCTCTGTCATCTGGGAGGAACTCAGTGTAAAGCCGCTGCTCCTCCACATTGAGAGGAGCCAGATGAGGTGGTTCGGGCATCTGCTCAGGATGCCACCCGAACGCCTCCGGCAGGAGGCCATGGGGAAGACCTAGGATACATTGGAAAGACTATGGCCTGGGAACGCCTCGGGATCCCCCGAGAAGAGCTGGACGAAGTGGCTGGGGAGAGGGAAGTCTGGGCTCTCTGCTTAGGCTGCTGCCCCCGCAACCCGACCTCGGATAAGCGGAAGAAAATGGATGGATTTAGTATGACAGTTATACTGTCATATTGAGTGTGACAGTATACTGTCATAAAACCCAATTTTTGTATTTGCAAACCTGATTCTAGTAAAACTCACATCTATACAATATTACAGGCAATTTTGGACATAATGCACGTTTGGTTTTGGAGTTATGTTTATATAACTTTAATATATAGTATGACATCTATACTGTTATAATGAGTAAAAAAACTAACTTGTGTCTGTCATAAAACTCAATTTTTGTATTTGCAAACCTTCCCAAAACAAATGATTCTAGTAAAACTCACATGGATTCAATATTACAGGCATTTTTAGACATTTTGCATGTTTGGTTTAGGAATTATGTTGGAATACATTTGTATTGCTTTTTTTCACATTATCTCAGCATTTTAAGAACTTATTGTCATATTGAGTAAAAAAAACTTTTTGTTTTTGCAAGCCTTAAAAAAACAACCGATTCTAGTAAAACTCACATTGATACAATATTACAGGCATGTTTAGACATCGTGCATGTTTGGTTTTGGAGTTATGTTTATATAACCTGCTTTCTGAGCCGCCACCTTTGTGGCTTGCGTGTCCCACTGATCCTAGGAGCTATGTTGTCCGGGGGCTTCTATGCCCCCTGGTAGGGTCCCCCAAGACAAACAGGTCCTAGGTGAGGAATCAGCCAAAGAGCAGCTCAAAGACCTTTATGAAAAGTACAAATCGAGGACCTAGATATTTTCTCGCCCGGACGCGGGTCACCGTGGCTCCCCTGTGGAGCCAGGCCCAGAGGTGGGGCACGATGGCGAGCGACTGGTGCCCATGGGGCCCAGCTCGAAGAGGCAACGTGGGTCCCCCCTGCAATAGGCTCCCCACTCATGGGCTGGGTCATAGAGGTCGGGTGCAGTGTTAGCTGGGCGGAAGCCGAAGGCAGGGCACTTGGCGGTCCGATTATCGGCTACATAAGCTCGCTCTTGGGACGTGGAACGTCACCTCGCGAGGTGGAGAAGTTCCCGGCTAGATAAAGCTGGACTCACTTCGACGCACAGCGAGGGCTCTGGGACCTGTTCTCTCAAGAGGGGTTGGACTCTCTTCCACTCTGGCGTTGCAAGTAATGAGAGGCTGGGTTGGCAATTCTTGTTGCCCCCCGGCTCAAAGCCTGCACGTTGGACTTTAAACCCAATAGACGAGATGGTAGCTTCCTTCAGCCTTCGGGTTGGGTGACGGGTCCTGACTGTTGTTGGTGTTTACGCACCAAACAGCAGCTCAGAGTACCCACTCTTTTTGGATTCCCTTGAGAGTGCTCCCTCGGGTGATTCCTTTGTTCTGCTGGGGGTCTTCAACGCTCATGTTGGCAACGACTTTGAAACCTGGAGAGTCGTGATTGGGAAAAATGGCCACCCGGATCTGAACCCAAGTGGTGCTTTGTTATTGGACTTTTGTGCTAGTCACGGATTGTCCATAACAAACACAATGTTCAAACATAAGGGTGTCCATATGTGCACTTGGCACCAGGACACCCTCGGCCGCAGTTCCATTATTGACTTTGTAGTTGTGTCATGGGATTTGCGGCCTCATGTTTTGGACACTCGGGTGAAGAGAGGGGCGAGCTTTCTACCGATCACCGATGGTGGGGTAGGATCCCGGACAGACCTGGCAGGCCCAAACGCATTGTGAGAGTCTTTTGGGAATGCCTAGCAGTCTCCTGTCAGAGAGAGTTTATTTTTCTACCTCCGGAGGAACTTTGAACATGTCACAAAGGAGGTGCTGGACATTCAGTCTGAATGGATCATGTTCCGTGCCTCTCTTGTCAAGCCAGCTGATTGGAGCTGTGGCCGCAAGGTGTTTGGTGCCTGTCGTGGCGGTAATCCTAGAACCCGCTGGTGGCCACCAGCAGTGCGGGATGCCGTCAAGCTGAAGAAAGAGCTTATCTGGTCCTTTTGGCTCATGGGACTCCAGAGGCAGCGGGCATACCGACAGGCCAAGCAGTGCCTGGGGAATCTGTGGTGGGCTCTCCTATTTCTGAGGCTGAGGTTGCCAAGGTAGTTAAAAAGCTCCTCGGTGGCAAGGCCGCGGGGGTGGATGAGCTCCGTCCGGAGTTCCTTAAGGCTCTGGATGCTGTGGGGCTGTTTTAGTTGACAAGACTCTGCAACATCGCATGGACATCAGGGGCGGTACCTCTGGATTGGCAGACCGGGGTGGTGGTTCCTCTCTTTAAGAAGGGGAACCGGAGGGTGTGTTCCAACTATCGTAGATCACACTCCTCAGCCTTCCCGGTAAGGTCTATTCATGTGTACTGGAGAGGAGGAACCTCGGATCCAGGACGAACAGTGTGGTTTTCGTCCTGGTCGTGGAACGGTAGACCAGCTCTATACTCTCGGCAGGGTCCTTGAGTGTGCATGGGAGTTTGTCCAACCAGTCTACATGTGCTTTGTGGACTTGGAGAAGACATTCGACCGTGGCCACCCCGGGAAGTCCTGTGGGGAGTGCTCAGAGAGTATGGGGTATCGGCATGTCTGATTGTGGCGGGTCGCTCCCTGTATGATCAGTGTCAGAGCTTGGTCCGCATTGCCAGCAGTAAGTCGGACCCCTTTCCAGTGAGGGTTGGACCGGAGTCCAACCCTCGTGTTGGCTGCCCTTAGTCACCAAATGTGTTCATACATTTTATGGACAGAATTTCTAGGCGCAGTCATGGTGTTGAGGGGATCCGGTTTGGTGGCTGCAGGATTAGGTCTCTCCTTTTTGCAGATGATGTGGTCCTTATGGCTTTAACTGGCCAGGATCTTCAGCTCTCATTGGATTGGTTCGCAGCCGAGTGTGAAGCGACTGGGATGAGAATCAGCACCTCCAAGTCCGAGGTTCTCGCCCGGGAAAGGGTGGAGTGCCATTTCGAGGTTGGGCAGGAGATCTTGCCCCAAGTGGATGAGTTCAAGTACCTGGAGTCTTGTTCATGAGTGAGGGAAGAGTGGATCGTGAGATGCACAGGCTGGCGGCCGAAATGAGTTTTCCCCGCTGGGTGGCGGGTCTCTCCCTTACTGTAAGAATTTTCACCGTTTAATTACAGTAACCTACTGGCAGCTAATGGTTCCAGTATAAAACTGTTTTTCTACAGCACACATACTGTGATTTATCACTACAGTTTATTACTGTAAAAAGTATCACAGTACTGTGCTGTATCAAATATACGCTTCACAGCATAATACTGTCATCTGTTTAGCGGCATTACACTGTTATTTTAGTGTATCTACTGTAATATCCATTAACAGTTAATTACAGTAAAATAATTGTAAGCACTATAGACTGAGCTTTACAGTATAATGCCACTAGAACTTAATGAGTTGAACTTTTAATTTTTCAAAATCAAAACCCCTGCAATCTGCTGGCATAAAAATGACTGGAGAAATGGCTTTGCAAGATTATGTTTTTATTAACCAATTATTTTAAAGTGCATCAAATACATTCAATGTACATTTAGTGCATTCTTCTTATTTTCAGTAAAGCATTTTAACATTTATAACATGTCCACTTAATTTCTAACTGGAGACAAAACACTGAACACGAGTCCAGTGTTTAGTTGTCGGCTACATAAAGCCCCACTCAAAGTCTGTGAGATGTTTTATAAGGGTGGCTACGTGAGGATTTACAGTTGCTGCCTTTTTCTGGACCAGCTTCCCGGTCTTCTTGGACACCACCTTTCCCTGGCTAGCCTTTGTTCCCCTCTCAGGGTTAACGCCAATGAATCGCCTAAAAAAGAGAGAAAGCATATTAGATATTCTGTTGTGATTGAAGATTACTTGTAGTCGATACAGAACCCCCCTCACATTGTTATTTAGGAATATGCACTGCACAAATATTAATATCAATTTTAGGATATATGTGAGCCTATACCATAACCACAGCTGTAGATGAGTGAATGCTCTAAAACCCATTAAGACAAATTCAGAGAGGAAGACAATGCTAAAGCCTCCCCAACCCCTCTCTCTATTCATGTTTTCTCTCCATCTACGGGACCGTGTATTTACGCTGATGTTTCCTGCTTTCACCCATTTAACATATTGCTACCTGCTCATTACCTATCTTCTCTGCATCCTGGGGTCACACTGGTGCTTCTTGCCTTTACCCATTCAACATATCTTTACCTGCACATTACCTACCTTCTCTGCATAGTGTGGTCACGCTGGTGCTTTCTACCTTTACCCATTCAACATATCTTTACCTGCACATTACCTACCTTCTCTATATCCTGGAGTCAAGCTGGTGTTTCCTGCCTTTACTCATTCAACATATCTTTACCTGCACAATACCTACCTTCTCTGTATCCTGGCGTCTAGCTGGTGTTTCCTGCCTTCACCCATTCAACATATCTTTACCTGCACATTACCTACCTTCCCTGCATCCTTGGGTCACACTGGTGCTTCTTTCTTTCACCATACAACATATCTTCACCTGCACATACCTACCTTGTCTGCATGGCCTCGACCACACCTGCGCTTCCTTCTTTCACCCATTTTACCCATTCAACATATCTTCACCCGCACATTACCTACTTGCTCTGCATTCTCGGGTCAAGCTGGTGCTTCCTGCCATCATCCAGTCAACATATCTTTACCTGCAAATTACCTACTTTTCCTGCATCCTGGGGTCAAACAGGTGCTTCATTCTTTGACCCAGTCAACATATCTTTACCTGCACATTACCTACCTTCTCTGTATCCTAGAGTCAAACTGGTGCGTCGGTCCCTAATAAGAAGGTCCACAAAGGAACAGAAGAGTCATTGATTTAAGGCACCAAATTGGGGAAATGACAAGTCAAATTCCTGAACAGAGGTGAGAAATATAAAATAAATATCCTAACAGTATTTTAACAGTATCAAGAGGATTTACCTTTGAACAAATTCCAATGTCCGAGGACCTTCCTCTTGGTATTCCAAGTTGAACACATAGTAGGTGGCAAGAAGGGCAGCAAGCCCTGAGATTAAGCTAGGTTGGACGCCTTTGCAGATGACATCACCTTCCATGCTGATCATCCAACGTTTTATTGTGACTTTGTCACCAGCAACTGGTACAGTCAAGAAATGCAGTTTATGTTCCTAAACAGTATCCAATATGGGTAGCATTTTAAAAGTATTTGGAATGGCCACCTCACTCGCTCTCTCTTTCCTCTGTTTACATCTAGTCTCCTAAGGCAGTGGTTCTCAAATGGGGGTACGCGTACTCCTGGGGGTACTTGAAGGTATGCCAAGGGGTACGTGAGATTTTGTTTTAATATTCTAAAAATAGCAACAATTCAAAAATCCTTTATAAATATATTTATTGAATAATACTTCGACAAAATATGAATGTCAGTTCATAAACTGAACAACTAATCAAGTAGGCTATTCCATTCATTACCATAAAGCCAGAGTTTCCCCCATGCCATGATGGTTTGACCCTACCTGGCGGTGCCACACGGCACCAACTGTCAATCAACTATCCATGTAGAAAACAATGGAGGCTTGGTTAAAGCGTAGTGGACATGTTCCATAAATATTGATGTTAAAGATTTCTTTTTTTGTGAAGAAATGTTGAGAATGAAGTTCATGAATCCAGATGGATCTCTATTACAATCCCCAAAGAGGGCACTTTAAGTTGATTACTTCTATGTGTAAAAATCTTTATTTATAATTGAATCACTTGGTTATTTTTCAACAAGTTTTTAGTTATTTTTATATCTTTTTTTCCAAATAGTTCAAGAAAGACCACAACAAATGAGCAATATTTTGCACTGTTATACAATTTAATAAATCAGAAACTGATGACATAGTGCTGTATTTTACTTCTTTATCTCTTTTTTTCAACCAAAAATGCTTTGCTCTGATTAGGGGGTACTTGAATTTAAAAAATGTTCACAGGGGTACATCACTGAAAAAAGGTTGAGAACCACTGTCCTAAGGCAGTGGTTCTCAACCTTTTTTCAGTGCTGTGAACATTTTTTTAATGCAAGTAGACCTCCATGTCTTCATAACAGGAATATCCTGAATCCTCAAGTTGCATATAACAATAGTCATCATCAGTGTTAATAACACAAGAGCTGCTTGGATTTGCTGTTGAGCAAGTCAAACTTCGTTCAGTGTAGCCGTAGTGCTTCCTTGACACGTGCGATGTGAAAGTAGACTTAACTGTAAATCTTTTTTCACATTGACTGAAGGGGCACGTAACTGTCCTACCTTCGGTAATATGACTTTTCAAATGCAGGAGAAAGGCCCGTATATCATCGCACTTCGCGCTACATGAGACAATATTACAAGGTAAACCTTCTGCGCTATACATATCAGTCCTACTCTTGCCATATTTATGACGACGGCTGTGAGTTTTGAAGGCTGAGAAGTTGGAAAAAACTCTTGTGCATTTGGGAAAGCACACTTAAACGATGCATTAGGCATACAACTATGACTTCGCATGTGTCTAACATACGCAAATACATTGCTGCAAGTCGTAGCACATATGTTGCAAGTTATCATCTTTTATGATGACTATGACAAAAAAGAAGACAACTTAGCTAGCTAGCATGCGGCGGTACATGCGCGTGGTCAACGATAGTGTCTGTGATGCTGACTGTGACGCTATGTCATTTCGGACTTTATAAATATATATATAAAGTAATTCAAACACAAAATGACACATCAAGGTACAAGTGACTCTTACCTTGTTATCAAAAACACACGATGCAGTAGGATGGATTTAGCAGGGTCGGCCAGGTGAAATGAAGCTCGGTTGGACGAATTGTGGGCGGACCCAAGAAACAAGTCTGAAAAATACTGAATTACACTGTAGGTTTTACAGTAACTTACTGCTGGTCGATATTTTTTGAAAAATGCAACAAAATTTACAGTACTTAACTGCATTTAAGAAGAACATGATAGGTTAATTGGCAACACTAAATTGGCCCTAGTGTGTGAATGTGAGTGTGAATGTTGTCTGTCTATCTGTGTTGGCCCTGCGATGAGGTGGCGACTTGTCCAGGGTGTACCCCGCCTTCCGCCTGATTGTAGCTGAGATAGGCTCCAGCGCCCCCCGCGACCCCGAAGGGAATAAGCGGTAGAAAATGGATGGATGGATGGAGTATATAACTGTAATTTTATTTTTTATTTTTACAGTAATTTTTTACAGTGAAGGTCATGGGTGTCAAACTCTGGCCCGTGGGCCAAATTTGGCCCAACGTGTAATTTGACTTGGCCCTTGAGGCAATATCAAATTAACACTAAAGCTGGACCTTCGATTATACATTGCGGCAGTGCCGCTACTTCTAATACTTGCCAACCCTCCCGGGAGTGACTCCAGCACTCCTCCCGAATTTTTTTTTTTTTTCCAGCTAGTCAAACGAGTGCCAGCCCAGTTTCATGTCAGTGCAGCTTCTGCACCCACACACAATTGAATGCAACGCATACTTCATCAACAGCGATACAGGTTACACTGACGGTAGCCAAATAAAAAACGTTAACACTTTTAGAAATATACGCCACACTGTGAATCCACACCAAACAAGAATGACAAACACATTTCGGGAGAACATCCGCACCGTAACACAACATAAACACAACACAACAAATACCCAGAACCCTTTGTAGCACTAAATCTTCCGAGACGCTACAAGGTGTGTGTGTGTGGGGGGGGGAGGTTTGCTGGTAGCGGGGGTGTATTTTGTAGCGTCCCGAAAGAGTTAGTGCTGCAAAAGATTCTGGGTATTTGTTCTTTTGTGTTTATGTTGTGTTACGGTGCGGATGTTCTCCCGAAAAGTGTTTTTTATTTTTGTTTGGTGTGGGTTCACAGTGTGGCGTATATTTCTAACAGTGTTAAAGTTTTTTATACTGGCACCCTCAGTGTAACCTGTATCGATGTTGATGAAGTATGCGTTGCATTCATTTGTGTATGCGTGGTGAAGCTGCACATATCTTGTGACTGGGTGTGAATGATGTTAGAATTGGGTGTACGAGATATGTCTGTTGAACACCTTCGTTCGATAATGAAAGTTGCCTCAGCTCAAAGCCTGAGCCCTGACATTAAAGAACTAGCATCTAAAAAAAGATGCCAGGTATCTGGCTTGGGCACATCAAATTAGATCAGTGTGTTGCAAACTGAGCAGTTTAAAGTCCTGAATGGTTGTTTTATTCATTGTTATTTTATTTTCAAATTTATTAGCCTGTGGAAAAAGTTAATGTTGATATTTACCTCAGAAGGCTGCAAATAGAAAAGAGGCATTCAATTTTTATTTAAATTGTATTTGATATGCAATTGATATTTTTTAATTATTATTATTATTATTTGAAACTCCATTTTGCATGTCACTATAAAGTTATATAAGCCTTGCTTGTTCAATATTCAATGCAAAACGTGTTTGGGTCCCTATTAAAAGGTTAATTTGTTCAACCTTGGCCCGCGGCTTTGTTCAGTTTTAAACTTTGGCCCACTCTGTATTTGAGTTTGACACCCCTGGTGAAGGTGAAGCTCTGTCATCCTGGAGGCCACGGGGAAGACCCAGGACACATTGGGAACACTATGTCTCCCGGCTGGCCTGGGAACGCCTCGGGATCCCCTGAGAAAAGGTCCTAGGTGAGGGATCAGACAAAGAGCAGCTCAAAGACCTTTATGAAAAGTACAAATCGAGGACCTAGATTTTTTCTCGCCCAGGCGCAGGTCACCGTGGCTCCCCTGTGGAGCCAGGCGCAGAGGTGGGGCACGATGGCGAGCGACTGGTGGCCGGGCCTGTCTCCATGGGGCCCTGCCGGGCTCATTTCGAAGAGGCAACGTGGGTCAACCCTCCAATGGGCTCACCACTCATGGGCCCATTGAGGTCATAGAGGTCGGATGCAGTGTGAACTGGGCGGCAGCCGAAGGCAGGGCACTTGGCAGTCCGATTATCGGCTACATAAGCTCGCTCTTGGGACGTGGAACGTCACCTCGCTGGGAGGGAAAGAGCCTGAGCTGGTGCGCGAGGTGAAGAAGTTCCGGGTAGATATAGTTGGACTCACTTCGACGCACAGCAAGGGCTCTGGAACCTGTTCTCTCAAGAGGGGCTGGACTCTCTTCCACTCTGGCGTTGCAAGCAATGAGAGGCTGGGGTGGCAATTGTTGTTGCTCAAAGCCTGCACGTTGGACTTTAACCCAGTAGACGAGATGGTAGCTTCCCTCCGCCTTCGGGTTGGGTGACGGGTCCTGACTGTTGTTTGTGTTTACGCACCAAACAGCAGCTCAGAGTACCCACTCTTTTTGGATTCCCTTGAGGGAGTACTGGAGAGTGCTCCCTCGGGTGATTCCCTTGTTCTGTTGGGGGACTTCAATGCTCATGTTGGCAAGGACAGTGAAACCTGGAGAGTCGTGATTGGGAAAAATGGCCACCCGGATCTGAACCCAAGTGGTGCTTTGTTATTGGACTTTTGTGCTCGTCACGGATTGTCCATAACAAACACAATGTTCAAACATAAGGAAGAACTTTAAACATGTCACGAGGGAGGTGCTGGACATTGAGTCTGAGTGGACCATGTTCCGTGCCTCTCTTGTCGAGCCTGCTGATTGGAGCTGTGGCCGCAAGGTGTTTGGTGCCTGTCGTGGCGGTAATCCTAGAACTCGCTGGTGGCCACCAGCAGGGAGGGATGCCGTCAAGCTGAAGAAAGTGCCTATCGGGTCCTTTTGGCTCATGGGACTCCAGAGGCAGCGGGCATACCGACAGGCCAAGCAGTGCCTGGGGAATCTGTGGTGGACTCTCCTATTTCTGGGGCTTAGGTTGCCTAGGTAGTTAAAAAGCTCCTCTGTGGCAAGGCCCCGGTGGTGGATGAGTTCCTTAAGGCTCTGGATACTGTGGGGCTGTCTTGGTTGACAAGACTCTGCAACATTGCGTGAACATTGGGGGTGGTACCTCTGGATTGGCACACCGGGGTGGTGGTTCCTCTCTTTAAGAAGCGGAACCGGAGGGTGTGTGCCAACTATCGTGAAACACACTCCTCAGCCTTCCCGGTAAGCTCTATTCATGTGTACTGGAGAGGAGGAAACTCGGATCCAGGACGAACAGTGTGGTTTTCGTCCTGGTCGTGGAACGGTAGACCAGGTCTATACTCTCGGCAGGGTCCTTGAGTGTGAAGCGACTGGGATGAGAATCAGCACCTCCAAGTCCAAGTCCATGGTTCTCGCGCAGGAAAGGGTCGAGTGCCATCTCCAGGTTGGGGAGGAGATCTTGCCCCAAGTGGAGGAGTTCAAGTACCTAGGAGTCTTGTTCACGAGTGAGGATAGAGTGGATCGAGAGATCCACAGGCGGTTTGGTGCGGCGTCTTCAGTATTGAGGACGCTATATCGATCCGTTGTGGTGAAGAAGGAGCTGAGCCAGAAGGAAAAGCTCTCAATTTACCGTCGATCTACGTTCCCAGCTTTGGGTTATGACCGAAAGGACAAGCGGCCGAAATGCGTTTCCTCTGCCGGGTGGTGGGTCTCTACCTTAGAGACAGGGTGAGAAGCTCTGTCATCCGGGAGGAACTCAAAGTAAAGCCGCTGCTCCTCCACATTGAGAGGAGCCATGAGGTGGTTCGGGCATCTGCTCAGGATGCCACCCGAACGCCTCTAGGGAGGTGTGGCAGGAGGCCACGGGGAAGACCTAGGACACATTGGAAAGACTATGTCCCCGGCTGGCCTGGGAACGCCTCGGAATACCCCGAGAAGAGCTTGACGAAGTGGCTGGGGAGAGGGAAGTCTGGGATTTTCTGCTCAGGCTGCTGCCCCCGCAACCCGACCTCGGATAAGCGGAAGAAAATGGATGGATTTAGAATGACAGTTATACTGTCAGATTGAGTACAAAAACTAACTAAACCTTACACAATATAATGTTTCTAGTAAAACTCACAAAGATACATATCTCCAGGCATTATTAGCCATTTTGCATGTGTGGTTTAGGAGTTATATTTAAATAAATAACTGTCAGATTGAGTGTGACAGTAAACTGTCATAGTGAGTAAAACCCTTATTTTGCAAACCTTACAAAAACAACTAAATCTAGTTAAACTCACACAGATACAATATTACAGGCATTTTTAGACACAATGCATGTTTGGTTTTAGAGTTATGTTTATATAACTTTCATATTTAGTATGACAGTTATACTGTCATATTGAATAAAAACAACAACTAACTTGTGTCTTTGCAAACCTTACAAAATACAATTTTTCTAGTAAAACTAACTAAGATACATGCTCCAGGCATTATTAGCTATTTTGCATGTGTTGTTTGAGTTATGTTTAAATAACTGTCATATTGAGTGTGACAGTATACTGTCATAAAACCCAATTTTTGTATTTGCAACCCTGATTCTAGTAAAACTCACAAATATACAATATTACAGGCAGTTTTGGACATAATGGTTTGGTTTTGGAGTTATGTTTATATAACTTTCATATATAGTATGACAGCTAAACTGTTATATTGAGTAAAAAAACTAACTTGTGTTTGTCATAAAACCCAATTTTTGTATTAGCAAACCATACAACTGATTCAAATAAAACTCACATGGATTCAATATTATAGGCATTTTCAGACATTTTGCATGTTTGGTTTAGGAATTATGTTGTAATACATAATACAATACAAATAATTTTTGTGTTTGCAAGCCTTAAAAAAAGCATATGTTTCCAGTAAAACTCCCAAAGATGCATTATTTCAGGCATTATTAGCCATTTTTCAGGTGTGGTTTAGGAGTTATGTTTAAATAACTGTCATATTGAGTGTGGCGTTATACTGTCATATTGAGTTAAAAAAATCGAACTTGTGTCTTTGCAAACCTTACAAAAGAAAATGTTTCTAGCAACACTCACAAAGATAAATTTTTCACGCTATTAGACATGTTTCATGTGTATTTAGGAGTTATAATTAAATAACTTTCATATTGAGTGTTAAAGTTATAATGTCATTATGTGTAAAACCTAATTTTTGTATTTGCAAACCTTACAAAAACAATTGATTCTAGTAAAACTTACATACATTCAATATTACAGGCATTTTTAGACAATTCACATGTTTGGTTTAAAAATGGTGTTTGAATACATTTGTATTGCTTTTTTCGCATTATCTCAGGATTCTAAGATCATTACTTTCATATTGAGTAAAACACTACTTTTTGTTTTTGCAAACCTTACAAACCCACATGAATACATTATTATATGCAATTTTAGACATGGCACACGTTTGTTTCTGGAGTTATGTTTATATAACTTTTATATTTAGTATGACTGTTATACTGTCATATTGAATAAAAAAAAAATAAGCTTGTGTCTTTGCAAACTTTACAAAAGGTCATTTTTCTAGTAAAACTAACAAAGATACATGTCTCCAGGCATTATTACCCGTTTTGCATGGGTTGTTTAGGAATTATGTTTAAATACATTTTTATTGCTTTTTTCGCATTATCTCAGGATTCTTAGATCATTACTTTCATATTGAGTAAAAAACTACTTTTTGTTTTTGCAAACCTTACAAACTCACATAAATACATTATTACAGGCATTTTTAGACATGACACATGTTTGGTTTTGGAGTTATGTTTATATAACTTTAATATTTAATATGACTGTTATACTGTCATATTGAATTAAAAAAAACTAGCTTGTGTCTTTGCAAACTTTTCAAAAGATCATTTTTCTAGTAAAACTAACAAAGATACATGGCTCCAGGCATTATTACCCATTTTGCATGGGTTGTTTAGGAATTATGTTTAAATACATTTTTATTGCTTTTTTTGCATTATCTCAGGATTTTAAGATCATTACTTTCATATTGAGTAAAAAACTAGTTTTTGTTTTTGCAAACCTTACAAACTCACATTAATACATTAATACAGGCATTTTTAGACATGACACATGTTTGGTTTTGGAGTTATGTTTATATAACTTTCATATTTAGTATGACTGTTATACTGTCATATTGAATAAGAAAAAACTAGCTTGTGTCTTTGCAAACTTTACAAAATATACATTTCCTAGTAAAACTAACAAAGATACATGTCTCCAGGCATTATTACCCATTTTGCCTGGGTTGTTTAGGAGTTATGTTTAAATACATTTTTATTGCTTTTTTCGCATTATCTCAGGATTCCAAGATCATTACTTTCATATTGAGTAAAAAACTACTTTTTGTTTTTGCAAACCTTACAAACTCACATAAATACATTATTAAAGACATTTTTAGACATGACACATGTTTGGTTTTGGAGTTATGTTTATATAACTTTTATATTTAGTATGACTGTTATACTGTCATATTGAATTAAAAAAAACTAGCTTGTGTCTTTGCAAACTTTACAAAAGATCATTTTTCTAGTAAAACTAACAAAGATACATGTCTCCAGGCATTATTACCCATTTTGCATGGGTTGTTTAGGAATTATGTTTAAATACATTTTTATTGCTTTTTTCGCATTATCTCAGGATTTTAAGATCATTACTTTCATATTGAGTAAAAAACTACTTTTTGTTTTTGCAAACCTTACAAACTCACATTAATACATTATTACAGGCATTTTTAGACATGACACATGTTTGGTTTTGGAGTTATGTTCATATAACTTTCATATTTAGTATGACTGTTATACTGTCATATTGAATAAAAAAAAACTAGTTTGTGTCTTTGCAAACTTTACAAAAGATCATTTTTCTAGTAAAACTAACAAAGATACATGTCTCCAGGCATTATTACCCATTTTGCATGGGTTGTTTAGGAATTATGTTTGAATACATTTTTATTGCTTTTTTCGCATTATCTCAGGATTCTAAAATCCTTACTTTCATATTGAGGAAAAAACTACTTTTTTTTTTGCAAACCTTACAAACTCACATAAATACATTATTATAGGTAATTTTAGACATGACACACGTTTGGTTCTGGAGTTATGTTTATATAACTTTCATATGTAGTATGACTGTTATACTGTCTTATTGAATAAAAACAACTAGCTTGTGTCTTTGCAAACTTTACAAAAAATACATTTTCTAGTAAAACTAACAAAGATACATGTCTCCAGGCATTATTACCCATTTTGCCTGGGTTGTTTAGGAGTTATGTTTGAATACATTTTTATTGCTTTTTTCGCATTATCTCAGGATTCTAAGATCATTACTTTCATATTGCGTAAAAAACTACTTTTTGTTTTTGCAAACCTTACAAACTCACATTAATACATTATTACAGGAATTTTTAGACATGACACATGTTGGGCTTTGGAGTTATGTTTATATAACTTTCATATTTAATATGACTGTTATACTGTCATATTGAATTAAAAAAAAAACTGGCTCGTGTCTTTGCAAACTTTACAAAAGATCATTTTTCCAGTAAAACTAACAAAGATACATGTTTCCAGGCATTATTAGCCATTTTGCATATGTTGTTTAGGAGTAATGTTTAAATACATTTTTATTGCTTTTTTCGCATTATCTCAGAATTTTAAGAACATTACAGTCATATTGAGGAAAAAAACTACTTTTTGTGTTTGCAAGATTTAAAAAAGCATGTGTTTCGAGTAAAACGGACAAGGATGCATTATTTCAGGCATTATTAGCCATTTTTCATGTGTGGTTTGAGTTATGGTTAAATAACTGTCATATACTGTCAGCTATGACATAGTAAGTAAAACCTAATTTATGTATTTGCAAACCTTACAAAATCATTTAAATCTAGTAAAACTCACATGGATTCAATATTACAGACATTTTTAGACATTTTGCATGTCTGGTTTAGGAATTATGTTGGAATCATTTTTTTTAATTTGTTCGTATTTTCTCAGAATTTTAGAATATTACTGTCTTATTGAGTAAAGAAATAATTTTTGTGTTTGCAAGCCTTAAAAAAGCATTTGTTTCGAGTAAAACTTACAAGAAAGCATTATTTCAGGCATTGTTAATCATTTTTCATGTGTAGTTTAAGAGTTATGTTTAAATAACTGTCATATTGAGTGTGGCAGTTATACTGTCATATTGAGTAAAAAAAACTAACCTGTCTTTGCAAACCTTACAAAAGAAAATGTTTCTAGTAACACTCACAAAGATAATTTTTTTCACGCATTATTAGACATGTTTCATGTGTGGTTAGGAGTTATAAATAAATAATTGTCATATTGAGTGTTACAGTTTTAATGTCATTATGTGTAAAACCTAATTTTTGTATTTGCAAACCTTACAAAAACAATTGATTCTAGTAAAACTTATATAGATTCAATATTACAGGATTTTTTAGACATTTTACATGTTTGGTTTAAAATTTGTGTTTGAATACATTTGTATTGCTTTTTTCGCATTATCTCAGGATTCTAAGAACATTACTTTCATATTGAGTAAAAAACTACTTTTTGTTTTTGCAAACCTTACAAACTCACATAAATACAGTATTACAGGCATTTTTAGACATGACACATGTTTGGTTTTGGAGTTATGTTTATATAACTTTCATATTTAGTATGACTGTTATACTGTCATATTGAATAAAAAAATTAGCTTGTGTCTTTGATATCTTTACAAAAGATCATTGTTTTAAACTAACAACGTTACATGTCTCCCTAGGCATTATTAGCCATTTTGCATGTGTTGTTTAGGAGTTAGGTTTAAATACATTTTTATTGCTTTTTTCCCATTATCTCAGGGTTCTAAGAACATTACAGTCAAGTAAAAAACTACTTTTTGTGTTTGCAAAATATAGAACTCAGTAAAACTCCCAATGATTCATTATTTCAGGCATTATTAGCCATTTTTTTGTGTGGTTTATGAGTTATGTTTAAATAACTGTCATATTGAGTGTGATTTTGTGATTGTGAGTAAAACCTAATTTTTGTAAACCTTGCAAACCTTACAAAAACAACCGATTCTAGGAAAAGTCACATTGATACAATATTACAGGCATGTTTAGACATATTGCATGTTTGGTTTTGGAGTTATATTTATATAACCTGCTTTCTGAGCCGCCACCTTTGTGGTTTGCGTGTCCCACTGATCCAGGACAAACAGGTCCTAGGTGAGGGATCAGACAAAGAGCAGCTCAAAGACCTTTATTAAAAGTACAATTGAGGACCTAGATTTTTTCTCGCCCGGACGCAGGTCACCGTGGCTCCCCTGTGGAGCCAGGCCCAGAGGTGTGGCACGATGGCGATTGACGGGCCTGTCCCCATGGGGCCCTGCCGTGCTCAGCTCGAAGAGGCAACGTGGATCCCCCCTCCAGGGCTCACCACTCATGGGCTGGGTCATAGAGGGTGCAGTGTGAGCTGGGCGGCAGCCGAAGGCAGGGCACTTGGTGGTCCGATTATCGGCTACATAAGCTCGCTCTTGGGACATGGAACGTCACCTCGCTGGGAGGGAAGGAGCCTGAGCTGGTGCATGAGGTGGAGACGTTCCTGGCTAGATATAGTTGGACTCAAAGCAAGGGCTCTGGAACCTGTTCTCTCAGAGGGGCTGGACTGAGCTGAACTTTCATTGCTTGCAACGCCAGAGTGGAAGAGATTCCACCCTGGCGTTGCAACTAATGAGAGGCTGGGGTGGCAATTCTTGTTGCCCCCCGGCTCAAAGCCTGCACGTTGGACTTTAAACCCAATAGACGAGATGGTAGCTTCCTTCAGCCTTCGGGTTGGGTGACGGGTCCTGACTGTTGTTTATGTTTACACACCAAACAGCAGCTCAGAGTACCAACTTTTTTTGGATTCCCTTGAGGGAGTACTGGAGAGTGCTCCCTCGGGTGATTCCCTTGTTCTGCTGGGTGGACTTCAACGCTATGTTGGCAACAACAGTGAAACCTGGAGAGTCGTGATTGGGAAAAATGGCCACCCGGATCTGAACCCAAGTGGTGCTTTGTTATTGGACTTTGTGCTTGTCACGGATTGTCCATAACAAACACAATGTTCAAACATAAGGGTGTCCATATGTGCACTTGGCACAAGGACACCCTCGGCCGCATGATTGACTTTGTAGTTGTGTCATGGGATTTGCGGCCTCATGTTTTGGACACTCGGTGAAGAGAGGGGCAGAGCTTTCTACCAACCCCCACCTGGTGGTGAGCTGGCTCCGATGGTAGGGGAGGATGCCGGTCAGACCTGGCAGGCCCAAACGCATTGTAAGGGTCTGCTGGGAACACCTAGCAGAGTCTCCTGAAGAACTTTGAACATGTCCGGAAGAACTTTGAACATGTCACGAGGGAGGTGCTGGACATTGAGTCTGAGTGGACCATGTTCTCTTGTTGAGCCAGCTGATTGAAGCTGTGGCCGCAAGGTGTTTGGTGCCTGTCGTGGCGGTAATCCACCAGCAGTGAGGGATGCTCTCAAGCTGAAGAAAGAGCCACCGGGTCCTTTTGGCTCATGGGACTCCAGAGGCAGTGGGCATACCGACAGGCCAAGCGAGACCTCCTCAGTCCCACCAACACGTCTTCCTATGAGGAAACAGTGCCTGGGAAGTCTGTGGTGGGCTCTCCTATTTCTGGGGCTGAGGTTGCCAAGGTAGTTAAAAAGCTCCTCGGTGGCAAGGCCCCGGGGGTATGAGCTCCGTCCGGAGTTCCTTAAGGCTCTGGATGCTGTGGGGCAGTCTTGGTTGACAAGACTCTGCAACATAGCGTCTACATCGGGGGCGGTACCTCTGGATTGGCAGACCGGGGTGGTGGTTCCTCTCTTTAAGAAGGGGACCGGAGGGTGTGTTCCAACTATCGTAGATCACACTCCTCAGCCTTCCCGGTAAGGTCTATTCATGTGTAATGGAGAGGAGGAACCTCGGATCCAGGACGAACAGTGTGGTTTTCGTCCTGGTCGTGGAACGGTAGACCAGCTCTATACTCTCGGCAGGGTCCTTGAGTGTGCATGGGAGTTTGCCCAACCAGTCTACATAAGTTTTGTGGACTTGGAGAAGACATTCGACCTTGGCCCCCGGTAAATCCTGTGGGGAGTGCTCAGAGAGTATGGAGTATCGGCATGTCTGATTGTGGCGGGTGTCTCCCTGTATGATCAGTGTCAGAGCTTGGTCCGCATTGCCGGCAGTATGTCGGACCCCTTTCCAGTGAGGGTTGGACTCCGCCAAGGCTGCCCTTTGTCACCGATTCTGTTCATAACTTTAATGGACAGAATATCTAGGCGCAGTCATGGCTTTGGGGATCCCCTCAACGCCATGACTGCGCCTGGTTTGGTGGCTGCAGGATTAGGTCTCTGCTTTTTGCAGATGATGTGGTCCTGATGGCTTCAACTGCCCAAGATCTTCAGCTTTCATTGGATCGGTTCGCAGTGAAACGACTGGGATGAGAATCAGCACCTCCAAGTCCGAGTCCATGGTTCTCGCCCGGGAAAGGGTGGAGTGCCATCTCGAGGTTGGGAAAGAGATCTTGCCCGAAGTGAAGGAGTTGAAGTACCTAGGAGTCTTGTTCACGAGTGAGGATAGAGTGGATTGTGAGATCTACAGGCGGATCGGTGCGGCGTCTTCAGTAATGAGGACGCTATATCGATCCGTTGTGGTGAAGAAGGAGCTGAGCCAGAAAGAAAAGCTTTCAATTTACCGGTCGATCAACGTTCCCATCCTCACCTATGGTCATGAGCTTTGGGTTATGACCGAAAGGACAAGGTCACGGGTACAAGCGGCCGAAATGAGTTTCCTCCGCCGGGTGGTGGGTCTCTCCCTTAGAGATAGGGTGAGAAGCTCTGTCATCTGGGAGGAACTCAGTGTAAAGCCGCTGCTCCTCCACATTGAGAGGAGCCAGATGAGGTGGTTCGGGCATCTGCTCAGGATGCCACCCGAACGCCTCCCTAGGTCCGAACGGCAGGAGGCCATGGGGAAGACCTAGGATACATTGGAAAGACTATGGCCTGGGAACGCCTCGGGATCCCCCGAGAAGAGCTGGACGAAGTGGCTGGGGAGAGGGAAGTCTGGGCTCTCTGCTTAGGCTGCTGCCCCCGCAACCCGACCTCGGATAAGCGGAAGAAAATTGATGGATTTAGTATGACAGTTATACTGTCATATTGAGTGTGACAGTATACTGTCATAAAACCCAATTTTTGTATTTGCAAACCTGATTCTAGTAAAACTCACATCTATACAATATTACAGGCAATTTTGGACATAATGCACGTTTGGTTTTGGAGTTATTTTCATATAACTTTAATATATAGTATGACATCTATACTGTTATATTGAGTAAAAAAACTAACTTGTGTCTGTCATAAAACTCAAGTTTTGTATTTGCAAACCTTACAAAAACAAATGATTCTAGTAAAACTCACATGGATTCAATATTACAGGCATTTTTAGACATTTTGCATGTTTGGTTTAGGAATCATGTTGGAATACATTTGTATTGTTTTTTTCACATTATCTCAGCATTTTAAGAACTTACTGTCATATTGAGTAAAAAATACTTTTTGTTTTTGCAAGCCTTAAAAAAACAACCGATTTTAGTAAAACTCACATTGATACAATATTACAGTCATGTTTAGACATCTTGCATGTTTGGTTTTGGAGTTATGTTTATATAACCTTCTTTCTGAGCCGCCACCTTTGTGGTTTGCGTGTCCCACTGATCCTAGGAGCTATGTTGTCCGGGGGCTTCTATGCCCCCTGGTAGGGTCCCCCAAGACAAACAGGTCCTAGGTGAGGAATCAGACAAAGAGCAGCTCAAAGACCTTTATGAAAAGTACAAATCGAGGACCTAGATATTTTCTCGCCCGGACGCGGGTCACCGTGACTCCCCTGTGGAGCCAGTCCCAGAGGTGGGGCACGATGGCGAGCGACTGGTGCCCATGGGGCCCAGCTCGAAGAGGCAACGTGGGTCCCCCCTGCAATAGGCTCACCACTCATGGGCTGGGTCATAGAGGTCGGGTGCAGTGTTAGCTGGGCGGAAGCCGAAGGCAGGGCACTTGGCGGTCCGATTATCGGCTACATAAGCTCGCTCTTGGGACGTGGAACGTCACCTCGCGAGGTGGAGAAGTTCCCGGCTAGATAAAGCTGGACTCACTTCGACGCACAGCAAGGGCTCTGGAACCTGTTCTCTCAAGAGGGGTTGGACTCTCTTCCACTCTGGCGTTGCAAGTAATGAGAGGCTGGGTTGGCAATTCTTGTTGCCCCCCGGCTCAAAGCCTGCACGTTGGACTTAACCCAGAAGACGAGATGGTAACTTCCCTCCACTTTCGGGTTGGGTGACGGGTCCTGACTGTTGTTGGTGTTTACGCACCAAACAGCAGCTCAGAGTACCCACTCTTTTTGGATTCCCTTGAGAGTGCTCCCTCGGGTGATTCCTTTGTTCTGCTGGGGGTCTTCAACGCTCATGTTGGCAACGACTTTGAAACCTGGAGAGTCGTGATTGGGAAAAATGGCCACCCGGATCTGAACCCAAGTGGTGCTTTATTATTGGACTTTTGTGCTCGTCACGGATTGTCCATAACAAACACAATGTTCAAACATAAGGGTGTCCATATGTGCACTTGGCACCAGGACACCCTCGGCCGCAGTTCCATTATTGACTTTGTAGTTGCGGCCTCATGTTTTGGACACTCGGGTGAAGAGATGGGCGAGCTTTCTACCGATCACCACCTGGTGAGCTGGCTCCGATGGTGGGGTAGGATCCCGGACAGACCTGGCAGGCCCAAACGCATTGTGAGAGTCTTTTGGGAATGCCTAGCAGTCTCCTGTCAGAGAGAGTTTCTTTTTCTACCTCCGGAGGAACTTTGAACATGTCACAAAGGAGGTGCTGGACATTGAGTCTGAATGGATCATGTTCCGTGCCTCTCTTGTCAAGCCAGCTGATTGGAGCTGTGGCCGCAAGGTGTTTGGTGCCTGTCGTGGCGGTAATCCTAGAACCCGCTGGTGGCCACCAGCAGTGCGGGATGCCGTCAAGCTGAAGAAAGAGCTTATCTGGTCCTTTTGGCTCATGGGACTCCAGAGGCAGCGGGCATACCGACAGGCCAAGCAGTGCCTGGGGGATCTGTGGTGGGCTCTCCTATTTCTGGGGCTGAGGTTGCCAAGGTAGTTAAAAAGCTCCTCGGTGGCAAGGCCGCGGGGGTGGATGAGCTCCGTCCGGAGTTCCTTAAGGCTCTGGATGCTGTGGGGCTGTTTTAGTTGACAAGACTCTGCAACATCGCATGGACATCAGGGGCGGTACCTCTGGATTGGCAGACCGGGGTGGTGGTTCCTCTCTTTAAGAAGGGGAACCGGAGGGTGTGTTCCAACTATCGTAGATCACACTCCTCAGCCTTCCCGGTAAGGTCTATTCATGTGTACTGGAGAGGAGGAACCTCGGATCCAGGACGAACAGTGTGGTTTTCGTCCTGGTCGTGGAACGGTAGACCAGCTCTATACTCTCGGCAGGGTCCTTGAGTGTGCATGGGAGTTTGTCCAACCAGTCTACATGTGCTTTGTGGACTTGGAGAAGACATTCGACCGTGGCCACCCCGGGAAGTCCTGTGGGGAGTGCTCAGAGAGTATGGGGTATCGGCATGTCTGATTGTGGCGGGTCGCTCCCTGTATGATCAGTGTCAGAGCTTGGTCCGCATTGCCAGCAGTATGTCGGACCCCTTTCCAGTGAGGGTTGGACCGGAGTCCAACCCTCGTGTTGGCTGCCCTTAGTCACCAAATGTGTTCATAAATTTTATGGACAGAATTTCTAGGCGCAGTCATGGCGTTGAGGGGATCCGGTTTGGTGGCTGCAGGATTAGGTCTCTCCTTTTTGCAGATGATGTGGTCCTTATGGCTTTAACTGGCCAGGATCTTCAGCTCTCATTGGATTGGTTCGCAGCCGAGTGTGAAGCGACTGGGATGAGAATCAGCACCTCCAAGTCCGAGGTTCTCGCCAGGGAAAGGGTGGAGTGCCATTTCGAGGTTGGGCAGGAGATCTTGCCCCAAGTGGATGAGTTCAAGTACCTGGAGTCTTGTTCATGAGTGAGGGAAGAGTGGATCGTGAGATGCACAGGCTGGCGGCCGAAATGAGTTTTCTCCGCTGGGTGGCGGGTCTCTCCCTTACTGTAAGAATTTTCACCGTTTAATTACAGTAACCTACTGGCAGCTAATGGTTCCAGTATAAAACTGTTTTTCTACAGCACACATACTGTGATTTATCACTACAGTTTATTACTGTAAAAAGTATCACAGTACTGTGCTGTATCAAATATACGCTTCACAGCATAATACTGTCATCTGTTTAGCGGCATTACACTGTTATTTTAGTGTATCTACTGTAATATCCATTAACAGTTAATTACAGTAAAATAATTGTAAGCACTATAGACTGAGCTTCACAGTATAATGCCACTAGAAGTTAATGAGTTGAACTTTTAATTTTTCAAAATCAAAACCCCTGCAATCTGCTGGCATAAAAATGACTGGAGAAATGGCCTTGCAAGATTATGTTTTTATTAACCAATTATTTTAAAGTGCATCAAATACATTCAATGTACATTTAGTGCATTCTTCTTATTTTCAGTAAAGCATTTTAACATGTATAACATGTCCACTTAATTTCTAACTGGAGACAAAACACTGAACACGAGTCCAGTGTTTAGTTGTCGGCTACATAAAGCCCCACTCAAAGTCTGTCAGATGTTTTATAAGGGTGGCTACGTGAGGATTTACAGTTGCTGCCTTTTCCTGGACCAGCTTCCCGGTCTTCTTGGACACCACCTTTCCCTGGCTAGCCTTTGTTCCCCTCTCAGGGTTAACGCCAAGGAATCGCCTAAAAAAGAGAGAAAGCATTTAGATATTCTGTTGTGATTGAAGATTACTTGTAGTCGATACAGAACCCCCCTCACATTGTTATTTAGGAATATGCACTGCACAAATATTAATATCAATTTTAGGATATATGTGAGCCTATACCATAACCACAGCTGTAGATGAGTGAATGCTCTAAAACCCATTAAGACAAATTCAGAGAGGAAGACAATGCTAAAGCCTCCCCAACCCCTCTCTCTATTCATGTTTTCTCTCCATCTACGGGACCGTGTATTTACGCTGATGTTTCCTGCTTTCACCCATTTAACATATCGTTACCTGCTCATTACCTATCTTCTCTGCATCCTGGGGTCACACTGGTGCTTCTTGCCTTTACCCATTCAACATATCTTTACCTGCACATTACCTACCTTCTCTGCATAGTGTGGTCACGCTGGTGCTTTCTACCTTTACCCATTCAACATATCTTTACCTGCACATTACCTACCTTCTCTATATCCTGGAGTCAAGCTGGTGTTTCCTGCCTTCACCCATTCAACATATCTTTACCTGCACATTACCTACCTTCCCTGCATCCTTGGGTCACACTGGTGCTTCTTTCTTTCACCATACAACATATCTTCACCTGCACATACCTACCTTGTCTGCATGGCCTTGACCACACCTGCGCTTCCTTCTTTCACCCATTCAACATACCTTCACCCGCACATTACCTACCTTCCCTGCATAGTGGGGTCACACTGGTGCTTCCTGCCTTTACCCATTCAACATATCTTCACCCGCACATTACCTACTTGCTCTGCATTCTCGGGTCAAGCTGGTGCTTCCTGCCATCATCCAGTCAACATGTCTTTACCTGCAAATTATCCACTTTTTCTGCATCCTGGGGTCAAACAGGTGCTTCCTTCTTTGACCCAGTCAACATATCTTTACCTGCACATTACCTACCTTCTCTGTATCCTAGAGTCAAACTGGTGCTTCGGTCCCTAATAAGAAGCTCCACAAAGGAACAGAAGAGTCATTGATTTAAGGCACACAATTGGGGAAATGACAAGTCAAATTCCTGAACAGAGGTGAGAAATATAAAATAAAATATCCTAACAGTATTTTAACAGTATCAAGAAGATTTACCTTTGAACAAATTCCAATGTCCGAGGACCTTCCTCTTGGTATTCCAAGTTGAACACATAGTATGTGGCAAGAAGGGCAGCAAGCCCTGAGATTAAGCTAGGTTGGACGCCTTTGCAGATGACATCACCTTCCATGCTGATCATCCAACGTTTTATTGTGACTTTGTCACCAGCAACTGGTACAGTCAAGAAATGCAGTTTATGTTCCTAAACAGTATCCAATATGGGTAGCATTTTAAAAGTATTTGGAATGGCCACCTCACTCGCTCTCTCTTTCCTCTGTTTACATCTAGTCTCCTAAGGCAGTGGTTCTCAAATGGGGGTACGCGTACTCCTGGGGGTACTTGAAGGTATGCCAAGGGGTACGTGAGATTTTTTTTAAATATTCTAAAAATAGCAACAATTCAAAAATCCTTTATAAATATATTTATTGAATAATACTTCGACAAAATATGAATGTAAGTTCATAAACTGAACAACTAATCAAGTAGGCTATTCCATTCATTACCATAAAGCCAGAGTTTCCCCCATGCCATGATGGTTTGACCCTACCTGGCGGTGCCACACGGCACCAACTGTCAATCAACTATCCATGTAGATAACAATGGAGGCTTGGTTACAGCGTAGTGGACATGTTCCATAAATATTGATGTTAAAGATTTCTTTTTTTGTGAAGAAATGTTGAGAATGAAGTTCATGAATCCAGATGGATCTCTATTGCAATCCCCAAAGAGGGCACTTTAAGTTGATTACTTCTATGTGTAAAAATATTTATTTATAATTGAATCACTTGTTTATTTTTCAACAAGTTTTTAGTTATTTTTATATCTTTTTTTCCAAATAGTTCAAGAAAGACCACAACAAATGAGCAATATTTTGCACTGTTATACAATTTAATAAATCAGAAACTGATGACATAGTGCTGTATTTTACTTCTTTATCTCTTTTTTTCAACCAAAAATGCTTTGCTCTGATTAGGGGGTACTTGAATTTAAAAAATGTTCACAGGGGTACATCACTGAAAAAAGGTTGAGAACCACTGTCCTAAGGCAGTGGTTCTCAACCTTTTTTCAGTGCTGTGAACATTTTTTTAATGCAAGTAGACCTCCATGTCTTCATAACAGGAATATCCTGAATTCTCAAGTTGCATATCACAATAGTCATCATCAGTGTTAATAACACAAGAGCTGCTTGGATTTGCTGTTGAGCAAGTCAAACTTCGTTCAGTGTAGCCGTAGTGCTTCCTTGACACGTGCGATGTGAAAGTAGACTTAACTGTAAATCTTTTTTTACATTGACTGAAGGGGCACGTAACTGTCCTACCTTCGGTAATATGACTTTTCAAATGCAGGAGAAGGGCCCGTATATAATCGCACTTCGCGCTACATGAGACAATATTACAAGGTAAACCTTCTGCGCTATACATATCAGTCCTACTCTTGCCATATTTATGACGACGGCTGTGAGTTTTGAAGGCTGAGAAGTTGGAAAAAACTCTTGTGCATTTAGGGAAAGCACACTTAAACGATGCATTAGGCATACAACTATGACTTCGCATGTGTCTAACATACGCAAATACATTGCTGCAAGTCGTAGCACATATGTTGCAAGTTATCATCTTTTATGATGACTATGACAAAAAAGAAGAAAACTTAGCTAGCTAGCATGCGGCGGTACATGCGCGTGGTCAACGATAGTGTCTGTGATGCTGACATTTCGGACTTTATAAATATATATAAAGTAATTCAAACAGAAAATGACACATCAAGGTACAAGTGACTCTTACCTTGTTATCAAAAACACACGATGCAGTAGGATGGATTTAGCAGGGTCGGCCAGGTGAAATGAAGCTCGGTTGGACGAATTGTGGGCGGACCCAAGAAACAAGTCTGAAAAATACTGAATTACACTGTAGGTTTTACAGTAACTTACTGCTGGTCGATATTTTTTGAAAAATGCAACAAAATTTACAGTACTTAACTGCATTTAAGAAGAATATGATAGGTTGATTGTCAACACTAAATTGGCCCTAGTGTGTGAATGTGAGTGTGAATGTTGTCTGTCTATCTGTGTTGGCCCTGCGATGAGGTGGCGACTTGTCCAGGGTGTACCCCGCCTTCCGGGGGTGTATTTTGTAGCGTCCCGAAAGAGTTAGTGCTGCAAAAGATTCTGGGTATTTGTTCTTTTGTGTTTATGTTGTGTTACGGTGCGGATGTTCTCCCGAAAAGTGTTTCTTATTTTTGTTTGGTGTGGGTTCACAGTGTGGCGTATATTTCTAACAGTGTTAAAGTTTTTTATACTGGCACCCTCAGTGTAACCTGTATCGCTGTTGATGAAGTATGCGTTGCATTCATTTGTGTATGCGTGCTGTAACTGCACATATCTTGTGACTGGGTCTGAATGATGTTAGAATTGGGTGTACGAGATATGACCGTTGAACATCTTGTTCGATAATGAAAGTTGCCTCAGCTCAAAGCCTGAGCCCCGACATTAAAGAACTAGCATCTAAAAAAAGATGCCAGGTATCTGGCTTGGGCACATCAAATTAGATCAGTGTGTTGCAAACTGAGCAGTTTAAAGTCCTGAATGGTTGTTTTATTCATTGTTATTTTATTTTCAAATTTATTAGCCTGTGGATAAAGTTAATGTTGATATTTACCTCAGAAGGCTGCAAATAGAAAAGAGGCATTCAATTTTTATTTAAATTATATTTGATATGCAATTGATATTTTTTAATTATTATTATTATTATTTGAAACTCCATTTTGCATGTCACTATAAAGTTAGATAAGCCTTGCTTGTTCAATATTCAATGCAAAACGTGTTTGGGTCCCTATTAAAAGGTTAATTTGTTCAACCTTGGCCGCGGCTTTGTTCAGTTTTAAACTTTGGCCCACTCTGTATTTGAGTTTGACACCCCTGGTGAAGGTGAAGCGCTGTCATCCTGGAGGCCACGGGGAAGACCCAGGACACATTGGGAACACTATGTCTCCCGGCTGGCCTGGGAACGCCTCGGGATCCCCTGAGAAAAGGTCCTAGGTGAGGGATCAGACAAAGAGCAGCTCAAAGACCTTTATGAAAAGTACAAATCGAGGACCTAGATTTTTTCTCGCCCAGGCGCAGGTCACCGTGGCTCCCCTGTGGAGCCAGGCGCAGAGGTGGGGCACGATGGCGAGCGACTGGTGGCCGGGCCTGTCTCCATGGGGCCCTGCCGGGCTCATTTCGAAGAGGCAACGTGGGTCAACCCTCCAATGGGCTCACCACTCATGGGCCCATTGAGGTCATAGAGGTCGGATGCAGTGTGAACTGGGCGGCAGCCGAAGGCAGGGCACTTGGCAGTCCGATTATCGGCTACATAAGCTCGCTCTTGGGACGTGGAACGTCACCTCGCTGGGAGGGAAAGAGCCTGAACTGGTGCGCGAGGTGAAGAAGTTCCGGGTAGATATAGTTGGACTCACTTCGACGCACAGCAAGGGCTCTGGAACCTGTTCTCTCAAGAGGGGCTGGACTCTCTTCCACTCTGGCGTTGCAAGCAATGAGAGGCTGGGGTGGCAATTGTTGTTGCTCAAAGCCTGCACGTTGGACTTTAACCCAGTAGACGAGATGGTAGCTTCCCTCCGCCTTCGGGTTGGGTGACGGGTCCTGACTGTTGTTTGTGTTTACGCACCAAACAGCAGCTCAGAGTACCCACTCTTTTTGGATTCCCTTGAGGGAGTACTGGAGAGTGCTCCCTCGGGTGATTCCCTTGTTCTGTTGGGGGACTTCAATGCTCATGTTGGCAAGGACAGTGAAACCTGGAGAGTCGTGATTGGGAAAAATGGCCACCCGGATCTGAACCCAAGTGGTGCTTTGTTATTGGACTTTTGTGCTCGTCACGGATTGTCCATAACAAACACAATGTTCAAACATAAGGAAGAACTTTAAACATGTCACGAGGGAGGTGCTGGACATTGAGTCTGAGTGGACCATGTTCCGTGCCTCTCTTGTCGAGCCTGCTGATTGGAGCTGTGGCCGCAAGGTGTTTGGTGCCTGTCGTGGCGGTAATCCTAGAACTCGCTGGTGGCCACCAGCAGGGAGGGATGCCGTCAAGCTGAAGAAAGAGCCTATCAGGTCCTTTTGGCTCATGGGACTCCAGAGGCAGCGGGCATACCGACAGGCCAAGCAGTGCCTGGGGAATCTGTGGTGGACTCTCCTATTTCTGGGGCTTAGGTTGCCTAGGTAGTTAAAAAGCTCCTCTGTGGCAAGGCCCCGGTGGTGGATGAGTTCCTTAAGGCTCTGGATACTGTGGGGCTGTCTTGGTTGACAAGACTCTGCAACATTGCGTGAACATTGGGGGTGGTACCTCTGGATTGGCACACCGGGGTGGTGGTTCCTCTCTTTAAGAAGGGGAACCGGAGGGTGTGTGCCAACTATCGTGAAACACACTCCTCAGCCTTCCCGGTAAGCTCTATTCATGTGTACTGGAGAGGAGGAAACTCGGATCCAGGACGAACAGTGTGGTTTTCGTCCTGGTCGTGGAACGGTAGACCAGGTCTATACTCTCGGCAGGGTCCTTGAGTGTGAAGCGACTGGGATGAGAATCAGCACCTCCAAGTCCAAGTCCATGGTTCTCGCGCAGGAAAGGGTCGAGTGCCATCTCCAGGTTGGGGAGGAGATCTTGCCCCAAGTGGAGGAGTTCAAGTACCTAGGAGTCTTGTTCACGAGTGAGGATAGAGTGGATCGAGAGATCCACAGGCGGTTTGGTGCGGCGTCTTCAGTATTGAGGACGCTATATCGATCCGTTGTGGTGAAGAAGGAGCTGAGCCAGAAGGAAAAGCTCTCAATTTACCGTCGATCTACGTTCCCAGCTTTGGGTTATGACCGAAAGGACAAGCGGCCGAAATGCGTTTCCTCTGCCGGGTGGTGGGTCTCTACCTTAGAGACAGGGTGAGAAGCTCTGTCATCCGGGAGGAACTCAAAGTAAAGCCGCTGCTCCTCCACATTGAGAGGAGCCATGAGGTGGTTCGGGCATCTGCTCAGGATGCCACCCGAACGCCTCTAGGGAGGTGTGGCAGGAGGCCACGGGGAAGACCTAGGACACATTGGAAAGACTATGTCCCCGGCTGGCCTGGGAACGCCTCGGAATACCCCGAGAAGAGCTTGACGAAGTGGCTGGGGAGAGGGAAGTCTGGGATTTTCTGCTCAGGCTGCTGCCCCCGCAACCCGACCTCGGATAAGCGGAAGAAAATGGATGGATTTAGAATGACAGTTATACTGTCAGATTGAGTACAAAAACTAACTAAACCTTACACAATATAATGTTTCTAGTAAAACTCACAAAGATACATATCTCCAGGCATTATTAGCCATTTTGCATGTGTGGTTTAGGAGTTATATTTAAATAAATAACTGTCAGATTGAGTGTGACAGTAAACTGTCATAGTGAGTAAAACCCTTATTTTGCAAACCTTACAAAAACAACTAAAGCTAGTTAAACTCACACAGATACAATATTACAGGCATTTTTAGACACAATGCATGTTTGGTTTTAGAGTTATGTTTATATAACTTTCATATTTAGTATGACAGTTATACTGTCATATTGAATAAAAACAACAACTAACTTGTGTCTTTGCAAACCTTACAAAATACCATTTTTCTAGTAAAACTAACTAAGATACATGCTCCAGGCATTATTAGCTATTTTGCATGTGTTGTTTGAGTTATGTTTAAATAACTGTCATATTGAGTGTGACAGTATACTGTCATAAAACCCAATTTTTGTATTTGCAACCCTGATTCTAGTAAAACTCACATATATACAATATTACAGGCAGTTTTGGACATAATGGTTTGGTTTTGGAGTTATGTTTATATAACTTTCATATATAGTATGACAGCTAAACTGTTATATTGAGTAAAAAAACTAACTTGTGTTTGTCATAAAACCCAATTTTTGTATTAGCAAACCAAACAACTGATTCAAATAAAACTCACATGGATTCAATATTACAGGCATTTTCAGACATTTTGCATGTTTGGTTTAGGAATTATGTTGTAATACATAATACAATACAAATAATTTTTGTGTTTGCAAGCCTTAAAAAAAGCATATGTTTCCAGTAAAACTCCCAAAGATGCATTATTTCAGGCATTATTAGCCATTTTTCAGGTGTGGTTTAGGAGTTATGTTTAAATAACTGTCATATTGAGTGTGGCGTTATACTGTCATATTGAGTTAAAAAAATCTAACTTGTGTCTTTGCAAACCTTACAAAAGAAAATGTTTCTAGCAACACTCACAAAGATAATTTTTTTCACGCTATTAGACATGTTTCATGTGTATTTAGGAGTTATAATTAAATAACTTTCATATTGAGTGTTAAAGTTATAATGTCATTATGTGTAAAACCTAATTTTTGTATTTGCAAACCTTACAAAAACAATTGATTCTAGTAAAACTTACATAAATTCAATATTACAGGCATTTTTAGACAATTCACATGTTTGGTTTAAAAATGGTGTTTGAATACATTTGTATTGCTTTTTTCGCATTATCTCAGGATTCTAAGATCATTAATAATAATAATAATAATGGATTAGATTTATATAGCGCTTTTTCTAGACACTCAAAGCGCTTCACAGAGAAGTGAGAACCCATCATTCATTTTTACAACTCATTCATTCATCATTCATTCTCCGGTGTGAGCGGCACCGGGGGCAAGGGTGAAGTGTCCTGCCCAAGGACACAACGGCATTACTTTCATATTGAGTAAAACACTACTTTTTGTTTTTGCAAACCTTACAAACCCACATGAATACATTATTATAAGCAATTTCAGACATGACACACGTTTGTTTCTGGAGTTATGTTTATATAACTTTTATATTTAGTATGACTGTTATACTGTCATATTGAATAAAAAAAAACTAGCTTGTGTCTTTGCAAACTTTACAAACGGTCATTTTTCTAGTAAAACTAACAAAGATACATGTCTCCAGGCATTATTACCCATTTTGCATGGGTTGTTTAGGAATTATGTTTAAATACATTTTTATTGCTTTTTTCGCATTATCTCAGGATTCTTAGATCATTACTTTCATATTGAGTAAAAAACTACTTTTTGTTTTTGCAAACCTTACAAACTCACATAAATACATTATTACAGGCATTTTTAGACATGACACATGTTTGGTTTTGGAGTTATGTTTACATAACTTTAATATTTAATATGACTGTTATACTGTCATATTGAATTAAAAAAAACTAGCTTGTGTCTTTGCAAACTTTTCAAAAGATCATTTTTCTAGTAAAACTAACAAAGATACATGGCTCCAGGCATTATTACCCATTTTGCATGGGTTGTTTAGGAATTATGTTTGAATACATTTTTATTGCTTTTTTTGCATTATCTCAGGATTTTAAGATCATTACTTTCATATTGAGTAAAAAACTAGTTTTTGTTTTTGCAAACCTTACAAACTCACATTAATACATTAATACAGGCATTTTTAGACATGACACATGTTTGGTTTTGGAGTTATAATATATAACTTTCATATTTAGTATGACTGTTATACTGTCATATTGAATAAGAAAAAACTAGCTTGTGTCTTTGCAAACTTTACAAAATATACATTTCCTAGTAAAACTAACAAAGATACATGTCTCCAGGCATTATTACCCATTTTGCCTGGGTTGTTTAGGAGTTATGTTTAAATACATTTTTATTGCTTTTTTCGCATTATCTCAGGATTCCAAGATCATTACTTTCATATTGAGTAAAAAACTACTTTTTGTTTTTGCAAACCTTACAAACTCACATAAATACATTATTAAAGACATTTTTAGACATGACACATGTTTGGTTTTGGAGTTATGTTTATATAACTTTTATATTTAGTATGACTGTTATACTGTCATATTGAATAAAAAAAACTAGCTTGTGTCTTTGCAAACTTTACAAAAGATCATTTTTCTAGTAAAACTAACAAAGATACATGTCTCCAGGCATTATTACCCATTTTGCATGGGTTGTTTAGGAATTATGTTTAAATACATTTTTATTGCTTTTTTCGCATTATCTCAGGATTTTAAGATCATTACTTTCATATTGAGTAAAAAACTACTTTTTGTTTTTGCAAACCTTACAAACTCACATTAATACATTATTACAGGCATTTTTAGACATGACACATGTTTGGTTTTGGAGTTATGTTCATATAACTTTCATATTTAGTATGACTGTTATACTGTCATATTGAATTAAAAAAAACTAGTTTGTGTCTTTGCAAACTTTACAAAAGATAATTTTTCTAGTAAAACTAACAAAGATACATGTCTCCAGGCATTATTACCCATTTTGCATGGGTTGTTTAGGAATTATGTTTGAATAAATTTTTATTGCTTTTTTCGCATTATCTCAGGATTCTAAGATCATTACTTTCATATTGAGTAAAAAACTACTTTTTTTTTTGCAAACCTTACAAACTCACATAAATACATTATTACAGGTATTTTTAGACATAACACATGTTTGGTTTTGGAGTTATGTTTTGATAACTTTCATATTTAGTAGGACTGTTATACTGTCATATTGAATAAAAAAAACTAGCTTTTGTCTTTGATATCTTTACAAAATATCATTTTTCTAGTAAAACTAACAAAGATACATGTCTCCAGGCATTATTAGCCATTTTGCATGGGTTGTTTAGGAATTATGTTTAAATACATTTTTATTGCTTTTTTCGCATTATCTCAGGATTCTAAAATCCTTACTTTCATATTGAGGAAAAAACTACTTTTTGTTTTTGCAAACCTTACAAACTCACATAAATACAGTATTATAGGTAATTTTAGACATGACACACGTTTGGTTCTGGAGTTATGTTTATATAACTTTCATATGTAGTATGACTGTTATACTGTCTTATTGAATAAAAACAACTAGCTTGTGTCTTTGCAAACTTTACAAAAAATACATTTTGTAGTAAAACTAACAAAGATACATGTCTCAAGGCATTATTACCCATTTTGCCTGGGTTGTTTATGAGTTATGTTTGAATACATTTTTATTGCTTTTTTCGCATTATCTCAGGATTCTAAGATCATTACTTTCATATTGAGTAAAAAACTACTTTTTGTTTTTGCAAACCTTACAAACTCACATTAATACATTATTACAGGAATTTTTAGACATGACACATGTTGGGCTTTGGAGTTATGTTTATATAACTTTCATATTTAATATGACTGTTATACTGTCATATTGAATAAAAAAAAAAACTGGCTTGTGTCTTTGCAAACTTTACAAAAGATCATTTTTCCAGTAAAACTAACAAAGATACATGTTTCCAGGCATTATTAGCCGTTTTGCATATGTTGTTTAGGAGTAATGTTTAAATACATTTTTATTGCTTTTTTCGCATTATCTCAGGATTTTAAGAACATTACAGTCATATTGAGTAAAAAAACTACTTTTTGTGTTTGCAAGATTTAAAAAAGCATGTGTTTCGAGTAAAACGGACAAGGAGCATTATTTCAGGCATTATTAGCCATTTTTCATGTGTGGTTTGAGTTATGGTTAAATAACTGTCATATACTGTCAGCTATGACATAGTAAGTAAAACCTAATTTATGTATTTGCAAAAAATCATTTAAATCTAGTAAAACTCACATGGATTCAATATTACAGACATTTTTAGACATTTTGCATGTTTGGTTTAGGAATTATGTTGGAATCATTTTTTTTAATTTGTTCGTATTTTCTCAGAATTTTAGAACATTACTGTCTTATTGAGTAAAGAAATAATTTTTGTGTTTGCAAGCCTTAAAAAAGCATATGTTTCGAGTAAAACTTACAAGAAAGCATTATTTCAGGCATTGTTAATCATTTTTCATGTGTAGTTTAAGAGTTATGTTTAAATAACTGTCATATTGAGTGTGGCAGTTATACTGTCATATTGAGTAAAAAAAACTAACCTGTCTTTGCAAACCTTACAAAAGAAAATGTCTGTAGTAACACTCACAAAGATAATTTTTTTCACGCATTATTAGACATGTTTCATGTGTGGTTAGGAGTTATAAATAAATAATTGTCATATTGAGTGTTACAGTTTTAATGTCATTATGTGTAAAACCTAATTTTTGTATTTGCAAACCTTACAAAAACAATTGATTCTAGTAAAACTTATATAGATTCAATATTACAGGATTTTTTAGACATTTTACATGTTTGGTTTAAAATTTGTGTTTGAATACATTTGTATTGCTTTTTTCGCATTATCTCAGGATTCTAAGAACATTACTTTCATATTGAGTAAAAAACTACTTTTTGTTTTTGCAAACCTTACAAACTCACATAAATACAGTATTACAGGCATTTTTAGACATGACACATGTTTGGTTTTGGAGTTATGTTTATATAACTTTCATATTTAGTATGACTGTTATACTGTCATATTGAATAAAAAAATTAGCTTGTGTCTTTGATATCTTTACAAAAGATCATTGTTTTAAACTAACAACGTTACATGTCTCCCTAGGCATTATTAGCCATTTTGCATGTGTTGTTTAGGAGTTAGGTTTAAATACATTTTTATTGCTTTTTTCCCATTATCTCAGGGTACTAAGAACATTACAGTCAAGTAAAAAACTACTTTTTGTGTTTGCAAAATATAGAACTCAGTAAAACTCCCAATGATTCATTATTTCAGGCATTATTAGCCATTTTTTTGTGTGGTTTATGAGTTATGTTTAAATAACTGTCATATTGAGTGTGATTTTGTGATTGTGAGTAAAACCTAATTTTTGTATTTGCAAACCTTACAAAAACAACCGATTCTAGGAAAAGTCACATTGATACAATATTACAGGCATGTTTAGACATATTGCATGTTTGGTTTTGGAGTTATATTTATATAACCTGCTTTCTGAGCCGCCACCTTTGTGGTTTGCGTGTCCCACTGATCCAGGACAAACAGGTCCTAGGTGAGGGATCAGACAAAGAGCAGCTCAAAGACCTTTATTAAAAGTACAATTGAGGACCTAGATTTTTTTTCGCCCGGACGCAGGTCACCGTGGCTCCCCTGTGGAGCCAGGCCCAGAGGTGTGGCACGATGGCGATTGACGGGCCTGTCCCCATGGGGCCCTGCCGTGCTCAGCTCGAAGAGGCAACGTGGATCCCCCCTCCAGGGCTCACCACTCATGGGCTGGGTCATAGAGGGTGCAGTGTGAGCTGGGCGGCAGCCGAAGGCAGGGCACTTGGTGGTCCGATTATCGGCTACATAAGCTCGCTCTTGGGACATGGAACGTCACCTCGCTGGGAGGGAAGGAGCCTGAGCTGGTGCATGAGGTGGAGACGTTCCCGGCTAGATATAGTTGGACTCACAGCAAGGGCTCTGGAACCTGTTCTCTCAGAGGGGCTGGACTGAGCTGAACTTTCATTACTTGCAACGCCAGAGTGGAAGAGATTCCACACTGGCGTTGCAACTAATGAGAGGCTGGGGTGGCAATTCTTGTTGCCCCCCGGCTCAAAGCCTGCACGTTGGACTTTAAACCCAATAGACGAGATGGTAGCTTCCTTCAGCCTTCGGGTTGGGTGACGGGTCCTGACTGTTGTTTGTGTTTACACACCAAACAGCAGCTCAGAGTACCAACTCTTTTTGGATTCCCTTGAGGGAGTACTGGAGAGTGCTCCCTCGGGTGATTCCCTTGTTCTGCTGGTGGACTTCAACGCTATGTTGGCAACGGCAGTGAAACCTGGAGAGTCGTGATTGGGAAAAATGGCCACCCGGATCTGAACCCAAGTGGTGCTTTGTTATTGGACTTTTGTGCTTGTCACGGATTGTCCATAACAAACACAATGTTCAAACATAAGGGTGTCCATATGTGCACTTGGCACAAGGACACCCTCGGCCGCATGATTGACTTTGTAGTTGTGTCATGGGATTTGCGGCCTCATGTTTTGGACACTCGGTGAAGAGAGGGGCAGAGCTTTCCACCAAACACCACCTGGTGGTGAGCTGGCTCCGATGTTAGGGGAGGATGCCGGTCAGACCTGGCAGGCCCAAACGCATTGTATGGGTCTGCTGGGAACACCTAGCAGAGTCTCCTGAAGAACTTTGAACATGTCCGGAAGAACTTTGAACATGTCACGAGGGAGGTGCTGGACATTGAGTCTGAGTGGACCATGTTCCGTTCCTCTCTTGTTGAGCCAGCTGATTGAAGCTGTGGCCGCAAGGTGTTTGGTGCCTGTCGTGGCGGTAATCCACCAGCAGTGAGGGATGCTGTCAAGCTGAAGAAAGAGCCACCGGGTCCTTTTGGCTCATGGGACTCCAGAGGCAGTGGGCATATCGACAGGCCAAGCGAGACCTCCTCAGTCCCACCAACACGTCTTCCTATGAGGAAACAGTGCCTGGGAAGTCTGTGGTGGGCTCTCCTATTTCTGGGGCTGAGGTTGCCAAGGTAGTTAAAAAGCTCCTCGGTGGCAAGGCCCCGGGGGTATGAGCTCCGTCCGGAGTTCCTTAAGGCTCTGGATGCTGTGGGGCAGTCTTGGTTGACAAGACTCTGCAACATTGCGTCTACATCGGGGGCGGTACCTCTGGATTGGCAGACCGGGGTGGTGGTTCCTCTCTTTAAGAAGGGGACCGGAGGGTGTGTTCCAACTATCGTAGATCACACTCCTCAGCCTTCCCGGTAAGGTCTATTCATGTGTAATGGAGAGGAGGAACCTCGGATCCAGGACGAACAGTGTGGTTTTCGTCCTGGTCGTGGAACGGTAGACCAGCTCTATACTCTCGGCAGGGTCCTTGAGTGTGCATGGGAGTTTGCCCAACCAGTCTACATAAGTTTTGTGGACTTGGAGAAGACATTCGACCTTGGCCCCCGGTAAATCCTGTGGGGAGTGCTCAGAGAGTATGGAGTATCGGCATGTCTGATTGTGGCGGGTGTCTCCCTGTATGATCAGTGTCAGAGCTAGGTCCGCATTGCCGGCAGTATGTCGGACCCCTTTCCAGTGAGGGTTGGACTCCGCCAAGGCTGCCCTTTGTCACCGATTCTGTTCATAACTTTAATGGACAGAATATCTAGGCGCAGTCATGGCTTTGAGGATCCCCTCAACGCCATGACTGCGCCTGGTTTGGTTGCTGCAGGATTAAGTCTCTGCTTTTTGCAGATGATGTGGTCCTGATGGCTTCAACTGGCCAAGATCTTCAGCTTTCATTGGATCGGTTCGCAGTGAAGCGACTGGGATGAGAATCAGCACCTCCAAGTCAGAGTCCATGGTTCTCGCCCGGGAAAGGGTGGAGTGCCATCTCGAGGTTTGGAAAGAGATCTTTCCCCAAGTGAAGGAGTTCAAGTACCTAGGAGTCTTGTTCACGAGTGAGGATAGAGTGGATTGTGAGATCTACAGGCGGATCGGTGCGGCGTCTTCAGTAATGAGGACGCTATATCGATCCGTTGTGGTGAAGAAGGAGCTGAGCCAGAAGGAAAAGCTCTCAATTTACCGGTCGATCAACGTTCCCATCCTCACCTATGGTCATGAGCTTTGGGTTATGACCGAAAGGACAAGGTCACGGGTACAAGCGGCCGAAATGAGTTTCATCCGCCGGGTGGTGGGTCTCTCCCTTAGAGATAGGGTGAAAAGCTCTGTCATCTGGGAGGAACTCAGTGTAAAGCCGCTGCTCCTCCACATTGAGAGGAGCCAGATGAGGTGGTTCGGGCATCTGCTCAGGATGCCACCCGAACGCCTCCCTAGGTCCGAACGGCAGGAGGCCATGGGGAAGACCTAGGATACATTGGAAAGACTATGGCCTGGGAACGCCTCGGGATCCCCCGAGAAGAGCTGGACGAAGTGGCTGGGGAGAGGGAAGTCTGGGCTCTCTGCTTAGGCTGCTGCCCCCGCAACCCGACCTCGGATAAGCGGAAGAAAATGGATGGATTTAGTATGACAGTTATACTGTCATATTGAGTGTGACAGTATACTGTCATAAAACCCAATTTTTGTATTTGCAAACCTGATTCTAGTAAAACTCACATCTATACAATATTACAGGCAATTTTGGACATAATGCACGTTTGGTTTTGGAGTTATGTTCATATAACTTTAATATATAGTATGACATCTATACTGTTATAATGAGTAAAATAACTAACTTGTTTCTGTCATAAAACTAAATTTTTGTATTTGCAAACCTTACAAAAACAAATGATTCTAGTAAAACTCACATGGATTCAATATTACAGGCATTTTTAGACATTTTGCATGTTTGGTTTAGGAATTATGTTGGAAAACATTTGTATTGCTTTTTTCACATTATCTCAGCATTTTAAGAACTTACTGTCATATTGAGTAAAAAAAACTTTTTGTGTTTGCAAGCCTTAAAAAAACAACCGATTCTAGTAAAACTCACATTGATACAATATTACAGGCATGTTTAGACATCTTGCATGTTTGGTTTTGGAGTTATGTTTATATAACCTGCTTTCTGAGCCGCCACCTTTGTGGTTTGCGTGTCTCACTGATCCTAGGAGCTATGTTGTCCGGGGGCTTCTATGCCCCCTGGTAGGGTCCCCCAAGACAAACAGGTCCTAGGTGAGGAATCAGACAAAGAGCAGCTCAAAGACCTTTATGAAAAGTACAAATCGAGGACCTAGATATTTCCTCGCCCGGACGCGGGTCACCGTGGCTCCCCTGTGGAGCCAGGCCCAGAGGTGGGGCACGATGGCGAGCGACTGGTGCCCATGGGGCCCAGCTCGAAGAGGCAACGTGGGTCCCCCCTGCAATAGGCTCACCACTCATGGGCTGGGTCATAGAGGTCGGGTGCAGTGTTAGCTGGGCGGAAGCCAAAGGCAGGGCACTTGGCGGTCCGATTATCGGCTACATAAGCTCGCTCTTGGGACGTGGAACGTCACCTCGCGAGGTGGAGAAGTTCCCGGCTAGATAAAGCTGGACTCACTTCGACGCACAGCAAGGACTCTGGAACCTGTTATCTCAAGAGGGGTTGGACTCTCTTCCACTCTGGCGTTGCAAGTAATGAGAGGTTGGGTTGGCAATTCTTGTTGCCCCCCGGCTCAAAGCCTGCACGTTGGACTTAACCCAGAAGACGAGATGGTAGCTTCCCTCCGCTTTCGAGTTGGGTGACGGGTCCTGACTGTTGTTGGTGTTTACGCACCAAACAGCAGCTCAGAGTACCCACTCTTTTTGGATTCCCTTGAGAGTGCTCCCTCGGGTGATTCCCTTGATCTGCTGGGGGTCTTCAACGCTCATGTTGGCAACGACTTTGAAACCTGGAGAGTCGTGATTGGGAAAAATGGCCACCCGGATCTGAACCCAAGTGGTGCTTTGTTATTGGACTTTTGTGCTCGTCACGGATTGTCCATAACAAACACAATGTTCAAACATAAGGGTGTCCATATGTGCACTTGGCACCAGGACACCCTCGGCCGCAGTTCCATGATTGACTTTGTAGTTGTGTCATGAGATTTGCGGCCTCATGTTTTGGACACTCGGGTGAAGAGAGGGGCGAGCTTTCTACCGATCACCACCTGGTGAGCTGGCTCCGATGGTGGGGTAGGATCCCAGACAGACCTGGCAGGCCCAAACGCATTGTGAGAGTCTTTTGGGAATGCCTAGCAGAGTCTCCTGTCAGAGAGAGTTTCTTTTTCCACCTCCGGAGGAACTTTGAACATGTCACAAAGGAGGTGCTGGACATTGAGTCTGAATGGATCATGTTCCGTGCCTCTCTTTTCAAGCCAGCTGATTGGAGCTGTGGCCGCAAGGTGTTTGGTGCCTGTCGTGGCGGTAATCCTAGAACCCGCTGGTGGCCACCAGCAGTGCGGGATGCCGTCAAGCTGAAGAAAGAGCTTATCTGGTCCTTTTGGCTCATGGGACTCCAGAGGCAGCGGGCATACCGACAGGCCAAGCAGTGCCTGGGGAATCTGTGTTGGGCTCTCCTATTTCTGGGGCTGAGGTTGCCAAGGTAGTTAAAAAGCTCCTCGGTGGCAAGGCCCCGGGGGGTGGATGAGCTCCATCCGGAGTTCCCTAAGGCTCTGGATACTGTGGGGCTGTTTTAGTTGACAAGACTCTGCAACATCGCGTGGACATCAGGGGCGGTACCTCTGGATTGGCAGACCGGGGTGGTGGTTCCTCTCTTTAAGAAGGGGAACCGGAGGGTGTGTTCCAACTATCGTAGATCACACTCCTCAGCCTTCCCGGTAAGGTCTATTCATGTGTACTGGAGAGGAGGAACCTCGGATCCAGGACGAACAGTGTGGTTTTCGTCCTGGTCGTGGAACGGTAGACCAGCTCTATACTCTCGGCAGGGTCCTTGAGTGTGCATGGGAGTTTGTCCAACCGGTCTACATGTGCTTTTTGGACTTGGAGAAGACATTCGACCGTGGCCACCCCGGGAAGTCCTGTGGGGAGTGCTCAGAGAGTATGGGGTATCGGCATGTCTGATTGTGGCGGGTCGCTCCCTGTATGATCAGTGTCAGAGCTTGGTCCGCATTGCCAGCAGTAAGTCGGACCCCTTTCCAGGGAGGGTTGGACCGGAGTCCAACCCTCGTGTTGGCTGCCCTTTGTCACCAAATGTGTTCATACATTTTATGGACAGAATTTCTAGGCGCAGTCATGGCGTTGAGGGGATCCGGTTTGGAGGCTGCAGGATTAGGTCTCTCCTTTTTGCAGATGGTGTGGTCCTTTTGGCTTTAACTGGCCAGGATCTTCAGCTCTCATTGGATTGGTTCGCAGCCGAGTGTGAAGCGACTGGGATGAGAATCAGCACCTCCAAGTCCGAGGTTCTCGCCCGGGAAAGGGTGGAGTGCCATCTCGAGGTTGGGCAGGAGATCTTGCCCCAAGTGGATGAGTTCAAGTACCTGGAGTCTTGTCCATGAGTGAGGGAAGAGTGGATCATGAGATGCACAGGCTGATCGGTGCGGCGTCTTCAGTAATGAGGACGCTATATCGATTTGTTGTGGTAAGAAGGAGCTGCGCCAGAAGGAAAAGCTCTCAATTTACCGGTCAAATATACGCTTCACAGCATAATACTGTCATCTGTTTAGCGGCATTACACTGTTATTTTAGTGTATCTACTGTAATATCCATTAACAGTTAATTACAGTAAAAATAATTGTAAGCACTATAGACTGAGCTTTACAGTATAATGCCACTAGAAGTTAATGAGTTGAACTTTTAATTTTTCAAAATCAAAATCCCTGCAATCTGCTGGCATAAAAATGACTGGAGAAATGGCCTTGCAAGATTATGTTTTTATTAACCAATTATTTTAAAGTGCATCAAATACATTCAAAATACATTTAGTGCATTCTTCTTATTTTCGGTAAAGCATTTTAACATTTATAACATGTCCACTTAATTTCTAACTGGAGACAAAACACTGAACACGAGTCCAGTGTTTAGTTGTCGGCTACATAAAGCCCCACTCAAAGTCTGTGAGATGTTTTATAAGGGTGGCTACGTGAGGATTTACAGTTGCTGCCTTTTTCTGGACCAGCTTCCCGGTCTTCTTGGACACCACCTTTCCCTGGCTAGCCTTTGTTCCCCTCTCAGGGTTAACGCCAATGAATCGCCTAAAAAAGAGAGAAAGCATATTAGATATTCTGTTGTGATTGAAGATTACTTGCAGTCGATACAGAACCCCCCTCACATTGTTATTTAGGAATATGCACTGCACAAATATTAATATCAATTTTAGGATATATGTGAGCCTATACCATAACCACAGCTGTAGATGAGTGAATGCTCTAAAACCCATTAAGACAAATTCAGAGAGGAAGACAATGCTAAAGCCTCCCCAATCCCTCTCTCTATTTATGTTTTCTCTCCATCTACGGGACCGTGTATTTACGCTGATGTTTCCTGCTTTCACCCATTTAACATATCGTTACCTGCTCATTACCTATCTTCTCTGCATCCTGGGGTCACACTGGTGCTTCTTGCCTTTACCCATTCAACATATCTTTACCTGCACATTACCTACCTTCTCTGCATAGTGTGGTCATGCTGGTGCTTTCTACCTTTACCCATTCAACATATCTTTACCTGCACATTACCTACCTTCTCTGTATCCTGGAGTCAAGCTGGTGTTTCCTGCCTTTACTCATTCAACATATCTTTACCTGCACATTACCTACCTTCTCTGTATCCTGGCGTCTAGCTGGTGTTTCCTGCCTTCACCCATTCAACATATCTTTACCTGCACATTACCTAACTTCCCTGCATCCTTGGGTCACACTGGTGCTTCTTTCTTTCACCATACAACATATCTTCACCTGCACATACCTACCTTGTCTGCATGGCCTCGACCACACCTGCGCTTCCTTCTTTCACCCATTCAACATACCTTCACCCGCACATTACCTACCTTCCCTGCATGGTGGGGTCACACTGGTGCTTCCTGCCTTTACCCATTCAACATATCTTCACCCGCACATTACCTACTTGCTATGCATTCTCGGGTCAAGCTGGTGCTTCCTGCCATCATCCAGTCAACATATCTTTACCTGCAAATTACCTACTTTTTCTGCATCCTGGGGTCAAACAGGTGCTTCCTTCTTTGACCCAGTCAACATATATTTACCTGCACATTACCTACCTTCTCTGTATCCTAGAGTCAAACTGTTGCTTCGGTCCCTAATAAGAAGGTACACAAAGGAACAGAAGAGTCATTGATTTAAGGCACACAATTGGGGAAATGACAAGTCAAATTCCTTAACAGAGGTGAGAAATATAAAATAAAATATCCTAACAGTATTTTAACAGTATCAAGAGGATTTACCTTTGAACAAATTCCAATGTCCGAGGACCTTCCTCTTGGTATTCCAAGTTGAACACATAGTAGGTGGCAAGAAGGGCAGCAAGCCCTGAGATTAAGCTAGGTTGGACGCCTTTGCAGATGACATCACCTTCCATGCTGATCATCCAACGTTTTATTGTGACTTTGTCACCAGCAACTGGTACAGTCAAGAAATGCAGTTTATGTTCCTAAACAGTATCCAATATGGGTAGCATTTTAAAAGTATTTGGAATGGCCACCTCACTCGCTCTCTCTTTACTCTGTTTACATCTAGTCTCCTAAGGCAGTGGTTCTCAAATGGGGGTACGCATACTCCTGGGGGTACTTGAAGGTATGCCAAGGGGTACGTGAGATTTTTTTTAAATATTCTAAAAATAGCAACAATTCAAAAATCCTTTATAAATATATTTGTTGAATAATACTTCGACAAAATATGAATGTAAGTTCATAAACTGAACAACTAATCAAGTAGGCTATTCCATTCATTACCATAAAGCCAGAGTTTCCCCCATGCCATGATGGTTTGACTCTACCTGGCGGTGCCACACGGCACCAACTGTCAATCAACTATCCATGTAGAAAATAATGGAGGCTTGGTTAAAGCGTAGTGGACATGTTCCATAAATATTGATGTTAAAGATTTCTTTTTTTGTGAAGAAATGTTGAGAATGAAGTTCATGAATCCAGATGGATCTCTATTGCAATCCCCAAAGAGGGCACTTTAATTTGATTACTTCTATGTGTAAAAATCTTTATTTATATTTGAATCACTTGTTTATTTTTCAACAAGTTTTTAGTTATTTTTATATCTTTTTTTCCAAATAGTTCAAGAAAGACCACAACAAATGAGCAATATTTTGCACTGTTATACAATTTAATAAATCAGAAACTGATGACATAGTGTTGTATTTTACTTCTTTATCTCTTTTTTTCAACCAAAAATGCTTTGCTCTGATTAGGGGGTACTTGAATTTAAAAAATGTTCACAGGGGTACATCACTGAAAAAAGGTTGAGAACCACTGTCCTAAGGCAGTGGTTCTCAACCTTTTTTCAGTGCTATGAACATTTTTTTAATGCAAGTAGACCTCCATGTCTTCATAACAGGAATATCCTGAATTCTCAAGTTGCATATCACAATAGTCATCATCAGTGTTAATAACACAAGAGCTGCTTGGATTTGCTGTTGAGCAAGTCAAACTTCGTTCAGTGTAGCCGTAGTGCTTCCTTGACACGTGCGATGTGAAAGTAGACTTAACTGTAAATCTTTTTTCACATTGACTGAAGGGGCACGTAACTGTCCTACCTTCGGTAATATGACTTTTCAAATGCAGGAGAAGGGCCCGTATATCATCGCACTTCGCGCTACATGAGACAATATTACAAGGTAAACCTTCTGCGCTATACATATCAGTCCTACTCTTGCCATATTTATGACGACGGCTGTGAGTTTTGAAGGCTGAGAAGTTGGAAAAAACTCTTGTGCATTTAGGGAAAGCACACTTAAACGATGCATTAGGCATACAACTATGACTTCGCATGTGTCTAACATACGCAAATACATTGCTGCAAGTCGTAGCACATATGTTGCAAGTTATCATCTTTTATGATGACTATGACAAAAAAGAAGAAAACTTAGCTAGCTAGCATGCGGCGGTACATGCGCGTGGTCAACGATAGTGTCTGTGATGCTGACATTTCGGACTTTATAAATATATATATAAAGTAATTCAAACAGAAAATGACACATCAAGGTACAAGTGACTCTTACCTTGTTATCAAAAACACACGATGCAGTAGGATGGATTTAGCAGGGTCGGCCAGGTGAAATGAAGCTCGGTTGGACGAATTGTGGGCGGACCCAAGAAACAAGTCTGAAAAATACTGAATTACACTGTAGGTTTTACAGTAACTTACTGCTGGTCGATATTTTTTGAAAAATGCAACAAAATTTACAGTACTTAACTGCATTTAAGAAGAACATGATAGGTTGATTGGCAACACTAAATTGGCCCTAGTGTGTGAATGTGAGTGTGAATGTTGTCTGTCTATCTGTGTTGGCCCTGCGATGAGGTGGCGACTTGTCCAGGGTGTACCCCGCCTTCCGCCTGATTGTAGCTGAGATAGGCTCCAGCGCCCCCCGCGACCCCGAAGGGAATAAGCGGTAGAAAATGGATGGATGGATGGAGTATATAACTGTAATTTTATTTTTTATTTTTACAGTAATTTTTTACAGTGAAGGTCATGGGTGTCAAACTCTGGCCCGTGGGCCAAATTTGGCCCAACGTGTAATTTGACTTGGCCCTTGTGGCAATATCAAATTAACAAGCTGGACCGTCGATTATACATTGCGGCAGTGCCGCGGTAACACCGCATTCACCGCTACTTCTAATACTTGCCAACCCTCCCGGGAGTGACTCCAGCACTCCTCCCGAATTTTTTTTTCTTTTTTTCAGCTAGTCAAACAAGTGCCGGCCCAGTTTCATGTCAGTGCAGCTTCTGCACCCACACACAATTGAATGCAACGCATACTTCATCAACAGCGATACAGGTTACACTGACGGTAGCCAAATAAAAAACTTTAACACTTTTTGAAATATACGCCACACTGTGAATCCACACCAAACAAGAATGACAAACACATTTCGGGAGAACATCCGCACCGTAACACAACATAAACACAACAGAACAAATACACGGAACCCTTTGTAGCACTAAATCTTCCGGGACGCTACAAGGTGTGTGTGTGTGTGTGTGTGTGTGGGGGGGGGGGGGGGGGTTTGGTGGTAGCGGGGGTGTATTTTGTAGCGTCCCGAAAGAGTTAGTGCTGCAAAAGATTCTGGGTATTTGTTCTTTTGTGTTTATGTTATGTTACGGTGCGGATGTTCTCCCGAAAAGTGTTTTTTATTTTTGTTTGGTGTGGGTTCACAGTGTGGCGTATATTTCTAACAGTGTTAAAGTTTTTTATACTGGCACCCTCAGTGTAACCTGTATCGCTGTTGATGAAGTATGCGTTGCATTCATTTGTGTACGCGTGCAGAAGCTGCACATATCTTGTGACTGGGTGTGAATGATGTTAGAATTGGGTGTACGAGATATGACTGTTGAACACCTTCGTTCGATAATGAAAGTTGCCTCAGCTCAAAGCCTGAGCCCCGACATTAAAGAACTAGCATCTAAAAAAACATGCCAGGTATCTGGCTTGGGCACATCAAATTAGATCAGTGTGTTGCAAACTGAGCAGTTTAAAGTCCTGAATGGTTGTTTTATTCATTGTTATTTTATTTTCAAATGTATTAGCCTGTGGAAAAAGTTAATGTTGATATTTACCTCAGAAGGCTGCAAATAGAAAAGAGGCATTCGATTTTTATTTAAATTGTATTTGATATGCAATTGATATTTTTTAATTATTATTATTATTATTTGAAACTCCATTTTGCATGTCACTATAAAGTTATATAAGCCTTGCTTGTTCAATATTCAATGCAAAACTTGTTTGGGTCCCTATTAAAAGGTTAATTTGTTCAACCTTGGCCCGCGGCTTTGTTCAGTTTTAAACTTTGGCCCACTCTGTATTTGAGTTTGACACCCCTGGTGAAGGTGAAGCTCTGTCATCCTGGAGGCCACGGGGAAGACCCAGGACACATTGGGAACACTATGTCTCCCGGCTGGCCTGGGAACGCCTCGGGATCCCCTGAGAAAAGGTCCTAGGTGAGGGATCAGACAAAGAGCAGCTCAAAGACCTTTATGAAAAGTACAAATCGAGGACCTAGATTTTTTCTCGCCCAGGCGCAGGTCACCGTGGCTCCCCTGTGGAGCCAGGCGCAGAGGTGGGGCATGATGGCGAGCGACTGGTGGCCGGGCCTGTCTCCATGGGGCCCTGCCGGGCTCAGCTCGAAGAGGCAACGTGGGTCAACCCTCCAATGGGCTCACCACTCATGGGCCCATTGAGGTCATAGAGGTCGGATGCAGTGTGAACTGGGCGGCAGCCGAAGGCAGGGCACTTAGCGGTCCGGTTATCAGCTACATAAGCTCGCTCTTGGGACGTGGAACGTCACCTCGCTGGGAGGGAAAGAGCCTGAGCTGGTGCGCGAGGTGAAGAAGTTCCGGCTAGATATAGTTGGACTCACTTCGACGCACAGCAAGGGCTCTGGAACCTGTTCTCTCAAGAGGGGCTGGACTCTCTTCCACTCTGGCGTTGCAAGCAATGAGAGGCTGGGGTGGCAATTGTTGTTGGTCAAAGCCTGCGCGTTGGACTTTAACCCAGTAGACGAGATGGTAGCTTCCCTCCGCCTTCGGGTTGGGTGACGGGTCCTCACTGTTGTTTGTGTTTACGCACCAAACAGCAGCTCAGAGTACCCACTCTTTTTGGATTACCTTGAGGGAGTACTGGAGAGTGCTCCCTCGGGTGATTCCCTTGTTCTGTTGGGGGACTTCAATGCTCATGTTGGCAAGGACAGTGAAACCTGGAGGGTCGTGATTGGGAAAAATGGCCACCCGGATCTGAACCCAAGTGGTGCTTTGTTATTGGACTTTTGTGCTCGTCACGGATTGTCCATAACAAACACAATGTTCAAACATAAGGAAGAACTTTGAACATGTCACGAGGGAGGTGCTGGACATTGAGTCTGAATGGACCATGTTCCGTGCCTCTCTTGTCGAGCCTGCTGATTGGAGCTGTGGCCGCAAGGTGTTTGGTGCCTGTCGTGGCGGTAATCCTAGCCAAGTCAAGTCAAGTCAACTTTATTTATATAGCACATTTTCAACAACTGTTTAGGTTGCACCAAAGTGCTTTACAGGTTAAAAAAGCATGGAGCAAACAAAAAACAAACAAAAAAAAAAAAAAAAAAAACCAACAACAAAAAAAACAACAACTAAGCAAAACAAAAAACAAACAAACAAAGAACATAAACAATGAGTGTGCTAAACAAGACAATGCAAATGCAATACGGTAAAAGGGGTCGAATAAAAAGTTTAAAAAAAAAAAAAAATTGCAGAAAAAAAAAATAATAATAATAATAAAAGTGCTACAAATTGAAAAATACAACTAAAGCGAAGGGGTGGGAGGGGGGGGGGACTAGAAATGGTGGCCTAGTGGGCGGACTCAGCTCGGGTCAAAGGCCAGCGAGAAGAGGTAGGTTTTAAGGAGGGTTTTGAAGACCCCCAGGCTCCGGGCTGACCTAATGTGGAGGGGAAGGCTGTTCCAGAGCTTAGGGGCGGCAACGGAAAAGGCTCTGTCCCCTCTGGTCTTTAGCCTGGATCTGGGGACCGCCAAAAGCATTTGGTCAGCTGACCTCAAGGCTCTAGACGAGGTATGGTGATGCAGCAGCTCGGTCAAGTATTGTGGGGCCAGACCATTTAGGGATTTAAAAACAATTAAAAGTAATTTAAAATCAATGCGGTGACGGACAGGGAGCCAGTGGAGTGAGGCCAGCACTGGGGTGATGTGCTCGCGTTTTTTGGTACTGGTGAGGAGACGGGCAGCCGCGTTTTGCACAAGCTGCAAACGGCGGAGTGATGCCTGATCAATGCCAGCGTACAGTGAGTTATTGTTGTCTAGCCGGTGTGTGATGAAGGCGTGGATAGCAGTCTCCAGGTCGCTCTGGGAGAGATAGGCCTTGGTCTTTGCTAGGGTTCTGGGATGGTAAAAGCTGGTACTAACCACTGAGCTGACCTGTTTGGTGAATTTGAAGGCACTATCAAAGATCACACCGAGATTTCTCACGGAGGACCGGATGTTTACACCCAGAGGACCAAGAGCACTGACAGACGAGACTGGAGATGTATCGCCGAAGATGATTATCTCGGTCTTGCTCTCATTAAGGTTGAGGAAGTTAGCACTCATCCATGCTTTAATGTCAGTCAGACAGTCAAGCAGTGGTTGAAGTGCGACCTGTCCTGTGGCCTTAAGAGGTAAATAGATCTGAACATCATCGGCATAACAGTGGAATGGGACATTGTGCTTGACCAGGATTTCACCTAAAGGTAGAATGTACAGTAGGAAGAGTATGGGACCCAGGATTGACCCCTGAGGAACACCACAGGTAAGGGGGGCCACCGAGGAGAGAAAGTCTCCTAGCTGCACAGAGAAACTCCGGTCAGTTAGGTAGGACTGAAACCAGCTTAGGGCTACACCTGAGATGCCCACGTACTGCCTCAGTCGTGACAGTAGAATCCTGTGATCCACTGTGTCAAAGGCAGCTGTGAGGTCCAGAAGCATCAGGATCACAGGACTACCAGAGTCAGCGGCCAGAAGCAGATCGTTTTGCACCCTCAGGAGTGCCGTTTCAGTGCTGTGAGATGTTTTGAAACCAGATTGGAATTTCTCGTGGATGTTATTTGCAGCTAGAAAAGATTGTAACTGGACATACACTACTCTCTCAAGGATTTTGGACAGAAAGGGTAACTGAGAGATAGGCCTAAAGTTAGAAAGAACAGACGTGTCAAGATTTTTCTTTTTAATTAAAGGCTGCACCACAGCATGCTTAAAAGCAGCCGGGACATATCCGGAGGAGAGGCAGGTGTTAATCAACCATAAAATAGTAGGGCCAACTGAATCAAGGACTTCTTTGAGAAGGCGAGAGGGAAGGCTATCTGATGGGCAATATGTGGGCCGCAGGTGTTTGACTGCGTCCGAGAGGGAGGAGAGGGAAATAGGCTCAAACTGCTCAAAAACAGCAAGCTGGGGAAGCGGGGGAGGGGGAGGGAGAGGAGGAGCGGAGGTGGCCACCAGCAGTGAGGGATGCCGTCAAGCTGAAGAAAGAGCCTATCGGGCCCTTTTGGCTCATGGGACTCCAGAGGCAGCGGGCATACCGACAGGCCAAGCAGTGCCTGGGGAATCTGTGGTGGACTCTCCTAGTTCTGGGGCTTAGGTTGCCTAGGTAGTTAAAAAGCTCCTCTGTGGCAAGGCCCCGGTGGTGGATGAGTTCCTTAAGGCTCTGGATACTGTGGGGCTGTCTTGGTTGACAAGACTCTGCAACATCGCGTGAACATTGGGGGCGGTACCTCTGGATTGGCAGACCGGGGTGGTGGTTCCTCTCTTTAAGAAGGGGAACCGGAGGGTGTGTTCCAACTATCGTGAAACACACTCCTCAGCCTTCCCGGTAAGGTCTATTCATGTGTACTGGAGAGGAGGAAACTCGGATCCAGGACGAACAGTGTGGTTTTCGTCCTGGTCGTGGAACGGTAGACCAGGTCTATACTCTCGGCAGGGTCCTTGAGTGTGAAGCGACTGGGATGAGAATCAGCACCTCCAAGTCCAAGTCCATGGTTCTCGCGCAGGAAAAGGTCGAGTGCCATCTCCAGGTTGGGGAGGAGATCTTGCCCCAAGTGGAGGAGTTCAAGTACCTAGGAGTCTTGTTCACGAGTGAGGATAGAGTGGATCGAGAGATCCACAGGCGGATTGGTGCGGCGTCTTCAGTATTGAGGACACTATATCGATCCGTTGTGGTGAAGAAGGAGCTGAGCCAGAAGGAAAAGCTCTCAATTTACCGTTGATCTTGATTTTTGTATTTGCAACCCTGATTCTAGTAAAACTCACATATATACAATATTACAGGCAGTTTTGGACATAATGCATGTTTGGTTTTGGAGTTATGTTTATATAACTTTCATATATATAGTATGACAGCTAAACTGTTATATTGAGTAAAAAAACTAACTTGTGTTTGTCATAAAACCCAATTTTTGTATTAGCAAACCATACAACTGATTCAAATAAAACTCACATGGATTCAATATTACAGGCATTTTCAGACATTTTGCATGTTTGGTTTAGGAATTATGTTTTAATACATTTGTATTGCTTTTTTCACATTATCTCAGGATTTTTAGAACATTACTGTCATATTGAGTAAAAAAATAATTTTTGTCTTTGCAAGCCTTAAAAAAAGCATATGTTTCCAGTAAAACTCCCAAAGATGCATTATTTCAGGCATTATTAGCCATTTTTCAGGTGTGGTTTAGGAGTTATGTTTAAATAACTGTCATATTGAGTGTGAAGTTATACTGTCATATTGAGTTAAAAAAAACTAACTTGTGTCTTTGCAAACCTTACAAAAGAAAATGTTTCTAGCAACACTCACAAAGATAATTTTTTTCACGCTATTAGACATGTTTCATGTGTATTTAGGAGTTATAATTAAATAACTTTCATATTGAGTGTTAAAGTTATAATGCCATTATGTGTAAAACCTAATTTTTGTATTTGCAAACCTTACAAAAACAATTGATTCTAGTAAAACTTACATAGATTCAATATTACAGGCATTTTTAGACAATTTACATGTTTGGTTTAAAAGTTGTGTTTGAATACATTTGTATTGCTTTTTTCGCATTATCTCAGGATTCTAAGATCATTACTTTCATATTGAGTAAAACACTACTTTTTGTTTTTGCAAACCTTACAAACTCACATAAATACATTATTACAGACATTTTTAGACATGACACATGTTTGGTTTTGGAGTTATGTTTATATAACTTTTATATTTAGTATGAATGTTATACTGTCATATTGAATAAAAAAAAACTAGCTTGTGTCTTTGCAAACTTTACAAAAGATCATTTTTCTAGTAAAACTAACAAAGATACATGTCTCCAGGCATTATTACCCATTTTGCATGGGTTGTTTAGGAATTATGTTTAAATACATTTTTATTGCTTTTTTCGCATTATCTCAGGATTCTTAGATCATTACTTTCATATTGAGTAAAAAACTACTTTTTGTTTTAGCAAACCTTAAAAACTCACATAAATACATTATTACAGGCATTTTTAGACATGACACATGTTTGGTTTTGGAGTTATGTTTATATAACTTTTATATTTAGTATGACAGTTATACTGTCATATTGAATAAAAAAAACTAGCTTGTGTCTTAGCAAACTTTACAAAAGATAATTTTTCTAGTAAAACTAACAAAGATACATGTCTCCAGGCATTATTACCCATTTTGCATGGGTTGTTTAGGAATTATGATTAAATACATTTTTATTGCTTTTTTCGCATTATCTCAGGATTCTTAGATCATTACTTTCATATTGAGGAAAAAACTACTTTTTGTTTTTGCAAACCTTACCAACTCACATAAATACATTATTATAGGCAATTTTAGACATGACACACCTTTGGTTCTGGAGTTATGTTTATATAACTTTCATATTTAGTATGACTGTTATACTGTCTTATTGAAAAAAAACAACTAGCTTGTGTCTTTGCAAACTTTACAAAAGATACATTTTCTAGTAAAACTAACAAAAGATACATGTCTCCAGGCATTATTACCCATTTTGCCTGGGTTGTTTAGGAGTTATGTTTAAATACATTTTTGTTGCTTTTTTCGCATTATCTCAGGATTCTAAGATCATTACTTTCATATTGAGTAAAAAACTAGTTTTTGTTTTTGCAAACCTTACAAACTCACATAAATACATTATTACAGGCATTTTTAGACATAACACATGTTTGGTTTTGGAGTTATGTTTTGATAACTTTCATATTTAGTAGGACTGTTATACTGTCATATTGAATAAAAAAAACTAGCTTGTGTCTTTGATATCCTTACAAAAGATCATTTTTCTAGTAAAACTAACAACGATACATGTCTCCAGGCATTATTAGCCATTTTGCATGGGTTGTTTAGGAATTATGTTTAAATACATTTTATTGCTTTTTTCGCATTATCTCAGGATTCTAAAATCCTTACTTTCATATTGAAGAAAAAACTACTTTTTGTTTTTGCAAACCTTACAAACTCACATAAATACATTATTATAGGCAATTTTAGACATGACACACGTTTGGTTCTGGAGTTATGTTTATATAACTTTCATATTTAGTATGACTGTTATACTGTCTTATTGAATAAAAACAACTAGCTTGTGTCTTTGCAAACTTTACAAAAGATACATTTTCTAGTAAAACTAACAAAAATACATGTCTCCAGGCATTATTACCCATTTTGCCTGGGTTGTTTAGGAGTTATGTTTGAATACATTTTTATTGCTTTTTTCGCATTATCTCAGGATTCTAAGATCATTACTTTCATATTGAGTAAAAAACTAGTTTTTGTTTTTGAAAACCTTACAAACTCACATTAATACATTATTACAGGCATTTTTAGACATGACACATGTTTGGTTTTGGAGTTATGTTTATATAACTTTCATATTTAATATGACTGTTATACTGTCATATTGAATAAAAAAAAAACTGGCTTGTGTCTTTGCAAACTTTACAAAAGATCATTTTTCCAGTAAAACTAACAAAGATACATGTTTCCAGGCATTATTAGCCATTTTGCATATGTTGTTTAGGAGTAATGTTTAAATACATTTTTATTGCTTTTTTCGCATTATCTCAGAATTTTAAGAACATTACAGTCATATTGAGGAAAAAAACTACTTTTTGTGTTTGCAAGATTTAAAAAAGCATGTGTTTCGAGTAAAACGGCCAAGGATGCATTATTTCAGGCATTATTAGCCATTTTTCATGTGTGGTTTGAGTTATGGTTAAATAACTGTCATATACTGTCAGTTATGACATAGTAAGTAAAACCTAATTTATGTATTTGCAAACCTTACAAAATCATTTAAATCTAGTAAAACTCACATGGATTCAATATTACAGACATTTTTAGACATTTTGCATGTTTGGTTTAGGAATTATGTTGGAATCATTTTTATTAATTTGTTCGTATTTTCTCAGAATTTTAGAACATTACTGTCATATTGAGTAAAAAAATAATTTTTGTGTTTGCAAGCCTTAAAAAAGCATATGTTTCGAGTAAAACTTACAAGAATGCATTATTTCAGGCATTGTTAATCATTTTTCATGTGTAGTTTAAGAGTTATGTTTAAATAACTGTCATATTGAGTGTGGCAGTTATACTGTCATATTGAGTAAAAAAAACTAACCTGTCTTTGCAAACCTTACAAAAGAAAATGTTTCTAGTAACACTCACAAAGATAAATTTTTTCACGCATTATTAGACATGTTTCATGTGTGGTTAGGAGTTATAAATAAATAATTGTCATATTGAGTGTTACAGTTTTAATGTCATTATGTGTAAAACCTAATTTTTGTATTTGCAAACCTTACAAAAACAATTGATTCTAGTAAAACTTATATAGATTCAATATTACAGGCATTTTTAGACATTGAAACTATGTTTGGTTTAAAATTTGTGTTGAATACATTTGTATTGCTTTTTTTCGAATTATCTCAGGATTCTAAGAACATTACTTTCATATTGAGTAAAAAACTACTTTTTGTTTTTGCAAACCTTACAAACTCACATAAATACATTATTACAGGCATTTTTAGACATGACACATGTTTGGTTTTGGAGTTATGTTTATATAACTTTCATATTTAGTATGACTGTTATACTGTCATATTGAATAAAAAAAACTAGCTTGTGTCTTTGATATCTTTACAAAAGATCATTTTTTTAAACTAACAACGTTACATGTCTCCCTAGGCATTATTAGCCATTTTGCATGTGTTGTTTAGGAGTTAGGTTTAAATACATTTGTATTGCTTTTTTCCCTTTATCTCAGGGTTCTAAGAACATTACAGTCAAGTAAAAAAATACTTTTTGTGTTTGCAAAATGTAAAACTCAGTAAAACTCCCAATGATTCATTATTTCAGGCATTATTAGCCATTTTTTTGTGTGGTTTATGAGTTATGTTTAAATAACTGTCATATTGAGTGTGATTTTGTCATTGTGAGTAAAACCTAATTTTTGTATTTGCAAACCTTACAAAAACAACCGATTCTAGGAAAACTCACATTGATACAATATTACAGGCATGTTTAGGCATATTGCATGTTTGGTTTTGGAGTTATATTTATATAACCTGCTTTCTGAGCCGCCACCCTTGTGGTTTGCGTGTCCCACTGATCCAGGAACTATGTTGTCCGGGGGCTTCTATGGTCTCCCAAGACAAACAGGTCCTAGGTGAGGGATCAGACAAAGAGCAGCTCAAAGACCTTTATTAAAAGTACATTTGAGGACCTAGATTTTTTCTCGCCCGGACGCAGGTCACCGTGGCTCCCCTGTGGAGCCAGGCCCAGAGGTGTGGCACGATGGCGATTGACGGGCCAGTCCCCATGGGGCCCAGCCGTGCTCAGCTCGAAGAGGCAACGTGGATCCCCCCTCCAGGGCTCACCACTCATGGGTTGGGTCATAGAGGGTGCAGTGTGAGCTGGGCGGCAGCCGAAGGCAGGGCACTTGGTGGTCCGATTATCGGCTACATAAGCTCGCTCTTGGGACATGGAACGTCACCTCGCTGGGAGGGAAGGAGCCTGAGCTGGTGCATGAGGTGGAGACGTTCCCGGCTAGATATAGTTGGACTCACAGCAAGGGCTCTGGAACCTGTTCTCTCAGAGGGGCTGGACTGAGCTGAACTTTCATTACTTGCAACGCCAGAGTGGAAGAGATTCCACACTGGCGTTGCAACTAATGAGAGGCTGGGGTGGCAATTCTTGTTGCCCGCCGGCTCAAAGCCTGCACGTTGGACTTTAAACCCAATAGACGAGATGGTAGCTTCCTTCAGCCTTCGGGTTGGGTGACGGGTCCTGACTGTTGTTTGTGTTTACACACCAAACAGCAGCTCAGAGTACCAACTCTTTTTGGATTCCCTTGAGGGAGTACTGGAGAGTGCTCCCTCGGGTGATTCCCTTGTTCTGCTGGTGGACTTCAACGCTATGTTGGCAACGACAGTGAAACCTGGAGAGTCGTGATTGGGAAAAATGGCCACCCGGATCTGAACCCAAGTGGTGCTTTGTTATTGGACTTTTGTGCTTGTCACGGATTGTCCATAACAAACACAATGTTCAAACATAAGGGTGTCCATATGTGCACTTGGCACAAGGACACCCTCGGCCGCATGATTGACTTTGTAGTTGTGTCATGGGATTTGCGGCCTCATGTTTTGGACACTCGGTGAAGAGAGGGGCAGAGCTTTCCACCAACCACCACCTGGTGGTGAGCTGGCTCCGATGGTAGGGGAGGATGCCGGTCAGACCTGGCAGGCCCAAACGTATTGTAAGGGTCTGCTGGGAACACCTAGCAGAGTCTCCTGAAGAACTTTGAACATGTCCGGAAGAACTTTGAACATGTCACGAGGGAGGTGCTGGACATTGAGTCTGAGTGGACCATGTTCTGGACCGTTCCTCTCTTGTTGAGCCAGCTGATTGAAGCTGTGGCCGCAAGGTGTTTGGTGCCTGTCGTGGCGGTAATCCACCAGCAGTGAGGGATGCTGTCAAGCTGAAGAAAGAGCCACCGGGTCCTTTTGGCTCATGGGACTCCAGAGGCAGTGGGCATATCGACAGGCCAAGCGAGACCTCCTCAGTCCCACCAACACGTCTTCCTATGAGGAAACAGTGCCTGGGAAGTCTGTGGTGGGCTCTCCTATTTCTGGGGCTGAGGTTGCCAAGGTAGTTAAAAAGCTCCTCGGTGGCAAGGCCCCGGGGGTGGATGAGCTCCGTCCGGAGTTCCTTAAGGCTCTGGATGCTGTGGGGCAGTCTTGGTTGACAAGACTCTGCAACATTGCGTCTACATCGGGGGCGGTACCTCTGGATTGGCAGACCGGGGTGGTGGTTCCTCTCTTTAAGAAGGGGAACCGGAGGGTGTGTTCCAAATATCGTAGATCACACTCCTCAGCCTTCCCGGTAAGGTCTATTCATGTGTAATGGAGAGGAGGAACCTCGGATCCAGGACGAACAGTGTGGTTTTCGTCCTGGTCGTGTAACGGTAGACCAGCTCTATACTCTCGGCAGGGTCCTTGAGTGTGCATGGGAGTTTGCCCAACCAGTCTACATAAGTTTTGTGGACTTGGAGAAGACATTCGACCTTGGCCCCCGGTAAATCCTGTGGGGAGTGCTCAGAGAGTATGGAGTATCGGCATGTCTGATTGTGGCGGGTGTCTCCCTGTATGATCAGTGTCAGAGCTTGGTCCGCATTGCCGGCAGTATGTCGGACCCCTTTCCAGTGAGGGTTGGACTCCGCCAAGGCTGCCCTTTGTCACCGATTCTGTTCATAACTTTAATGGACAGAATATCTAGGCGCAGTCATGGCTTTGAGGATCCCCTCAACGCCATGACTGCGCCTGGTTTGGTGGCTGCAGGATTAGGTCTCTGCTTTTTGCAGATGATGTGGTCCTGATGGCTTCAACTGGCCAAGATCTTCAGCTTTCATGGGATCGGTTCGCAGTGAAGCGACTGGGATGAGAATCAGCACCTCCAAGTCCGAGTCCATGGTTCTCGCCCGGGAAAGGGTGGAGTGCCATCTCGAGGTTGGGAAAGAGATCTTGCCCCAAGTGAAGGAGTTCAAGTACCTAGGAGTCTTGTTCACGAGTGAGGATAGAGTGGATTTTGAGATCTGCAGGCGGATCGGTGCGGCGTCTTCAGTAATGAGGACGCTATATCGATCCGTTGTGGTGAAGAAGGAGCTGAGCCAGAAGGAAAAGCTTTCAATTTACCGGTCGATCAACGTTCCCATCCTCACCTATGGTCATGAGCTTTGGGTTATGACCGAAAGGACAAGGTCACGGGTACAAGCGGCCGGAATGAGTTTCCTCCGCCGGGTGGTGGGTCTCTCCCTTAGAGATAGGGTGAGAAGCTCTGTCATCTGGGAGGAACTCAGTGTAAAGCCGCTGCTCCTCCACATTGAGAGGAGCCAGATGAGGTGGTTCGGGCATCTGCTCAGGATGCCACCCGAACGCCTCCCTAGGTCCGAATGGCAGGAGGCCATGGGGAAGACCTAGGATACATTGGAAAGACTATGGCCTGGGAACGCCTCGGGATCCCCCGAGAAGAGCTGGACGAAGTGGCTGGGGAGAGGGAAGTCTGGGCTCTCTGCTTAGGCTGCTGCCCCCGCAACCCGACCTCGGATAAGCGGAAGAAAATGGATGGATTTAGTATGACAGTTATACTGTCATATTGAGTGTGACAGTATACTGTCATAAAACCCAATTTTTGTATTTGCAAACCTGATTCTAGTAAAACTCACATCTATACAATATTACAGGCAATTTTGGACATAATGCACGTTTGGTTTTCGAGTTATGTTTATATAACTTTAATATATAGTATGACATCTATACTGTTATAATGAGTAAAAAAACTAACTTGTGTCTGTCATAAAACTCAATTTTTGTATTTGCAAACCTTCCCAAAACAAATGATTCTAGTAAAACTCACATGGATTCAATATTACAGGCATTTTTAGACATTTTGCATGTTTGGTTTAGGAATTATGTTGGAATACATTTGTATTGCTTTTTTTCACATTATCTCAGCATTTTAAGAACTTACTGTCATATTGAGTAAAAAAAACTTTTTGTGTTTGCAAGCCTTAAAAAAACAACCGATTCTAGTAAAACTCACATTGATACAATATTACAGGCATGTTTAGACATCGTGCATGTTTGGTTTTAGAGTTATGTTTATATAACCTGCTTTCTGAGCCGCCACCTTTGTGGCTTGCGTGTCCCACTGATCCTAGGAGCTATGTTGTCCGGGTGCTTCTATGCCCCCTGGTAGGGTCCCCCAAGACAAACAGGTCCTAGGTGAGGAATCAGACAAAGAGCAGCTCAAAGACCTTTATGAAAAGTACAAATCGAGGACCTAGATATTTTCTCGCCCGGACGCGGGTCACCGTGGCTCCCCTGTGGAGCCAGGCCCAGAGGTGGGGCACGATGGCGAGCGACTGGTGCCCATGGGGCCCAGCTCGAAGAGGCAACGTGGGTCCCCCCTGCAATAGGCTCACCACTCATGGGCTGGGTCATAGAGGTCGGGTGCAGTGTTAGCTGGGCGGAAGCCGAAGGCAGGGCACTTGGCGGTCCGATTATCGGCTACATAAGCTCGCTCTTGGGACGTGGAACGTCACCTCGCGAGGTGGAGAAGTTCCCGGCTAGATAAAGCTGGACTCACTTCGACGCACAGCGAGGGCTCTGGGACCTGTTCTCTCAAGAGGGGTTGGACTCTCTTCCACTCTGGCGTTGCAAGTAATGAGAGGCTGGATTGGCAATTCTTGTTGCCCCCTGGCTCAAAGCCTGCACGTTGGACTTAACCCAGAAGACGAGATGGTAACTTCCCTCCACTTTCGGGTTGGGTGACGGGTCCTGACTGTTGTTGGTGTTTACGCACCAAACAGCAGCTCAGAGTACCCACTCTTTTTGGATTCCCTTGAGAGTGCTCCCTCGGGTGATTCCTTTGTTCTGCTGGGGGTCTTCAACGCTCATGTTGGCAACGACTTTGAAACCTGGAGAGTCGTGATTGGGAAAAATGGCCACCCGGATCTGAACCCAAGTGGTGCTTTGTTATTGGACTTTTGTGCTAGTCACGGATTGTCCATAACAAACACAATGTTCAAACATAAGGGTGTCCATATGTGCACTTGGCACCAGGACACCCTCGGCCGCAGCTCCATTATTGACTTTGTAGTTGTGTCATGGGATTTGCGGCCTCATGTTTTGGACACTCGGGTGAAGAGAGGGGCGAGCTTTCTACCGATCACCGATGGTGGGGTAGGATCCCGGACAGACCTGGCAGGCCCAAACGCATTGTGAGAGTCTTTTGGGAATGCCTAGCAGTCTCCTGTCAGAGAGAGTTTATTTTTCTACCTCCGGAGGAACTTTGAACATGTCACAAAGGAGGTGCTGGACATTGAGTCTGAATGGATCATGTTCCGTGCCTCTCTTGTCAAGCCAGCTGATTGGAGCTGTGGCCGCAAGGTGTTTGGTGCCTGTCGTGGCGGTAATCCTAGAACCCGCTGGTGGCCACCAGCAGTGCGGGATGCCGTCAAGCTGAAGAAAGAGCTTATCTGGTCCTTTTGGCTCATGGGACTCCAGAGGCAGCGGGCATACCGACAGGCCAAGCAGTGCCTGGGGAATCTGTGGTGGGCTCTCCTATTTCTGAGGCTGAGGTTGCCAAGGTAGTTAAAAAGCTCCTCGGTGGCAAGGCCGCGGGGGTGGATGAGCTCCGTCCGGAGTTCCTTAAGGCTCTGGATGCTGTGGGGCTGTTTTAGTTGACAAGACTCTGCAACATCGCATGGACATCAGGGGCGGTACCTCTGGATTGGCAGACCGGGGTCGTGGTTCCTCTCTTTAAGAAGGGGAACCGGAGGGTGTGTTCCAACTATCGTAGATCACACTCCTCAGCCTTCCCGGTAAGGTCTATTCATGTGTACTGGAGAGGAGGAACCTCGGATCCAGGACGAACAGTGTGGTTTTCGTCCTGGTCGTGGAACGGTAGACCAGCTCTATACTCTCGGCAGGGTCCTTGAGTGTGCATGGGAGTTTGTCCAACCAGTCTACATGTGCTTTGTGGACTTGGAGAAGACATTCGACCGTGGCCACCCCGGGAAGTCCTGTGGGGAGTGCTCAGAGAGTATGGGGTATCGGCATGTCTGATTGTGGCGGGTCGCTCCCTGTATGATCAGTGTCAGAGCTTGGTCCGCATTGCCAGCAGTAAGTCGGACCCCTTTCCAGTGAGGTTTGGACCGGAGTCCAACCCTCGTGTTGGCTGCCCTTAGTCACCAAATGTGTTCATAAATTTTATGGACAGAATTTCTAGGCGCAGTCATGGTGTTGAGGGGATCCGGTTTGGTGGCTGCAGGATTAGGTCTCTCCTTTTTGCAGATGATGTGGTCCTTATGGCTTTAACTGGCCAGGATCTTCAGCTCTCATTGGATTGGTTCGCAGCCGAGTGTGAAGCGACTGGGATGAGAATCAACACCTCCAAGTCCGAGGTTCTCGCCCGGGAAAGGGTGGAGTGCCATTTCGAGGTTGGGCAGGAGATCTTGCCCCAAGTGGATGAGTTCAAGTACCTGGAGTCTTGTTCATGAGTGAGGGAAGAGTGGATCGTGAGATGCACAGGCTGGCGGCCGAAATGAGTTTTCCCCGCTGGGTGGCGGGTCTCTCCCTTACTGTAAGAATTTTCACCGTTTAATTACAGTAACCTACTGGCAGCTAATGGTTCCAGTATAAAACTGTTTTTCTACAGCACACATACTGTGATTTATCACTACAGTTTATTACTGTAAAAAGTATCACAGTACTGTGCTGTATCAAATATACGCTTCACAGCATAATACTGTCATCTGTTTAGCGGCATTACACTGTTATTTTAGTGTATCTACTGTAATATCCATTAACAGTTAATTACAGTAAAATAATTGTAAGCACTATAGACTGAGCTTTACAGTATAATGCCACTAGAAGTTAATGAGTTGAACTTTTAATTTTTCAAAATCAAAACCCCTGCAATCTGCTGGCATAAAAATGACTGGAGAAATGGCCTTGCAAGATTATGTTTTTATTAACCAATTATTTTAAAGTGCATCAAATACATTCAATGTACATTTAGTGCATTCTTCTTATTTTCAGTAAAGCATTTTAACATTTATAACATGTCCACTTAATTTCTAACTGGAGACAAAACACTGAACACGAGTCCAGTGTTTAGTTGTCGGCTACATAAAGCCCCACTCAAAGTCTGTGAGATGTTTTATAAGGGTGGCTACGTGAGGATTTACAGTTGCTGCCTTTTTCTGGACCAGCTTCCCGGTCTTCTTGGACACCACCTTTCCCTGGCTAGCCTTTGTTCCCCTCTCAGGGTTAACGCCAATGAATCGCCTAAAAAAGAGAGAAAGCATATTAGATATTCTGTTGTGATTGAAGATTACTTGTAGTCGATACAGAACCCCCCTCACATTGTTATTTAGGAATATGCACTGCACAAATATTAATATCAATTTTAGGATATATGTGAGCCTATACCATAACCACAGCTGTAGATGAGTGAATGCTCTAAAACCCATTAAGACAAATTCAGAGAGGAAGACAATGCTAAAGCCTCCCCAACCCCTCTCTCTATTCATGTTTTCTCTCCATCTACGGGACCGTGTATTTACGCGGATGTTTCCTGCTTTCACCCATTTAACATATTGTTACCTGCTCATTACCTATCTTCTCTGCATCCTGGGGTCACACTGGTGCTTCTTGCCTTTACCCATTCAACATATCTTTACCTGCACATTACCTACCTTCTCTGCATAGTGTGGTCACGCTGGTGCTTTCTACCTTTACCCATTCAACATATCTTTACCTGCACATTACCTACCTTCTCTATATCCTGGAGTCAAGCTGGTGTTTCCTGCCTTTACTCATTCAACATATCTTTACCTGCACAATACCTACCTTCTCTGTATCCTGGCGTCTAGCTGGTGTTTCCTGCCTTCACCCATTCAACATATCTTTACCTGCACATTACCTACCTTCCCTGCATCCTTGGGTCACACTGGTGCTTCTTTCTTTCACCATACAACATATCTTCACCTGCACATACCTACCTTGTCTGCATGGCCTCGACCACACCTGCGCTTCCTTCTTTCACCCATTTTACCCATTCAACATATCTTCACCCGCACATTACCTACTTGCTCTGCATTCTCGGGTCAAGCTGGTGCTTCCTGCCATCATCCAGTCAACATATCTTTACCTGCAAATTACCTACTTTTCCTGCATCCTGGGGTCAAACAGGTGCTTCCTTCTTTGACCCAGTCAACATATCTTTACCTGCACATTACCTACCTTCTCTGTATCCTAGAGTCAAACTGGTGCGTCGGTCCCTAATAAGAAGGTCCACAAAGGAACAGAAGAGTCATTGATTTAAGGCACCAAATTGGGGAAATGACAAGTCAAATTCCTGAACAGAGGTGAGAAATATAAAATAAATATCCTAACAGTATTTTAACAGTATCAAGAGGATTTACCTTTGAACAAATTCCAATGTCCGAGGACCTTCCTCTTGGTATTCCAAGTTGAACACATAGTAGGTGGCAAGAAGGGCAGCAAGCCCTGAGATTAAGCTAGGTTGGACGCCTTTGCAGATGACATCACCTTCCATGCTGATCATCCAACGTTTTATTGTGACTTTGTCACCAGCAACTGGTACAGTCAAGAAATGCAGTTTATGTTCCTAAACAGTATCCAATATGGGTAGCATTTTAAAAGTATTTGGAATGGCCACCTCACTCGCTCTCTCTTTCCTCTGTTTACATCTAGTCTCCTAAGGCAGTGGTTCTCAAATGAGGGTACGCGTACTCCTGGGGGTACTTGAAGGTATGCCAAGGGGTACGTGAGATTTTTTTTTAATATTCTAAAAATAGCAACAATTCAAAAATCCTTTATAAATATATTTATTGAATAATACTTCGACAAAATATGAATGTCAGTTCATAAACTGAACAACTAATCAAGTAGGCTATTCCATTCATTACCATAAAGCCAGAGTTTCCCCTATGCCATGATGGTTTGACCCTACCTGGCGGTGCCACACGGCACCAACTGTCAATCAACTATCCATGTAGAAAACAATGGAGGCTTGGTTAAAGCGTAGTGGACATGTTCCATAAATATTGATGTTAAAGATTTCTTTTTTTGTGAAGAAATGTTGAGAATGAAGTTCATGAATCCAGATGGATCTCTATTACAATCCCCAAAGAGGGCACTTTAAGTTGATTACTTCTATGTGTAAAAATCTTTATTTATAATTGAATCACTTGGTTATTTTTCAACAAGTTTTTAGTTATTTTTATATCTTTTTTTCCAAATAGTTCAAGAAAGACCACAACAAATGAGCAATATTTTGCACTGTTATACAATTTAATAAATCCGAAACTGATGACATAGTGCTGTATTTTACTTCTTTATCTCTTTTTTTCAACCAAAAATGCTTTGCTCTGATTAGGGGGTACTTGAATTTAAAAAATGTTCACAGGGGTACATCACTGAAAAAAGGTTGAGAACCACTGTCCTAAGGCAGTGGTTCTCAACCTTTTTTCAGTGCTGTGAACATTTTTTTAATGCAAGTAGACCTCCATGTCTTCATAACAGGAATATCCTGAATCCTCAAGTTGCATATCACAATAGTCATCATCAGTGTTAATAACACAAGAGCTGCTTGGATTTGCTGTTGATCAAGTCAAACTTCGTTCAGTGTAGCCGTAGTGCTTCCTTGACACGTGCGATGTGAAAGTAGACTTAACTGTAAATCTTTTTTCACATTGACTGAAGGGGCACGTAACTGTCCTACCTTCGGTAATATGACTTTTCAAATGCAGGAGAAAGGCCCGTATATCATCGCACTTCGCGCTACATGAGACAATATTACAAGGTAAACCTTCTGCGCTATACATATCAGTCCTACTCTTGCCATATTTATGACGACGGCTGTGAGTTTTGAAGGCTGAGAAGTTGGAAAAAACTCTTGTGCATTTAGGGAAAGCACACTTAAACGATGCATTAGGCATACAACTATGACTTCGCATGTGTCTAACATACGCAAATACATTGCTGCAAGTCGTAGCACATATGTTGCAAGTTAACATCTTTTATGATGACTATGACAAAAAAGAAGACAACTTAGCTAGCTAGCATGCGGCGGTACATGCGCGTGGTCAACGATAGTGTCTGTGATGCTGACTGTGACGCTATGTCATTTCGGACTTTATAAATATATATATAAAGTAATTCAAACACAAAATGACACATCAAGGTACAAGTGACTCTTACCTTGTTATCAAAAACACACGATGCAGTAGGATGGATTTAGCAGGGTCGGCCAGGTGAAATGAAGCTCGGTTGGACGAATTGTGGGCGGACCCAAGAAACAAGTCTGAAAAATACTGAATTACACTGTAGGTTTTACAGTAACTTACTGCTGGTCGATATTTTTTGAAAAATGCAACAAAATTTACAGTACTTAACTGCATTTAAGAAGAACATGATAGGTTAATTGGCAACACTAAATTGGCCCTAGTGTGTGAATGTGAGTGTGAATGTTGTCTGTCTATCTGTGTTGGCCCTGCGATGAGGTGGCGACTTGTCCAGGGTGTACCCCGCCTTCCGCCTGATTGTAGCTGAGATAGGCTCCAGCGCCCCCCGCGACCCCGAAGGGAATAAGCGGTAGAAAATGGATGGATGGATGGAGTATATAACTGTAATTTTATTTTTTATTTTTACAGTAATTTTTTACAGTGAAGGTCATGGGTGTCAAACTCTGGCCCGTGGGCCAAATTTGGCCCAACGTGTAATTTGACTTGGCCCTTGAGGCAATATCAAATTAACACTAAAGCTGGACCTTCGATTATACATTGCGGCAGTGCCGCTACTTCTAATACTTGCCAACCCTCCCGGGAGTGACTCCAGCACTCCTCCCGAATTTTTTTTTTTTTTTCCAGCTAGTCAAACGAGTGCCAGCCCAGTTTCATGTCAGTGCAGCTTCTGCACCCACACACAATTGAATGCAACGCATACTTCATCAACAGCGATACAGGTTACACTGACGGTAGCCAAATAAAAAACTTTAACACTTTTAGAAATATACGCCACACTGTGAATCCACACCAAACAAGAATGACAAACACATTTCGGGAGAACATCCGCACCGTAACACAACATAAACACAACACAACAAATACCCAGAACCCTTTGTAGCACTAAATCTTCCGAGACGCTACAAGGTGTGTGTGTGTGTGGGGGGGGGAGGTTTGCTGGTAGCGGGGGTGTATTTTGTAGCGTCCCGAAAGAGTTAGTGCTGCAAAAGATTCTGGGTATTTGTTCTTTTGTGTTTATGTTGTGTTACGGTGCGGATGTTCTCCCGAAAAGTGTTTTTTATTTTTGTTTGGTGTGGGTTCACAGTGTGGCGTATATTTCTAACAGTGTTAAAGTTTTTTATACTGGCACCCTCAGTGTAACCTGTATCGCTGTTGATGAAGTATGCGTTGCATTCATTTGTGTATGCGTGCTGAAGCTGCACATATCTTGTGACTGGGTGTGAATGATGTTAGAATTGGGTGTACGAGATATGTCTGTTGAACACCTTCGTTCGATAATGAAAGTTGCCTCAGCTCAAAGCCTGAGCCCTGACATTAAAGAACTAGCATCTAAAAAAAGATGCCAGGTATCTGGCTTGGGCACATCAAATTAGATCAGTGTGTTGCAAACTGAGCAGTTTAAAGTCCTGAATGGTTGTTTTATTCATTGTTATTTTATTTTCAAATTTATTAGCCTGTGGAAAAAGTTAATGTTGATATTTACCTCAGAAGGCTGCAAATAGAAAAGAGGCATTCAATTTTTATTTAAATTGTATTTGATATGCAATTGATATTTTTTAATTATTATTATTATTATTTGAAACTCCATTTTGCATGTCACTATAAAGTTATATAAGCCTTGCTTGTTCAATATTCAATGCAAAACGTGTTTGGGTCCCTATTAAAAGGTTAATTTGTTCAACCTTGGCCCGCGGCTTTGTTCAGTTTTAAACTTTGGCCCACTCTGTATTTGAGTTTGACACCCCTGGTGAAGGTGAAGCTCTGTCATCCTGGAGGCCACGGGGAAGACCCAGGACACATTGGGAACACTATGTCTCCCGGCTGGCCTGGGAACGCCTCGGGATCCCCTGAGAAAAGGTCCTAGGTGAGGGATCAGACAAAGAGCAGCTCAAAGACCTTTATGAAAAGTACAAATCGAGGACCTAGATTTTTTCTCGCCCAGGCGCAGGTCACCGTGGCTCCCCTGTGGAGCCAGGCGCAGAGGTGGGGCACGATGGCGAGCGACTGGTGGCCGGGCCTGTCTCCATGGGGCCCTGCCGGGCTCATTTCGAAGATGCAACGTGGGTCAACCCTCCAATGGGCTCACCACTCATGGGCCCATTGAGGTCATAGAGGTCGGATGCAGTGTGAACTGGGCGGCAGCCGAAGGCAGGGCACTTGGCAGTCCGATTATCGGCTACATAAGCTCGCTCTTGGGACGTGGAACGTCACCTCGCTGGGAGGGAAAGAGCCTGAGCTGGTGCGCGAGGTGAAGAAGTTCCGGCTAGATATAGTTGGACTCACTTCGACGCACAGCAAGGGCTCTGGAACCTGTTCTCTCAAGAGGGGCTGGACTCTCTTCCACTCTGGCATTGCAAGCAATGAGAGGCTGGGGTGGCAATTGTTGTTGCTCAAAGCCTGCACGTTGGACTTTAACCCAGTAGACGAGATGGTAGCTTCCCTCCGCCTTCGGGTTGGGTGACGGGTCCTGACTGTTGTTTGTGTTTACGCACCAAACAGCAGCTCAGAGTACCCACTCTTTTTGGATTCCCTTGAGGGAGTACTGGAGAGTGCTCCCTCGGGTGATTCCCTTGTTCTGTTGGGGGACTTCAATGCTCATGTTGGCAAGGACAGTGAAACCTGGAGAGTCGTGATTGGGAAAAATGGCCACCCGGATCTGAACCCAAGTGGTGCTTTGTTATTGGACTTTTGTGCTCGTCACGGATTGTCCATAACAAACACAATGTTCAAACATAAGGAAGAACTTTAAACATGTCACGAGGGAGGTGCTGGACATTGAGTCTGAGTGGACCATGTTCCGTGCCTCTCTTGTCGAGCCTGCTGATTGGAGCTGTGGCCGCAAGGTGTTTGGTGCCTGTCGTGGCGGTAATCCTAGAACTCGCTGGTGGCCACCAGCAGGGAGGGATGCCGTCAAGCTGAAGAAAGAGCCTATCGGGTCCTTTTGGCTCATGGGACTCCAGAGGCAGCGGGCATACCGACAGGCCAAGCAGTGCCTGGGGAATCTGTGGTGGACTCTCCTATTTCTGGGGCTTAGGTTGCCTAGGTAGTTAAAAAGCTCCTCTGTGGCAAGGCCCCGGTGGTGGATGAGTTCCTTAAGGCTCTGGATACTGTGGGGCTGTCTTGGTTGACAAGACTCTGCAACATTGCGTGAAAATTGGGGGTGGTACCTCTGGATTGGCACACCGGGGTGGTGGTTCCTCTCTTTAAGAAGGGGAACCGGAGGGTGTGTTCCAACTATCGTGAAACACACTCCTCAGCCTTCCCGGTAAGGTCTATTCATGTGTACTGGAGAGGAGGAAACTCGGATCCAGGACGAACAGTGTGGTTTTCGTCCTGGTCGTGGAACGGTAGACCAGGTCTATACTCTCGGCAGGGTCCTTGAGTGTGAAGCGACTGGGATGAGAATCAGCACCTCCAAGTCCAAGTCCATGGTTCTCGCGCAGGAAAGGGTCGAGTGCCATCTCCAGGTTGGGGAGGAGATCTTGCCCCAAGTGGAGGAGTTCAAGTACCTAGGAGTCTTGTTCACGAGTGAGGATAGAGTGGATTGAGAGATCCACAGGCGGTTTGGTGCGGCGTCTTCAGTATTGAGGACGCTATATCGATCCGTTGTGGTGAAGAAGGAGCTGAGCCAGAAGGAAAAGCTCTCAATTTACCGTCGATCTACGTTCCCAGCTTTGGGTTATGACCGAAAGGACAAGCGGCCGAAATGCGTTTCCTTTGCCGGGTGGTGGGTCTCTACCTTAGAGACAGGGTGAGAAGCTCTGTCATCCGGGAGGAACTCAAAGTAAAGCCGCTGCTCCTCCACATTGAGAGGAGCCATGAGGTGGTTCGGGCATCTGCTCAGGATGCCACCCGAACGCCTCTAGGGAGGTGTGGCTTGAGGCCACGGGGAAGACCTAGGACACATTGGAAAGACTATGTCCCCGGCTGGCCTGGGAACGCCTCGGAATACCCCGAGAAGAGCTGGACGAAGTGGCTGGGGAGAGGGAAGTCTGGGATTTTCGGCTCAGGCTGCTGCCCCCGCAACCCGACCTCGGATAAGCGGAAGAAAATGGATGGATTTAGAATGACAGTTATACTGTCAGATTGAGTACAAAAACTAACTAAACCTTACACAATATAATGTTTCTAGTAAAACTCACAAAGATACATATCTCCAGGCATTATTAGCCATTTTGCATGTGTGGTTTAGGAGTTATATTTAAATAAATAACTGTCAGATTGAGTGTGACAGTAAACTGTCATAGTGAGTAAAACCCTTATTTTGCAAACCTTACAAAAACAACTAAATCTAGTTAAACTCACACAGATACAATATTACAGGCATTTTTAGACACAATGCATGTTTGGTTTTAGAGTTATGTTTATATAACTTTCATATTTAGTATGACAGTTATACTGTCATATTGAATAAAAACAACAACTAACTTGTGTCTTTGCAAACCTTACAAAATACAATTTTTCTAGTAAAACTAACTAAGATACATGCTCCAGGCATTATTAGCTATTTTGCATGTGTTGTTTGAGTTATGTTTAAATAACTGTCATATTGAGTGTGACAGTATACTGTCATAAAACCCAATTTTTGTATTTGCAACCCTGATTCTAGTAAAACTCACAAATATACAATATTACAAGCAGTTTTGGACATAATGGTTTGGTTTTGGAGTTATGTTTATATAACTTTCATATATAGTATGACAGCTAAACTGTTATATTGAGTAAAAAAACTAACTTGTGTTTGTCATAAAACCCAATTTTTGTATTTGCAACCCTGATTCTAGTAAAACTCACAAATATACAATATTACAAGCAGTTTTGGACATAATGGTTTGGTTTTGGAGTTATGTTTATATAACTTTCATATATAGTATGACAGCTAAACTGTTATATTGAGTAAAAAAACTAACTTGTGTTTGTCATAAAACCCAATTTTTGTATTAGCAAACCATACAACTGATTCAAATAAAACTCACATGGATTCAATATTACAGGCATTTTCAGACATTTTGCATGTTTGGTTTAGGAATTATGTTGTAATACATAATACAATACAAATATTTTTTGTGTTTGCAAGCCTTAAAAAAAGCATATGTTTCCAGTAAAACTCCCAAAGATGCATTATTTCAGGCATTATTAGCCATTTTTCAGGTGTGGTTTAGGAGTTATGTTTAAATAACTGTCATATTGAGTGTGGCGTTATACTGTCATATTGAGTTAAAAAAATCTAACTTGTGTCTTTGCAAACCTTACAAAAGAAAATGTCTAGCAACACTCACAAAGATAATTTTTTTCACGCTATTAGACATGTTTCATGTGTATTTAGGAGTTATAATTAAATAACTTTCATATTGAGTGTTAAAGTTATAATGTCATTATGTGTAAAACCTAATTTTTGTATTTGCAAACCTTACAAAAACAATTGATTCTAGTAAAACTTACATAAATTCAATATTACAGGCATTTTTAGACAATTCACATGTTTGGTTTAAAAATTGTGTTTGAATACATTTGTATTGCTTTTTTCGCATTATCTCAGGATTCTAAGATCATTACTTTCATATTGAGTAAAACACTACTTTTTGTTTTTGCAAACCTTACAAACCCACATGAATACATTATTATAAGCAATTTTAGACATGACACACGTTTGTTTCTGGAGTTATGTTTATATAACTTTTATATTTAGTATGACTGTTATACTGTCATATTGAATAAAAAAAAACTAGCTTGTGTCTTTGCAAACTTTACAAAAGGTCATTTTTCTAGTAAAACTAACAAAGATACATGTCTCCAGGCATTATTACCCATTTTGCATGGGTTGTTTAGGATTTATGTTTAAATACATTTTTATTGCTTTTTTCGCATTATCTCAGGATTCTTAGATCATTACTTTCATATTGAGTAAAAAACTACTTTTTGTTTTTGCAAACCTTACAAACTCACATAAATACATTATTACAGACATTTTTAGACATGACACATGTTTGGTTTTGGAGTTATGTTTATATAACTTTAATATTTAATATGACTGTTATACTGTCATATTGAATTAAAAAAAACTAGCTTGTGTCTTTGCAAACTTTTTAAAAGATCATTTTTCTAGTAAAACTAACAAAGATACATGGCTCCAGGCATTATTACCCATTTTGCATGGGTTGTTTAGGAATTATGTTTAAATACATTTTTATTACTTTTTTTGCATTATCTCAGGATTTTAAGATCATTACTTTCATATTGAGTAAAAAACTAGTTTTTGTTTTTGCAAACCTTACAAACTCACATTAATACATTAATACAGGCATTTTTAGACATGACACATGTTTGGTTTTGGAGTTATGTTTATATAACTTTTATATTTAATATGACTGTTATACTGTCATATTGAATTAAAAAAAACTAGCTTGTGTCTTTGCAAACTTTACAAAAGATCATTTTTCTAGTAAAACTAACAAAGATACATGTCTCCAGGCATTATTACCCATTTTGCATGGGTTGTTTAGGAATTATGTTTAAATACATTTTTATTGCTTTTTTTGCATTATCTCAGGATTCTTAGATCATTACTTTCATATTGAGTAAAAAACTACTTTTTGTTTTAGCAAACCTTACAAACTCACATAAATGCATTATTACAGGCATTTTTAGACATAACACATGTTTGGTTTTGGAGTTATGTTTTGATAACTTTCATATTTAGTAGGACTGTTATACTGTCATATTGAATTAAAAAAACTAGCTTGTGTCTTTGATATCTTTACAAAAGATCATTTTTCTAGTAAAACTAACAAAGATACATGTCTCCAGGCATTATTAGCCATTTTGCATGGGTTGTTTAGGAATTATGTTTAAATACATTTTTATTGCTTTTTTCGCATTATCTCAGGATTCTAAAATCCTTACTTTCATATTGAGGAAAAAACTACTTTTTGTATTTGCAAACCTTACAAACTCACATAAATACATTATTATAGGCAATTTTAGACATGACACACGTTTGGTTCTGGAGTTATGTTTATATAACTTTCATATTTAGTATGACTGTTATACTGTCTTATTGAATAAAAACAACTAGCTTGTGTCTTTGCAAACTTTACAAAAGATACATTTTCTAGTAAAACTAACAAAGATACATGTCTCCAGGCATTATTACCCATTTTGCCTGGGTTGTTTAGGAGTTATGTTTAAATACATTTTTAATGCTTTTTTCGCATTATCTCAGGATTCTAAGATCATTACTTTCATATTGAGTAAAAAACTACTTTTTGTTTTTGCAAACCTTACAAACTCACATTAATACATTATTACAGGCATTTTTAGACATGACACATGTTTGGTTTTGGAGTTATGTTTATATAACTTTCATATTTAGTATGACTGTTATACTGTCATATTGAATAAAAAAAACTGGCTTGTGTCTTTGCAAACTTTACAAAAGATCATTTTTCCAGTAAAACTAACAAAGATACATGTTTCCAGGCATTATTAGCCATTTTGCATATGTTGTTTAGGAGTAATGTTTAAATACATTTTTATTGCTTTTTTCGCATTATCTCAGGATTTTAAGAACATTACAGTCATATTGAGTAAAAAAAACTACTTTTTGTGTTTGCAAGATTTAAAAAAGCATGTGTTTCGAGTAAAACGGCCAAGGATGCATTATTTCAGGCATTATTAGCCATTTTTCATGTGTGGTTTGAGTTATGGTTAAATAACTGTCATATACTGTCAGTTATGACATAGTAAGTAAAACCTAATTTATGTATTTGCAAACCTTACAAAATCATTTAAATCTAGTAAAACTCACATGGATTCAATATTACAGACATTTTTAGACATTTTGCATGTTTGGTTTAGGAATTATGTTGGAATCATTTTTATTAATTTGTTCGTATTTTCTCAGAATTTTAGAACATTACTGTCATATTGAGTAAAAAAATAATTTTTGTGTTTGCAAGCCTTAAAAAAGCATATGTTTCGAGTAAAACTTACAAGAATGCATTATTTCAGGCATTGTTAATCATTTTTCATGTGTAGTTTAAGAGTTATGTTTAAATAACTGTCATATTGAGTGTGGCAGTTATACTGTCATATTGAGTAAAAAAAACTAACCTGTCTTGCAAACCTTACAAAAGAAAATGTTTCTAGTAACACTCACAAAGATAAATTTTTTCACGCATTATTAGACATGTTTCATGTGTGGTTAGGAGTTATAAATAAATAATTGTCATATTGAGTGTTACAGTTTTAATGTCATTATGTGTAAAACCTAATTTTTGTATTTGCAAACCTTACAAAAACAATTGATTCTAGTAAAACTTATATAGATTCAATATTACAGGCATTTTACATGTTTGGTTTAAAATTTGTGTTTGAATACATTTGTATTGCTTTTTTCGCATTATCTCAGGATTCTAAGAATATTACTTTCATATTGAGTAAAAAACTACTTTTTGTTTTTGCAAGCCTTACAAACTCACATAAATACATTATTACAGGCATTTTTAGACATGACACATGTTTGGTTTTGGAGTTATGTTTATATAACTTTCATATTTAGTATGACTGTTATACTGTCATATTGAATAAAAAAAACTAGCTTGTGTCTTTGATATTTTTACAAAAGATCATTTTTTTAAACTAACAACGTTACATGTCTCCCTAGGCATTATTAGCCATTTTGCATGTGTTGTTTAGGAGTTAGGTTTAAATACATTTTTATTGCTTTTTTCCCATTATCTCAGGGTTCTAAGAACATTACAGTCAAGTAAAAAACTACTTTTTGTGTTTGCAAAATGTAAAACTCAGTAAAACTCCCAATGATTCATTATTTCAGGCATTATTAGCCATTTTTTTGTGTGGTTTATGAGTTATGTTTAAATAACTGTCATATTGAGTGTGATTTTGTCATTGTGAGTAAAACCTAATTTTTGTATTTGCAAACCTTACAAAAACAACCAATTCTAGGAAAACTCACATTGATACAATATTACAGGCATGTTTAGACATATTGCATGTTTGGTTTTGGAGTTATATTTATATAACCTGCTTTCTGAGCCGCCACCTTTGTGGTTTGCGTGTCCCACTGATCCAGGAACTATGTTGTCCGGGGGCTTCTATGGTCTCCCAAGACAAACAGGTCCTAGGTGAGGGATCAGACAAAGAGCAGCTCAAAGACCTTTATTAAAAGTACAATTGAGGACCTAGATTTTTTCTCGCCCGGACGCAGGTCACGTGGCTCCCCTGTGGCACGATGGCGATTGACGGGCATGTCCCAATGGGGCCCAGCCGTGCTCAGCTCGAAGAGGCAACGTGGATCCCCCCTCCAGGGCTCACCACTCATGGGCTGGGTCATAGAGGGTGCAGTGTGAGCTGGGCGGCAGCCGAAGGCAGGGCACTTGGTGGTCCGATTATCGGCTACATAAGCTCGCTCTTGGGACATGGAACGTCACCTCGCTGGGAGGGAAGGAGCCTGAGCTGGTGCTTGAGGTGGAGACGTTCCCGGCTAGATATAGTTGGACTCACAGCAAGGGCTCTGGAACCTGTTCTCTCAGAGGGGCTGGACTGAGCTGAACTTTCATTACTTGCAACGCCAGAGTGGAAGAGATTCCACACTGGCGTTGCAACTAATGAGAGGCTGGGGTGGCAATTCTTGTTGCCCCCCGGCTCAAAGCCTGCACGTTGGACTTTAAACCCAATAGACGAGATGGTAGCTTCCTTCAGCCTTCGGGTTGGGTGACGGGTCCTGACTGTTGTTTGTGTTTACACACCAAACAGCAGCTCAGTGTACCAACTCTTTTTGGATTTCCTTGAGGGAGTACTGGAGAGTGCTCCCTCGGGTGATTCCCTTGTTCTGCTGGTGGACTTCAACGCTATGTTGGCAACGACAGTGAAACCTGGAGAGTCGTGATTGGGAAAAATGGCCACCCGGATCTGAACCCAAGTGGTGCTTTGTTATTGGACTTTTGTGCTTGTCACGGATTGTCCATAACAAACACAATGTTCAAACATAAGGGTGTCCATATGTGCACTTGGCACAAGGACACCCTCGGCCGCATGATTGACTTTGTAGTTGTGTCATGGGATTTGCGGCCTCATGTTTTGGACACTCGGTGAAGAGAGGGGCAGAGCTTTCTACCAACCACCACCTGGTGGTGAGCTGGCTCCGATGGTAGGGGAGGATGCCGGTCAGACCTGGCAGGCCCAAACGCATTGTAAGGGTCTGCTGGGAACACCTAGCAGAGTCTCCTGAAGAACTTTGAACATGTCCGGAAGAACTTTGAACATGTCACGAGGGAGGTGCTGGACATTGAGTCTGAGTGGACCATGTTCCGTTCCTCTCTTGTTGAGCCAGCTGATTGAAGCTGTGGCCGCAAGGTGTTTGGTGCCTGTCGTGGCGGTAATCCACCAGCAGTGAGGGATGCTGTCAAGCTGAAGAAAGAGCCACCGGGTCCTTTTGGCTCATGGGACTCCAGAGGCAGTGGGCATACCGACAGGCCAAGCGAGACCTCCTCAGTCCCACCAACACGTCTTCCTATGAGGAAACAGTGCCTGGGAAGTCTGTGGTGGGCTCTCCTATTTCTGGGGCTGAGGTTGCCAAGGTAGTTAAAAAGCTCCTCGGTGGCAAGGCCCTGGGGATATGAGCTCCGTCCGGAGTTCCTTAAGGCTCTGGATGCTGTGGGGCAGTCTTGGTTGACAAGACTCTGCAACATTGCGTCTACATCGGGGGCGGTACCTCTGGATTGGCAGACCGGGGTGGTGGTACCTCTCTTTAAGAAGGGGAACCGGAGGGTGTGTTCCAACTATCGTAGATCACACTCCTCAGCCTTCCCGGTAAGGTCTATTCATGTGTAATGGAGAGGAGGAACCTCGGATCCAGGACGAACAGTGTGGTTTTCGTCCTGGTCGTGGAACGGTAGACCAGCTCTATACTCTCGGCAGGGTCCTTGAGTGTGCATGGGAGTTTGCCCAACCAGTCTACATAAGTTTTGTGGACTTGGAGAAGACATTCGACCTTGGTCCCCGGTAAATCCTGTGGGGAGTGCTCAGAGAGTAGGGAGTATCGGCATGTCTGATTGTGGCGGGTGTCTCCCTGTATGATCAGTGTCAGAGCTTGGTCCGCATTGCCGGCAGTATGTCGGACCCCTTTCCAGTGAGGGTTGGACTCCGCCAAGGCTGCCCTTTGTCACCGATTCTGTTCATAACTTTAAAGGACAGAATATCTAGGCGCAGTCATGGCTTTGAGGATCCCCTCAACGCCATGACTGCGCCTGGTTTGGTGGCTGCAGGATTAGGTCTCTGCTTTTTGCAGATGATGTGGTCCTGATGGCTTCAACTGGCCAAGATCTTCAGCTTTCATTGGATCGGTTCGCAGTGAAGCGACTGGGATGAGAATCAGCACCTCCAAGTCCGAGTCCATGGTTCTCGCCCGGGAAAGGGTGGAGTGCCATCTCGAGGTTGGGAAAGAGATCTAGCCCCAAGTGAAGGAGTTCAAGTACCTAGGAGTCTTGTTCACGAGTGAGGATAGAGTGGATTGTGAGATCTACAGGCGGATCGGTGCGGCGTCTTCAGTAATGAGGACGCTATAGCGATCCGTTGTGGTGAAGAAGGAGCTGAGCCAGAAGGAAAAGCTTTCAATTTACCGGTTGATCAACGTTCCCATCCTCACCTATGGTCATGAACCTTGGGTTATGACCGAAAGGACAAGGTCACGGGTACAAGCGGCTGAAATGAGTTTCCTCCGCCGGGTGGTGGGTCTCTCCCTTAGAGATAGGGTGAGAAGCTCTGTCATCTGGGAGGAACTCAGTGTAAAGCCGCTGCTCCTCCACATTGAGAGGAGCCAGATGAGGTGGTTCGGGCATCTGCTCAGGATGCCACCCGAACGCCTCCGGCAGGAGGCCATGGGGAAGACCTAGGATACATTGGAAAGACTATGGCCTGGGAACGCCTCGGGATCCCCCGAGAAGAGCTGGACGAAGTGGCTGGGGAGAGGGAAGTCTGGGCTCTCTGCTTAGGCTGCTGCCCCCGCAACCCGACCTCGGATAAGCGGAAGAAAATGGATGGATTTAGTATGACAGTTATACTGTCATATTGAGTGTGACAGTATACTGTCATAAAACCCAATTTTTGTATTTGCAAACCTGATTCTAGTAAAACTCACATCTATACAATATTACAGGCAATTTTGGACATAATGCACGTTTGGTTTTGGAGTTATGTTTATATAACTTTAATATATAGTATGACATCTATACTGTTATAATGAGTAAAAAAACTAACTTGTGTCTGTCATAAAACTCAATTTTTGTATTTGCAAACCTTCCCAAAACAAATGATTCTAGTAAAACTCACATGGATTCAATATTACAGGCATTTTTAGACATTTTGCATGTTTGGTTTAGGAATTATGTTGGAATACATTTGTATTGCTTTTTTTCACATTATCTCAGCATTTTAAGAACTTATTGTCATATTGAGTAAAAAAAACTTTTTGTTTTTGCAAGCCTTAAAAAAACAACCGATTCTAGTAAAACTCACATTGATACAATATTACAGGCATGTTTAGACATCGTGCATGTTTGGTTTTGGAGTTATGTTTATATAACCTGCTTTCTGAGCCGCCACCTTTGTGGCTTGCGTGTCCCACTGATCCTAGGAGCTATGTTGTCCGGGGGCTTCTATGCCCCCTGGTAGGGTCCCCCAAGACAAACAGGTCCTAGGTGAGGAATCAGCCAAAGAGCAGCTCAAAGACCTTTATGAAAAGTACAAATCGAGGACCTAGATATTTTCTCGCCCGGACGCGGGTCACCGTGGCTCCCCTGTGGAGCCAGGCCCAGAGGTGGGGCACGATGGCGAGCGACTGGTGCCCATGGGGCCCAGCTCGAAGAGGCAACGTGGGTCCCCCCTGCAATAGGCTCACCACTCATGGGCTGGGTCATAGAGGTCGGGTGCAGTGTTAGCTGGGCGGAAGCCGAAGGCAGGGCACTTGGCGGTCCGATTATCGGCTACATAAGCTCGCTCTTGGGACGTGGAACGTCACCTCGCGAGGTGGAGAAGTTCCCGGCTAGATAAAGCTGGACTCACTTCGACGCACAGCGAGGGCTCTGGGATCTGTTCTCTCAAGAGGGGTTGGACTCTCTTCCACTCTGGCGTTGCAAGTAATGAGAGGCTGGGTTGGCAATTCTTGTTGCCCCCCGGCTCAAAGCCTGCACGTTGGACTTTAAACCCAATAGACGAGATGGTAGCTTCCTTCAGCCTTCGGGTTGGGTGACGGGTCCTGACTGTTGTTGGTGTTTACGCACCAAACAGCAGCTCAGAGTACCCACTCTTTTTGGATTCCCTTGAGAGTGCTCCCTCGGGTGATTCCTTTGTTCTGCTGGGGGTCTTCAACGCTCATGTTGGCAACGACTTTGAAACCTGGAGAGTCGTGATTGGGAAAAATGGCCACCCGGATCTGAACCCAAGTGGTGCTTTGTTATTGGACTTTTGTGCTAGTCAAGGATTGTCCATAACAAACACAATGTTCAAACATAAGGGTGTCCATATGTGCACTTGGCACCAGGACACCCTCGGCCGCAGTTCCATTATTGACTTTGTAGTTGTGTCATGGGATTTGCGGCCTCATGTTTTGGACACTCGGGTGAAGAGAGGGGCGAGCTTTCTACCGATCACCGATGGTGGGGTAGGATCCCGGACAGACCTGGCAGGCCCAAACGCATTGTGAGAGTCTTTTGGGAATGCCTAGCAGTCTCCTGTCAGAGAGAGTTTATTTTTCTACCTCCGGAGGAACTTTGAACATGTCACAAAGGAGGTGCTGGACATTGAGTCTGAATGGATCATGTTCCGTGCCTCTCTTGTCAAGCCAGCTGATTGGAGCTGTGGCCGCAAGGTGTTTGGTGCCTGTCGTGGCGGTAATCCTAGGACCCGCTGGTGGCCACCAGCAGTGCGGGATGCCGTCAAGCTGAAGAAAGAGCTTATCTGGTCCTTTTGGCTCATGGGACTCCAGAGGCAGCGGGCATACCGACAGGCCAAGCAGTGCCTGGGGAATCTGTGGTGGGCTCTCCTATTTCTGAGGCTGAGGTTGCCAAGGTAGTTAAAAAGCTCCTCGGTGGCAAGGCCGCGGGGGTGGATGAGCTCCGTCCGGAGTTCCTTAAGGCTCTGGATGCTGTTTGGGCTGTTTTAGTTGACAAGACTCTGCAACATCGCATGGACATCAGGGGCGGTACCTCTGGATTGGCAGACCGGGGTGGTGGTTCCTCTCTTTAAGAAGGGGAACCGGAGGGTGTGTTCCAACTATCGTAGATCACACTCCTCAGCCTTCCCGGTAAGGTCTATTCATGTGTACTGGAGAGGAGGAACCTCGGATCCAGGACGAACAGTGTGGTTTTCGTCCTGGTCGTGGAACGGTAGACCAGCTCTATACTCTCGGCAGGGTCCTTGAGTGTGCATGGGAGTTTGTCCAACCAGTCTACATGTGCTTTGTGGACTTGGAGAAGACATTCGACCGTGGCCACCCCGGGAAGTCCTGTGGGGAGTGCTCAGAGAGTATGGGGTATCGGCATGTCTGATTGTGGCGGGTCGCTCCCTGTATGATCAGTGTCAGAGCTTGGTCCGCATTGCCAGCAGTAAGTCGGACCCCTTTCCAGTGAAGGTTGGACCGGAGTCCAACCCTCGTGTTGGCTGCCCTTAGTCACCAAATGTGTTCATAAATTTTATGGACAGAATTTCTAGGCGCAGTCATGGTGTTGAGGGGATCCGGTTTGGTGGCTGCAGGATTAGGTCTCTCCTTTTTGCAGATGATGTGGTCCTTATGGCTTTAACTGGCCAGGATCTTCAGCTCTCATTGGATTGGTTCGCAGCCGAGTGTGAAGCGACTGGGATGAGAATCAGCACCTCCAAGTCCGAGGTTCTCGCCCGGGAAAGGGTGGAGTGCCATTTCGAGGTTGGGCAGGAGATCTTGCCCCAAGTGGATGAGTTCAAGTACCTGGAGTCTTGTTCATGAGTGAGGGAAGAGTGGATCGTGAGATGCACAGGCTGGCGGCCGAAATGAGTTTTCCCCGCTGGGTGGCGGGTCTCTCCCTTACTGTAAGAATTTTCACCGTTTAATTACAGTAACCTACTGGCAGCTAATGGTTCCAGTATAAAACTGTTTTTCTACAGCACACATACTGTGATTTATCACTACAGTTTATTACTGTAAAAAGTATCACAGTACTGTGCTGTATCAAATATACGCTTCACAGCATAATACTGTCATCTGTTTAGCGGCATTACACTGTTATTTTAGTGTATCTACTGTAATATCCATTAACAGTTAATTACAGTAAAATAATTGTAAGCACTATAGACTGAGCTTTACAGTATAATGCCACTAGAAGTTAATGAGTTGAACTTTTAATTTTTCAAAATCAAAACCCCTGCAATCTGCTGGCATAAAAATGACTGGAGAAATGGCCTTGCAAGATTATGTTTTTATTAACCAATTATTTTAAAGTGCATCAAATACATTCAATGTACATTTAGTGCATTCTTCTTATTTTCAGTAAAGCATTTTAACATTTATAACATGTCCACTTAATTTCTAACTGGAGACAAAACACTGAACACGAGTCCAGTGTTTAGTTGTCGGCTACATAAAGCCCCACTCAAAGTCTGTGAGATGTTTTATAAGGGTGGCTACGTGAGGATTTACAGTTGCTGCCTTTTTCTGGACCAGCTTCCCGGTCTTCTTGGACACCACCTTTCCCTGGCTAGCCTTTGTTCCCCTCTCAGGGTTAACGCCAATGAATCGCCTAAAAAAGAGAGAAAGCATATTAGATATTCTGTTGTGATTGAAGATTACTTGCAGTCGATACAGAACCCCCCTCACATTGTTATTTAGGAATATGCACTGCACAAATATTAATATCAATTTTAGGATATATGTGAGCCTATACCATAACCACAGCTGTAGATGAGTGAATGCTCTAAAACCCATTAAGACAAATTCAGAGAGGAAGACAATGCTAAAGCCTCCCCAACCCCTCTCTCTATTCATGTTTTCTCTCCATCTACGGGACCGTGTATTTACGCTGATGTTTCCTGCTTTCACCCATTTAACATATTGTTACCTGCTCATTACCTATCTTCTCTGCATCCTGGGGTCACACTGGTGCTTCTTGCCTTTACCCATTCAACATATCTTTACCTGCACATTACCTACCTTCTCTGCATAGTGTGGTCACGCTGGTGCTTTCTACCTTTACCCATTCAACATATCTTTACCTGCACATTACCTACCTTCTCTATATCCTGGAGTCAAGCTGGTGTTTCCTGCCTTTACTCATTCAACATATCTTTTCCTGCACAATACCTACCTTCTCTGTATCCTGGCGTCTAGCTGGTGTTTCCTGCCTTCACCCATTCAACATATCTTTACCTGCACATTACCTACCTTCCCTGCATCCTTGGGTCACACTGGTGCTTCTTTCTTTCACCATACAACATATCTTCACCTGCACATACCTACCTTGTCTGCATGGCCTCGACCACACCTGCGCTTCCTTCTTTCACCCATTTTACCCATTCAACATATCTTCACCCGCACATTACCTACTTGCTCTGCATTCTCGGGTCAAGCTGGTGCTTCCTGCCATCATCCAGTCAACATATCTTTACCTGCAAATTACCTACTTTTCCTGCATCCTGGGGTCAAACAGGTGCTTCCTTCTTTGACCCAGTCAACATATCTTTACCTGCACATTACCTACCTTCTCTGTATCCTAGAGTCAAACTGGTGCGTCGGTCCCTAATAAGAAGGTCCACAAAGGAACAGAAGAGTCATTGATTTAAGGCACCAAATTGGGGAAATGACAAGTCAAATTCCTGAACAGAGGTGAGAAATATAAAATAAATATCCTAACAGTATTTTAACAGTATCAAGAGGATTTACCTTTGAACAAGGGATCGAGAAAGTTTACGTTCACGCCGTGATCCCTGCAAGTAACCGCGCTGCTCTACTCCATGGCAACGCGGCGAAACAAAAAACTTTCAACTCGGGTACCCTCCCGTTCTGGCGTCCAGGGGCAGTCTGGGCGGAGATCTGGTAGCAACACTGCTGCCGGTCTCCAACCAAGAATACTGCAACTGAACGTTGAAGGGCTCACAGATGCCAAAACATCCGTCATCGAGCACATGGCCCACACCACCCAAGCCATGGTCATCCTCCTTCAGGAAACCCACCGCCCAACAGCGGACAAGCTAGCGATCACCAACTTCACGCTAGCTGGGTCAATCCTGAGCAAGAAGCATGGCCTTGCCACGTTTGTCCACAACGATCTGAGCTGGACCCTCGCCGATCGATCACCGGACAACTCCGAGATCGAGTGGCTGCGAGTGGACGTTGGCGACATCAAAATTGTCAACGTCTACAAACCACCACCCTCACAACTCACGCCAGTGTCACTGCCAGTGCTTGAACCACCGTGTGTATATGCTGGTGATTTCAACTGCCGGCATACACGGTGGGGATACAGTACCACCTCACCGAGCGGGGAAACTCTTTCTGACTGGGCAGAGCGCAACTCGCTCAACCTTCTCTACAACCCGAAGGGCCCAGCCAGCTTTCACTCCGCTCGGCATAACACTGACACGAACCCTGACCTGGCTTTCGTGAGTGTCGGTGTGGACACCCAGCTCCCCGACAGACGTGTTCTAGGAATGTTCCCCAGGTCGCAACACCGACCGTCGCTGATATCGGTGCCCGACCTCGTGACAACAGTTCCGAGCGGACCGATGAAGCGATGGAACTTCCGGAAGGCCAATTGGAAACTCTATCGCCTCCATACCAACAAGTCCACACGGTGTCTCCCACCACCAGACACACCCAACGTGGACGAGGCATACCAGGACTTCTGTAGGGCACTAACATCTGCGGCCAAAAAAGCCATCCCACGCGGCCGGCGTAAGAACTACAAACCATGCTGGGATGGCGAGTGCGAGACCCTCTACAGCGCCTTCCTCCGGGCTCCCTATGGCCCGGAGGCTAACAATTCAGCCACTGCCCTTCTTTCCACTCTTGGAAGGAAGAGGCACCAGCGCTGGAAAGAGGCAGTCCACTCCATCGACTTCTCGCACACTAGCCGTATCGCGTGGAGCACTTTGAACAACTTGACTGGTAGGTCTGAGCGCGCACCCCGAACATGCCCCGTTACCGCAAATGCTATTGCAGCACAGGTTGTGAAAAACGGGGCATATACCGGGATAAATCGAGATTTTTCCCGGGCGGTGCGCCAGGAAACTGCAGACCTCTGGAGGACAACAACATCTAGCGAGTGTAACATCTCCGGTGAGTTTTCACCGGAGGAGTTCACAGCTGCCCTCCAGTATACCAAACCAGGCAAGTCTGCTGGGCCTGACAACATCTGCCCAGAACTCGTGCTCCACGCTGCCCCTGCAATGAAGTCCTGGCTGAGAGTTTTCCTGTCTTCTTGCCTGCGCCAACTCCGGATCCCCAGGATTTGGAGAAGGGCCACTGTTGTCGCTATCCCCAAGCCGAACAAGCCAAAGGATGACGTAACGAGCTACAGACCAATCTCGTTGCTCTGCGTCCCCTTTAAAGTCCTCGAGCGCCTGATTCACGCCCGTGTCGAGCCCATCATAGACCCCCACCTCCCCCGGGAGCAGGCGGGTTTTCGACGTGGGAAGTCCACGGTGGATCAGGTCGCCCTCCTTACCCAGGACATCGAGGACTGCTTTGAGGCGAAAAAGAAGGCCGGTGCCGTCTTCATAGACCTGACTGCTGCCTATGACACAGTCTGGCACCGCGGCCTCACCTGCAAACTTCTCCGCCTGCTTCCAGACAGGCACATGGTCAAAATGATCATGGAGCTTGTCTGGAACCGCAGCTTTACTCTCACCACCAGTAACGGAGATAAAAGCAGGTTGCGGCGCCTGAAAAATGGCGTCCCCCAGGGATCTGTCCTGGCTCCCCTCCTGTATAACATCTATACATACGACCTGCCTGCCACAGTCTCACGGAGGTTCGCATACGCAGACGATCTCGCGCTGCTGCACTCCGACAGGGACTGGCAGGCCTTGGAGGGAACTCTAAGCCAGGACATGGAGACTTTAGTGGCTTACCTCCATAACTGGAGATTGAAGCTCAGCGAATCCAAGACGGTGACACAAGCTTTCCACCTATACAATTGGGAAGCGGATCGTGAGATCAGGTTCGAGGTGCGGAAGCCGGATGGGGCTTCCCTTACCCTATGCCGGCCTCGTCCTACACCTGAAGACCCTCGTCCTGACCCTAAATACCTTGGGGTCACCCTGGACAGGTCGCTCACTTTCCGTAAACACCTCTTGGCAACACGCAAGAAACTCAACACCCGCGTCTCACTGCTGAGACGGTTGGTCGGGTCCGGTTGGGGTGCCGGGGCAAGAACCCTGCGAACAGCAGCACTTGCCCTGGTCTACTCAACTGCTGAGTACTGCGCACCTGTCTGGGCGCGCAGTGCTCACTCTAAACAACTTGATGTCCCGATCAACGAAGCCTTGCGTGTTATCACTGGATGCCTGCGCCCCACCCCTGTGGAGCTACTGCCCATCTTAGCAGGCATCCAACCCGCTGAGCTTCGTCGCCAAGGTGCTGTAGCAACTCTGGCGGGCCGGGCAAACATGGATGAGAACCACCTGCTCCATGAAAGGCTCACACTCTCTTCAGAGCCAACGCCCCGCCTCCCCTCCAGAGACCCACTGGTACCAGCCGCCCTGAAGCTCCTGCAGCAATGCAGTGACAACAACATCAGGGCGGCTCACTGGGCGAATCACAAATGGAGCACGGACCTGGAGCATACCATCTCCTCCAGACTCCGTGACTTCATACCTGACACCGGCTCAATACCAGGCCTCTCACTACCACGAGTGGCCTGGGTGAGGCTTAACCGCCTCCGAACTGGTGTCGGTCGCTTTCGCTCAAACATGTTCCAGTGGGGCTTAGCACCTAACGCGACGTGTGAGTGTGGCGCGGAGGAGCAGACTGCCGACCACGTGATCCTGCGTTGCCCGATTTATCGTGCTCCTAATGGTTTGCGTGGCCTGGCGGACCTGGATGACTGCTCGGTGACCTGGCTCACTTCTGTGTGTCCTGACATATGAACGGGAGGGCCCCCCGGGCCTGGGGTGGTAAAAGGCATAGACCCTCGGCCTCAGGTCCGGGTGCCGGAAAACAGCTGCCCATACGATGAAGAAGAAGAAGAAGACCTTTGAACAAATTCCAATGTCCGAGGACCTTCCTCTTGGTATTCCAAGTTGAACACATAGTAGGTGGCAAGAAGGGCAGCAAGCCCTGAGATTAAGCTAGGTTGGACGCCTTTGCAGATGACATCACCTTCCATGCTGATCATCCAACGTTTTATTGTGACTTTGTCACCAGCAACTGGTACAGTCAAGAAATGCAGTTTATGTTCCTAAACAGTATCCAATATGGGTAGCATTTTAAAAGTATTTGGAATGGCCACCTCACTCGCTCTCTCTTTCCTCTGTTTACATCTAGTCTCCTAAGGCAGTGGTTCTCAAATGGGGGTACGCGTACTCCTGGGGGTACTTGAAGGTATGTCAAGGGGTACGTGAGATTTTTTTTTAATATTCTAAAAATAGCAACAATTCAAAAATCCTTTATAAATATATTTATTGAATAATACTTCGACAAAATATGAATGTCAGTTCATAAACTGAACAACTAATCAAGTAAGCTATTCCATTCATTACCATAAAGCCAGAGTTTCCCCCATGCCATGATGGTTTGACCCTACCTGGCGGTGCCACACGGCACCAACTGTCAATCAACTATCCATGTAGAAAACAATGGAGGCTTGGTTAAAGCGTAGTGGACATGTTCCATAAATATTGATGTTAAAGATTTCTTTTTTTGTGAAGAAATGTTGAGAATGAAGTTCATGAATCCAGATGGATCTCTATTACAATCCCCAAAGAGGGCAATTTAAGTTGATTACTTCGATGTGTAAAAATCTTTATTTATAATTGAATCACTTGGTTATTTTTCAACAAGTTTTTAGTTATTTTTATATCTTTTTTTCCAAATAGTTCAAGAAAGACCACAACAAATGAGCAATATTTTGCACTGTTATACAATTTAATAAATCAGAAACTGATGACATAGTGCTGTATTTTACTTCTTTATCTCTTTTTTTCAACCAAAAATGCTTTGCTCTGATTAGGGGGTACTTGAATTTAAAAAATGTTCACAGGGGTACATCACTGAAAAAAGGTTGAGAACCACTGTCCTAAGGCAGTGGTTCTCAACCTTTTTTCAGTGCTGTGAACATTTTTTTAATGCAAGTAGACCTCCATGTCTTCATAACAGGAATATCCTGAATCCTCAAGTTGCATATCACAATAGTCATCATCAGTGTTAATAACACAAGAGCTGCTTGGATTTGCTGTTGAGCAAGTCAAACTTCGTTCAGTGTAGCCGTAGTGCTTCCTTGACACGTGCGATGTGAAAGTAGACTTAACTGTAAATCTTTTTTCACATTGACTGAAGGGGCACGTAACTGTCCTACCTTCGGTAATATGACTTTTCAAATGCAGGAGAAAGGCCCGTATATCATCGCACTTCGCGCTACATGAGACAATATTACAAGGTAAACCTTCTGCGCTATACATATCAGTCCTACTCTTGCCATATTTATGACGACGGCTGTGAGTTTTGAAGGCTGAGAAGTTGGAAAAAACTCTTGTGCATTTAGGGAAAGCACACTTAAACGATGCATTAGGCATACAACTATGACTTCGCATGTGTCTAACATACGCAAATACATTGCTGCAAGTCGTAGCACATATGTTGCAAGTTATCATCTTTTATGATGACTATGACAAAAAAGAAGACAACTTAGCTAGCTAGCATGCGGCGGTACATGCGCGTGGTCAACGATAGTGTCTGTGATGCTGACTGTGACGCTATGTCATTTCGGACTTTATAAATATATATATAAAGTAATTCAAACACAAAATGACACATCAAGGTACAAGTGACTCTTACCTTGTTATCAAAAACACACGATGCAGTAGGATGGATTTAGCAGGGTCGGCCAGGTGAAATGAAGCTCGGTTGGACGAATTGTGGGCGGACCCAAGAAACAAGTCTGAAAAATACTGAATTACACTGTAGGTTTTACAGTAACTTACTGCTGGTCGATATTTTTTGAAAAATGCAACAAAATTTACAGTACTTAACTGCATTTAAGAAGAACATGATAGGTTAATTGGCAACACTAAATTGGCCCTAGTGTGTGAATGTGAGCGTGAATGTTGTCTGTCTATCTGTGTTGGCCCTGCGATGAGGTGGCGACTTGTCCAGGGTGTACCCCGCCTTCCGCCTGATTGTAGCTGAGATAGGCTCCAGCGCCCCCCGCGACCCCGAAGGGAATAAGCGGTAGAAAATGGATGGATGGATGGAGTATATAACTGTAATTTTATTTTTTATTTTTACAGTAATTTTTTACAGTGAAGGTCATGGGTGTCAAACTCTGGCCCGTGGGCCAAATTTGGCCCAACGTGTAATTTGACTTGGCCCTTGAGGCAATATCAAATTAACACTAAAGCTGGACCTTCGATTATACATTGCGGCAGTGCCGCTACTTCTAATACTTGCCAACCCTCCCGGGAGTGACTCCAGCACTCCTCCCGAATTTTTTTTTTTTTTCCAGCTAGTCAAACGAGTGCCAGCCCAGTTTCATGTCAGTGCAGCTTCTGCACCCACACACAATTGAATGCAACGCATACTTCATCAACAGCGATACAGGTTACACTGACGGTAGCCAAATAAAAAACTTTAACACTTTTAGAAATATACGCCACACTGTGAATCCACACCAAACAAGAATGACAAACACATTTCGGGAGAACATCCGCACCGTAACACAACATAAACACAACACAACAAATACCCAGAACCCTTTGTAGCACTAAATCTTCCGAGACGCTACAAGGTGTGTGTGTGTGGGGGGGGGAGGTTTGCTGGTAGCGTGGGTGTATTTTGTAGCGTCCCGAAAGAGTTAGTGCTGCAAAAGATTCTGGGTATTTGTTCTTTTGTGTTTATGTTGTGTTACGGTGCGGATGTTCTCCCGAAAAGTGTTTTTTATTTTTGTTTGGTGTGGGTTCACAGTGTGGCGTATATTTCTAACAGTGTTAAAGTTTTTTATACTGGCACCCTCAGTGTAACCTGTATCGCTGTTGATGAAGTATGCGTTGCATTCATTTGTGTATGCGTGCTGAAGCTGCACATATCTTGTGACTGGGTGTGAATGATGTTAGAATTGGGTGTACGAGATATGTCTGTTGAACACCTTCGTTCGATAATGAAAGTTGCCTCAGCTCAAAGCCTGAGCCCTGACATTAAAGAACTAGCATCTAAAAAAAGATGCCAGGTATCTGGCTTGGGCACATCAAATTAGATCAGTGTGTTGCAAACTGAGCAGTTTAAAGTCCTGAATGGTTGTTTTATTCATTGTTATTTTATTTTCAAATTTATTAGCCTGTGGAAAAAGTTAATGTTGATATTTACCTCAGAAGGCTGCAAATAGAAAAGAGGAATTCAATTTTTATTTAAATTGTATTTGATATGCAATTGATATTTTTTAATTATTATTATTATTATTTGAAACTCCATTTTGCATGTCACTATAAAGTTATATAAGCCTTGCTTGTTCAATATTCAATGCAAAACGTGTTTGGGTCCCTATTAAAAGGTTAATTTGTTCAACCTTGGCCCGCGGCTTTGTTCAGTTTTAAACTTTGGCCCACTCTGTATTTGAGTTTGACACCCCTGGTGAAGGTGAAGCTCTGTCATCCTGGAGGCCACGGGGAAGACCCAGGACACATTGGGAACACTATGTCTCCCGGCTGGCCTGGGAACGCCTCGGGATCCCCTGAGAAAAGGTCCTAGGTGAGGGATCAGACAAAGAGCAGCTCAAAGACCTTTATGAAAAGTACAAATCGAGGACCTAGATTTTTTCTCGCCCAGGCGCAGGTCACCGTGGCTCCCCTGTGGAGCCAGGCGCAGAGGTGGGGCACGATGGCGAGCGACTGGTGGCCGGGCCTGTCTCCATGGGGCCCTGCCGGGCTCATTTCGAAGAGGCAACGTGGGTCAACCCTCCAATGGGCTCACCACTCATGGGACCATTGAGGTCATAGAGGTCGGATGCAGTGTGAACTGGGCGGCAGCCGAAGGCAGGGCACTTGGCAGTCCGATTACCGGCTACATAAGCTCGCTCTTGGGACGTGGAACGTCACCTCGCTGGGAGGGAAAGAGCCTGAGCTGGTGCGCGAGGTGAAGAAGTTCCGGCTAGATATAGTTGGACTCACTTTGACGCACAGCAAGGGCTCTGGAACCTGTTCTCTCAAGAGGGGATGGACTCTCTTCCACTCTGGCGTTGCAAGCAATGAGAGGCTGGGGTGGCAATTGTTGTTGCTCAAAGCCTGCACGTTGGACTTTAACCCAGTAGACGAGATGGTAGCTTCCCTCCGCCTTCGGGTTGGGTGACGGGTCCTGATTGTTGTTTGTGTTTACGCACCAAACAGCAGCTCAGAGTACCCACTCTTTTTGGATTCCCTTGAGGGAGTACTGGAGAGTGCTCCCTCGGGTGATTCCCTTGTTCTGTTGGGGGACTTCAATGCTCATGTTGGCAAGGACAGTGAAACCTGGAGAGTCGTGATTGGGAAAAATGGCCACCCGGATCTGAACCCAAGTGGTGCTTTGTTATTGGACTTTTGTGCTCGTCACGGATTGTCCATAACAAACACAATGTTCAAACATAAGGAAGAACTTTGAACATGTCACGAGGGAGGTGCTGGACATTGAGTCTGAGTGGACCATGTTCCGTGCCTCTCTTGTCGAGCCTGCTGATTGGAGCTGTGGCCGCAAGGTGTTTGGTGCCTGTCGTGGCGGTAATCCTAGAACTCGCTGGTGGCCACCAGCAGGGAGGGATGCCGTCAAGCTGAAGAAAGAGCCTATCGGGTCCTTTTGGCTCATGGGACTCCAGAGGCAGCGGGCATACCGACAGGCCAAGCAGTGCCTGGGGAGTCTGTGGTGGACTCTCCTATTTCTGGGGCTTAGGTTGCCTAGGTAGTTAAAAAGCTCCTCTGTGGCAAGGCTCCGGTGGTGGATGAGTTCCTTAAGGCTCTGGATACTGTGGGGCTGTCTTGGTTGACAAGACTCTGCAACATCGCGTGAACATTGGGGGTGGTACCTCTGGATTGGCACACCGGGGTGGTGGTTCCTCTCTTTAAGAAGGGGAACCGGAGGGTGTGTTCCAACTATCGTGAAACACACTCCTCAGCCTTCCCGGTAAGGTCTATTCATGTGTACTGGAGAGGAGGAAACTCGGATCCAGGACGAACAGTGTGGTTTTCGTCCTGGTCGTGGAACGGTAGACCAGGTCTATACTCTCGGCAGGGTCCTTGAGTGTGAAGCGACTGGGATGAGAATCAGCACCTCCAAGTCCAAGTCCATGGTTCTCGCGCAGGAAAGGGTCGAGTGCCATCTCCAGGTTGGGGAGGAGATCTTGCCCCAAGTGGAGGAGTTCAAGTACCTAGGAGTCTTGTTCACGAGTGAGGATAGAGTGGATCGAGAGATCCACAGGCGGTTCGGTGCGGCGTCTTCAGTATTGAGGACGCTATATCGATCCGTTGTGGTGAAGAAGGAGCTGAGCCAGAAGGAAAAGCTCTCAATTTACCGTCGATCTACGTTCCCAGCTTTGGGTTATGACCGAAAGGACAAGCGGCCGAAATGCGTTTCCTCTGCCGGGTGGTGGGTCTCTCCCTTAGAGACAGGGTGAGAAGCTCTGTCATCCGGGAGGAACTCAAAGTAAAGCCGCTGCTCCTCCACATTGAGAGGAGCCATGAGGTGGTTCGGGCATCTGCTCAGGATGCCACCCGAACGCCTCTAGGGAGGTGTGGCTTGAGGCCACGGGGAAGACCTAGGACACATTGGAAAGACTATGTCCCCGGCTGGCCTGGGAACGCCTCGGAATACCCCGAGAAGAGCTGGACGAAGTGGCTGGGGAGAGGGAAGTCTGGGATTTTCGGCTCAGGCTGCTGCCCCCGCAACCCGACCTCGGATAAGCGGAAGAAAATGGATGGATTTAGAATGACAGTTATACTGTCAGATTGAGTACAAAAACTAACTAAACCTTACACAATATAATGTTTCTAGTAAAACTCACAAATATACATATCTCCAGGCATTATTAGCCATTTTGCATGTGTGGTTTAGGAGTTATATTTAAATAAATAACTGTCAGATTGAGTGTGACAGTAAACTGTCATAGTGAGTAAAACCCTTATTTTGCAAACCTTACAAAAACAACTAAATCTAGTTAAACTCACACAGATACAATATTACAGGCATTTTTAGACACAATGCATGTTTGGTTTTAGAGTTATGTTTATATAACTTTCATATTTAGTATGACAGTTATACTGTCATATTGAATAAAAACAACAACTAACTTGTGTCTTTGCAAACCTTACAAAATACAATTTTTCTAGTAAAACTAACTAAGATACATGCTCCAGGCATTATTAGCTATTTTGCATGTGTTGTTTGAGTTATGTTTAAATAACTGTCATATTGAGTGTGACAGTATACTGTCATAAAACCCAATTTTTGTATTTGCAACCCTGATTCTAGTAAAACTCACAAATATACAATATTACAGACAGTTTTGGACATAATGGTTTGGTTTTGGAGTTATGTTTATATAACTTTCATATATAGTATGACAGCTAAACTGTTATATTGAGTAAAAAAACTAACTTGTGTTTGTCATAAAACCCAATTTTTGTATTAGCAAACCATACAACTGATTCAAATAAAACTCACATGGATTCAATATTACAGGCATTTTCAGACATTTTGCATGTTTGGTTTAGGAATTATGTTGTAATACATAATACAATACAAATAATTTTTGTGTTTGCAAGCCTTAAAAAAAGCATATGTTTCCAGTAAAACTCCCAAAGATGCATTATTTCAGGCATTATTAGCCATTTTTCAGGTGTGGTTTAGGAGTTATGTTTAAATAACTGTCATATTGAGTGTGGCGTTATACTGTCATATTGAGTTAAAAAAATCTAACTTGTGTCTTTGCAAACCTTACAAAAGAAAATGTCTAGCAACACTCACAAAGATAATTTTTTTCACGCTATTAGACATGTTTCATGTGTATTTAGGAGTTATAATTAAATAACTTTCATATTGAGTGCTAAAGTTATAATGTCATTATGTGTAAAACCTAATTTTTGTATTTGCAAACCTTACAAAAACAATTGATTCTAGTAAAACTTACATAAATTCAATATTACAGGCATTTTTAGACAATTCACATGTTTGGTTTAAAAATTGTGTTTGAATACATTTGTATTGCTTTTTTCGCATTATCTCAGGATTCTAAGATCATTACTTTCATATTGAGTAAAACACTACTTTTTGTTTTTGCAAACCTTACAAACCCACATGAATACATTATTATAAGCAATTTTAGACATGACACACGTTTGTTTCTGGAGTTTTGTTTATATAACTTTTATATTTAGTATGACTGTTATACTGTCATATTGAATAAAAAAAAACTAGCTTGTGTCTTTGCAAACTTTACAAAAGGTCATTTTTCTTGTAAAACTAACAAAGATACATGTCTCCAGGCATTATTACCCATTTTGCATGGGTTGTTTAGGATTTATGTTTAAATACATTTTTATTGCTTTTTTCGCATTATCTCAGGATTCTTAGATCATTACTTTCATATTGAGTAAAAAACTACTTTTTGTTTTTGCAAACCTTACAAACTCACATAAATACATTATTACAGGCATTTTTAGACATGACACATGTTTGGTTTTGGAGTTATGTTTATATAACTTTAATATTTAATATGACTGTTATACTGTCATATTGAATTAAAAAAAACTAGCTTGTGTCTTTGCAAACTTTTTAAAAGATCATTTTTCTAGTAAAACTAACAAAGATACATGGCTCCAGGCATTATTACCCATTTTGCATGGGTTGTTTAGGAATTATGTTTAAATACATTTTTATTACTTTTTTTGCATTATCTCAGGATTTTAAGATCATTACTTTCATATTGAGTAAAAAACTAGTTTTTGTTTTTGCAAACCTTACAAACTCACATTAATACATTAATACAGGCATTTTTAGACATGACACATGTTTGGTTTTGGAGTTATGTTTATATAACTTTTATATTTAATATGACTGTTATACTGTCATATTGAATTAAAAAAAACTAGCTTGTGTCTTTGCAAACTTTACAAAAGATCATTTTTCTAGTAAAACTAACAAAGATACATGTCTCCAGGCATTATTACCCATTTTGCATGGGTTGTTTAGGAATTATGTTTAAATACATTTTTATTGCTTTTTTTGCACTGTCAGGATTCTTAGATCATTACTTTCATATTGAGTAAAAAACTACTTTTTGTTTTAGCAAACCTTACAAACTCACATAAATGCATTATTACAGGCATTTTTAGACATAACACATGTTTGGTTTTGGAGTTATGTTTTGATAACTTTCATATTTAGTAGGACTGTTATACTGTCATATTGAATTAAAAAAACTAGCTTGTGTCTTTGATATCTTTACAAAAGATCATTTTTTCTAGTAAAACTAACAAAGATACATGTCTCCAGGCATTATTAGCCATTTTGCATGGGTTGTTTAGGAATTATGTTTAAATACATTTTTATTGCTTTTTTCGCATTATCTCAGGATTCTAAAATCCTTACTTTCATATTGAGGAAAAAACTACTTTTTGTATTTGCAAACCTTACAAACTCACATAAATACATTATTATAGGCAATTTTAGACATGACACACGTTTGGTTCTGGAGTTATGTTTATATAACTTTCATATTTAGTATGACTGTTATACTGTCTTATTGAATAAAAACAACTAGCTTGTGTCTTTGCAAACTTTACAAAAGATACATTTTCTAGTAAAACTAACAAAGATACATGTCTCCAGGCATTATTACCCATTTTGCCTGGGTTGTTTAGGAGTTATGTTTAAATACATTTTTAATGCTTTTTTCGCATTATCTCAGGATTCTAAGATCATTACTTTCATATTGAGTAAAAAACTACTTTTTGTTTTTGCAAACCTTACAAACTCACATTAATACATTATTACAGGCATTTTTAGACATGACACATGTTTGGTTTTGGAGTTATGTTTATATAACTTTCATATTTAGTATGACTGTTATACTGTCATATTGAATAAAAAAAACTGGCTTGTGTCTTTGCAAACTTTACAAAAGATCATTTTTCCAGTAAAACTAACAAAGATACATGTTTCCAGGCATTATTAGCCATTTTGCATATGTTGTTTAGGAGTAATGTTTAAATACATTTTTAATTGCTTTTTTCGCATTATCTCAGGATTTTAAGAACATTACAGTCATATTGAGTAAAAAAAACTACTTTTTGTGTTTGCAAGATTTAAAAAAGCATGTGTTTCGAGTAAAACGGCCAAGGATGCATTATTTCAGGCATTATTAGCCATTTTTCATGTGTGGTTTGAGTTATGGTTAAATAACTGTCATATACTGTCAGTTATGACATAGTAAGTAAAACCTAATTTATGTATTTGCAAACCTTACAAAATCATTTAAATCTAGTAAAACTCACATGGATTCAATATTACAGACATTTTTAGACATTTTGCATGTTTGGTTTAGGAATTATGTTGGAATCATTTTTATTAATTTGTTCGTATTTTCTCAGAATTTTAGAACATTACTGTCATATTGAGTAAAAAAATAATTTTTGTGTTTGCAAGCCTTAAAAAAGCATATGTTTCGAGTAAAACTTACAAGAATGCATTATTTCAGGCATTGTTAATCATTTTTCATGTGTAGTTTAAGAGTTATGTTTAAATAACTGTCATATTGAGTGTGGCAGTTATACTGTCATATTGAGTAAAAAAAACTAACCTGTCTTGCAAACCTTACAAAAGAAAATGTTTCTAGTAACACTCACAAAGATAAATTTTTTCACGCATTATTAGACATGTTTCATGTGTGGTTAGGAGTTATAAATAAATAATTGTCATATTGAGTGTTACAGTTTTAATGTCATTATGTGTAAAACCTAATTTTTGTATTTGCAAACCTTACAAAAACAATTGATTCTAGTAAAACTTATATAGATTCAATATTACAGGCATATTACATGTTTGGTTTAAAATTTGTGTTTGAATACATTTGTATTGCTTTTTTCGCATTATCTCAGGATTCTAAGAATATTACTTTCATATTGAGTAAAAAACTACTTTTTGTTTTTGCAAGCCTTACAAACTCACATAAATACATTATTACAGGCATTTTTAGACATGACACATGTTTGGTTTTGGAGTTATGTTTATATAACTTTCATATTTAGTATGACTGTTATACTGTCATATTGAATAAAAAAAACTAGCTTGTGTCTTTGATATTTTTACAAAAGATCATTTTTTTAAACTAACAACGTTACATGTCTCCCTAGGCATTATTAGCCATTTTGCATGTGTTGTTTAGGAGTTAGGTTTAAATACATTTTTATTGCTTTTTTCCCATTATCTCAGGGTTCTAAGAACATTACAGTCAAGTAAAAAACTACTTTTTGTGTTTGCAAAATGTAAAACTCAGTAAAACTCCCAATGATTCATTATTTCAGGCATTATTAGCCATTTTTTTGTGTGGTTTATGAGTTATGTTTAAATAACTGTCATATTGAGTGTGATTTTGTCATTGTGAGTAAAACCTAATTTTTGTATTTGCAAACCTTACAAAAACAACCAATTCTAGGAAAACTCACATTGATACAATATTACAGGCATGTTTAGACATATTGCATGTTTGGTTTTGGAGTTATATTTATATAACCTGCTTTCTGAGCCGCCACCTTTGTGGTTTGCGTGTCCCACTGATCCAGGAACTATGTTGTCCGGGGGCTTCTATGGTCTCCCAAGACAAACAGGTCCTAGGTGAGGGATCAGACAAAGAGCAGCTCAAAGACCATTATTAAAAGTACAATTGAGGACCTAGATTTTTTCTCGCCCGGACGCAGGTCACGTGGCTCCCCTGTGGCACGATGGCGATTGACGGGCCTGTCCCCATGGGGCCCAGCCGTGCTCAGCTCGAAGAGGCAACGTGGATCCCCCCTCCAGGGCTCACCACTCATGGGCTGGGTCATAGAGGGTGCAGTGTGAGCTGGGCGGCAGCCGAAGGCAGGGCACTTGGTGGTCCGATTATCGGCTACATAAGCTCGCTCTTGGGACATGGAACGTCACCTCGCTGGGAGGGAAGGAGCCTGAGCTGGTGCTTGAGGTGGAGACGTTCCCGGCTAGATATAGTTGGACTCACAGCAAGGGCTCTGGAACCTGTTCTCTCAGAGGGCCTGGACTGAGCTGAACTTTCATTACTTGCAACGCCAGAGTGGAAGAGATTCCACACTGGCGTTGCAACTAATGAGAGGCTGGGGTGGCAATTCTTGTTGCCCCCCGGCTCAAAGCCTGCACGTTGGACTTTAAACCCAATAGACGAGATGGTAGCTTCCTTCAGCCTTCGGGTTGGGTGACGGGTCCTGACTGTTGTTTGTGTTTACACACCAAACAGCAGCTCAGTGTACCAACTCTTTTTGGATTCCCTTGAGGGAGTACTGGAGAGTGCTCCCTCGGGTGATTCCCTTGTTCTGCTGGTGGACTTCAACGCTATGTTGGCAACGACAGTGAAACCCGGAGAGTCGTGATTGGGAAAAATGGCCACCCGGATCTGAACCCAAGTGGTGCTTTGTCATTGGACTTTTGTGCTTGTCACGGATTGTCCATAACAAACACAATGTTCAAACATAAGGGTGTCCATATGTGCACTTGGCACAAGGACACCCTCGGCCGCATGATTGACTTTGTAGTTGTGTCATGGGATTTGCGGCCTCATGTTTTGGACACTCGGTGAAGAGAGGGGCAGAGCTTTCTACCAACCACCACCTGGTGGTGAGCTGGCTCCGATGGTAGGGGAGGATGCCGGTCAGACCTGGCAGGCCCAAACGCATTGTAAGGGTCTGCTGGGAACACCTAGCAGAGTCTCCTGAAGAACTTTGAACATGTCCGGAAGAACTTTGAACATGTCACGAGGGAGGTGCTGGACATTGAGTCTGAGTGGACCATGTTCCGTTCCTCTCTTGTTGAGCCAGCTGATTGAAGCTGTGGCCGCAAGGTGTTTGGTGCCTGTCGTGGCGGTAATCCACCAGCAGTGAGGGATGCTGTCAAGCTGAAGAAAGAGCCACCGGGTCCTTTTGGCTCATGGGACTCCAGAGGCAGTGGGCATACCGACAGGCCAAGCGAGACCTCCTCAGTCCCACCAACACGTCTTCCTATGAGGAAACAGTGCCTGGGAAGTCTGTGGTGGGCTCTCCTATTTCTGGGGCTGAGGTTGCCAAGGTAGTTAAAAAGCTCCTCGGTGGCAAGGCCCTGGGGATATGAGCTCCGTCCGGAGTTCCTTAAGGCTCTGGATGCTGTGGGGCAGTCTTGGTTGACAAGACTCTGCAACATTGCGTCTACATCGGGGGCGGTACCTCTGGATTGGCAGACCGGGGTGGTGGTACCTCTCTTTAAGAAGGGGAACCGGAGGGTGTGTTCCAACTATCGTAGATCACACTCCTCAGCCTTCCCGGTAAGGTCTATTCATGTGTAATGGAGAGGAGGAACCTCGGATCCAGGACGAACAGTGTGGTTTTCGTCCTGGTCGTGGAACGGTAGACCAGCTCTATACTCTCGGCAGGGTCCTTGAGTGTGCATGGGAGTTTGCCCAACCAGTCTACATAAGTTTTGTGGACTTGGAGAAGACATTCGACCTTGGTCCCCGGTAAATCCTGTGGGGAGTGCTCAGAGAGTAGGGAGTATCGGCATGTCTGATTGTGGCGGGTGTCTCCCTGTATGATCAGTGTCAGAGCTTGGTCCGCATTGCCGGCAGTATGTCGGACCCCTTTCCAGTGAGGGTTGGACTCCGCCAAGGCTGCCCTTTGTCACCGATTCTGTTCATAACTTTAAAGGACAGAATATCTAGGCGCAGTCATGGCTTTGAGGATCCCCTCAACGCCATGACTGCGCCTGGTTTGGTGGCTGCAGGATTAGGTCTCTGCTTTTTGCAGATGATGTGGTCCTGATGGCTTCAACTGGCCAAGATCTTCAGCTTTCATTGGATCGGTTCGCAGTGAAGCGACTGGGATGAGAATCAGCACCTCCAAGTCCGAGTCCATGGTTCTCGCCCGGGAAAGGGTGGAGTGCCATCTCGAGGTTGGGAAAGAGATCTAGCCCCAAGTGAAGGAGTTCAAGTACCTAGGAGTCTTGTTCACGAGTGAGGATAGAGTGGATTGTGAGATCTACAGGCGGATCGGTGCGGCGTCTTCAGTAATGAGGACGCTATAGCGATCCGTTGTGGTGAAGAAGGAGCTGAGCCAGAAGGAAAAGCTTTCAATTTACCGGTTGATCAACGTTCCCATCCTCACCTATGGTCATGAACCTTGGGTTATGACCGAAAGGACAAGGTCACGGGTACAAGCGGCTGAAATGAGTTTCCTCCGCCGGGTGGTGGGTCTCTCCCTTAGAGATAGGGTGAGAAGCTCTGTCATCTGGGAGGAACTCAGTGTAAAGCCGCTGCTCCTCCACATTGAGAGGAGCCAGATGAGGTGGTTCGGGCATCTGCTCAGGATGCCACCCGAACGCCTCCGGCAGGAGGCCATGGGGAAGACCTAGGATACATTGGAAAGACTATGGCCTGGGAACGCCTCGGGATCCCCCGAGAAGAGCTGGACGAAGTGGCTGGGGAGAGGGAAGTCTGGGCTCTCTGCTTAGGCTGCTGCCCCCGCAACCCGACCTCGGATAAGCGGAAGAAAATGGATGGATTTAGTATGACAGTTATACTGTCATATTGAGTGTGACAGTATACTGTCATAAAACCCAATTTTTGTATTTGCAAACCTGATTCTAGTAAAACTCACATCTATACAATATTACAGGCAATTTTGGACATAATGCACGTTTGGTTTTGGAGTTATGTTTATATAACTTTAATATATAGTATGACATCCATACTGTTATAATGAGTAAAAAAACTAACTTGTGTCTGTCATAAAACTCAATTTTTGTATTTGCAAACCTTCCCAAAACAAATGATTCTAGTAAAACTCACATGGATTCAATATTACAGGCATTTTTAGACATTTTGCATGTTTGGTTTAGGAATTATGTTGGAATACATTTGTATTGCTTTTTTTCACATTATCTCAGCATTTTAAGAACTTATTGTCATATTGAGTAAAAAAAACTTTTTGTTTTTGCAAGCCTTAAAAAAACAACCGATTCTAGTAAAACTCACATTGATACAATATTACAGGCATGTTTAGACATCGTGCATGTTTGGTTTTGGAGTTATGTTTATATAACCTGCTTTCTGAGCCGCCACCTTTGTGGCTTGCGTGTCCCACTGATCCTAGGAGCTATGTTGTCCGGGGGCTTCTATGCCCCCTGGTAGGGTCCCCCAAGACAAACAGGTCCTAGGTGAGGAATCAGCCAAAGAGCAGCTCAAAGACCTTTATGAAAAGTACAAATCGAGGACCTAGATATTTTCTCGCCCGGACGCGGGTCACCGTGGCTCCCCTGTGGAGCCAGGCCCAGAGGTGGGGCACGATGGCGAGCGACTGGTGCCCATGGGGCCCAGCTCGAAGAGGCAACGTGGGTCCCCCCTGCAATAGGCTCACCACTCATGGGCTGGGTCATAGAGGTCGGGTGCAGTGTTAGCTGGGCGGAAGCCGAAGGCAGGGCACTTGGCGGTCCGATTATCGGCTACATAAGCTCGCTCTTGGGACGTGGAACGTCACCTCGCGAGGTGGAGAAGTTCCCGGCTAGATAAAGCTGGACTCACTTCGACGCACAGCGAGGGCTCTGGGACCTGTTATCTCAAGAGGGGTTGGACTCTCTTCCACTCTGGCGTTGCAAGTAATGAGAGGCTGGGTTGGCAATTCTTGTTGCCCCCCGGCTCAAAGCCTGCACGTTGGACTTTAAACCCAATAGACGAGATGGTAGCTTCCTTCAGCCTTCGGGTTGGGTGACGGGTCCTGACTGTTGTTGGTGTTTACGCACCAAACAGCAGCTCAGAGTACCCACTCTTTTTGGATTCCCTTGAGAGTGCTCCCTCGGGTGATTCCTTTGTTCTGCTGGGGGTCTTCAACGCTCATGTTGGCAACGACTTTGAAACCTGGAGAGTCGTGATTGGGAAAAATGGCCACCCGGATCTGAACCCAAGTGGTGCTTTGTTATTGGACTTTTGTGCTAGTCACGGATTGTCCATAACAAACACAATGTTCAAACATAAGGGTGTCCATATGTGCACTTGGCACCAGGACACCCTCGGCCGCAGTTCCATTATTGACTTTGTAGTTGTGTCATGGGATTTGCGGCCTCATGTTTTGGACACTCGGGTGAAGAGAGGGGCGAGCTTTCTACCGATCACCGATGGTGGGGTAGGATCCCGGACAGACCTGGCAGGCCCAAACGCATTGTGAGAGTCTTTTGGGAATGCCTAGCAGTCTCCTGTCAGAGAGAGTTTATTTTTCTACCTCCGGAGGAACTTTGAACATGTCACAAAGGAGGTGCTGGACATTGAGTCTGAATGGATCATGTTCCGTGCCTCTCTTGTCAAGCCAGCTGATTGGAGCTGTGGCCGCAAGGTGTTTGGTGCCTGTCGTGGCGGTAATCCTAGGACCCGCTGGTGGCCACCAGCAGTGCGGGATGCCGTCAAGCTGAAGAAAGAGCTTATCTGGTCCTTTTGGCTCATGGGACTCCAGAGGCAGCGGGCATACCGACAGGCCAAGCAGTGCCTGGGGAATCTGTGGTGGGCTCTCCTATTTCTGAGGCTGAGGTTGCCAAGGTAGTTAAAAAGCTCCTCGGTGGCAAGGCCGCGGGGGTGGATGAGCTCCGTCCGGAGTTCCTTAAGGCTCTGGATGCTGTTTGGGCTGTTTTAGTTGACAAGACTCTGCAACATCGCATGGACATCAGGGGCGGTACCTCTGGATTGGCAGACCGGGGTGGTGGTTCCTCTCTTTAAGAAGGGGAACCGGAGGGTGTGTTCCAACTATCGTAGATCACACTCCTCAGCCTTCCCGGTAAGGTCTATTCATGTGTACTGGAGAGGAGGAACCTCGGATCCAGGACGAACAGTGTGGTTTTCGTCCTGGTCGTGGAACGGTAGACCAGCTCTATACTCTCGGCAGGGTCCTTGAGTGTGCATGGGAGTTTGTCCAACCAGTCTACATGTGCTTTGTGGACTTGGAGAAGACATTCGACCGTGGCCACCCCGGGAAGTCCTGTGGGGAGTGCTCAGAGAGTATGGGGTATCGGCATGTCTGATTGTGGCGGGTCGCTCCCTGTATGATCAGTGTCAGAGCTTGGTCCGCATTGCCAGCAGTAAGTCGGACCCCTTTCCAGTGAGGGTTGGACCGGAGTCCAACCCTCGTGTTGGCTGCCCTTAGTCACCAAATGTGTTCATAAATTTTATGGACAGAATTTCTAGGCGCAGTCATGGTGTTGAGGGGATCCGGTTTGGTGGCTGCAGGATTAGGTCTCTCCTTTTTGCAGATGATGTGGTCCTTATGGCTTTAACTGGCCAGGATCTTCAGCTCTCATTGGATTGGTTCGCAGCCGAGTGTGAAGCGACTGGGATGAGAATCAGCACCTCCAAGTCCGAGGTTCTCGCCCGGGAAAGGGTGGAGTGCCATTTCGAGGTTGGGCAGGAGATCTTGCCCCAAGTGGATGAGTTCAAGTACCTGGAGTCTTGTTCATGAGTGAGGGAAGAGTGGATCGTGAGATGCACAGGCTGGCGGCCGAAATGAGTTTTCCCCGCTGGGTGGCGGTTCTCTCCCTTACTGTAAGAATTTTCACCGTTTAATTACAGTAACCTACTGGCAGCTAATGGTTCCAGTATAAAACTGTTTTTCTACAGCACACATACTGTGATTTATCACTACAGTTTATTACTGTAAAAAGTATCACAGTACTGTGCTGTATCAAATATACGCTTCACAGCATAATACTGTCATCTGTTTAGCGGCATTACACTGTTATTTTAGTGTATCTACTGTAATATCCATTAACAGTTAATTACAGTAAAATAATTGTAAGCACTATAGACTGAGCTTTACAGTATAATGCCACTAGAAGTTAATGAGTTGAACTTTTAATTTTTCAAAATCAAAACCCCTGCAATCTGCTGGCATAAAAATGACTGGAGAAATGGCCTTGCAAGATTATGTTTTTATTAACCAATTATTTTAAAGTGCATCAAATACATTCAATGTACATTTAGTGCATTCTTCTTATTTTCAGTAAAGCATTTTAACATTTATAACATGTCCACTTAATTTCTAACTGGAGACAAAACACTGAACACGAGTCCAGTGTTTAGTTGTCGGCTACATAAAGCCCCACTCAAAGTCTGTGAGATGTTTTATAAGGGTGGCTACGTGAGGATTTACAGTTGCTGCCTTTTTCTGGACCAGCTTCCCGGTCTTCTTGGACACCACCTTTCCCTGGCTAGCCTTTGTTCCCCTCTCAGGGTTAACGCCAATGAATCGCCTAAAAAAGAGAGAAAGCATATTAGATATTCTGTTGTGATTGAAGATTACTTGCAGTCGATACAGAACCCCCCTCACATTGTTATTTAGGAATATGCACTGCACAAATATTAATATCAATTTTAGGATATATGTGAGCCTATACCATAACCACAGCTGTAGATGAGTGAATGCTCTAAAACCCATTAAGACAAATTCAGAGAGGAAGACAATGCTAAAGCCTCCCCAACCCCTCTCTCTATTCATGTTTTCTCTCCATCTACGGGACCGTGTATTTACGCTGATGTTTCCTGCTTTCACCCATTTAACATATTGTTACCTGCTCATTACCTATCTTCTCTGCATCCTGGGGTCACACTGGTGCTTCTTGCCTTTACCCATTCAACATATCTTTACCTGCACATTACCTACCTTCTCTGCATAGTGTGGTCACGCTGGTGCTTTCTACCTTTACCCATTCAACATATCTTTACCTGCACATTACCTACCTTCTCTATATCCTGGAGTCAAGCTGGTGTTTCCTGCCTTTACTCATTCAACATATCTTTTCCTGCACAATACCTACCTTCTCTGTATCCTGGCGTCTAGCTGGTGTTTCCTGCCTTCACCCATTCAACATATCTTTACCTGCACATTACCTACCTTCCCTGCATCCTTGGGTCACACTGGTGCTTCTTTCTTTCACCATACAACATATCTTCACCTGCACATACCTACCTTGTCTGCATGGCCTCGACCACACCTGCGCTTCCTTCTTTCACCCATTTTACCCATTCAACATATCTTCACCCGCACATTACCTACTTGCTCTGCATTCTCGGGTCAAGCTGGTGCTTCCTGCCATCATCCAGTCAACATATCTTTACCTGCAAATTACCTACTTTTCCTGCATCCTGGGGTCAAACAGGTGCTTCCTTCTTTGACCCAGTCAACATATCTTTACCTGCACATTACCTACCTTCTCTGTATCCTAGAGTCAAACTGGTGCGTCGGTCCCTAATAAGAAGGTCCACAAAGGAACAGAAGAGTCATTGATTTAAGGCACCAAATTGGGGAAATGACAAGTCAAATTCCTGAACAGAGGTGAGAAATATAAAATAAATATCCTAACAGTATTTTAACAGTATCAAGAGGATTTACCTTTGAACAAATTCCAATGTCCGAGGACCTTCCTCTTGGTATTCCAAGTTGAACACATAGTAGGTGGCAAGAGGGGCAGCAAGCCCTGAGATTAAGCTAGGTTGGACGCCTTTGCAGATGACATCACCTTCCATGCTGATCATCCAACGTTTTATTGTGACTTTGTCACCAGCAACTGGTACAGTCAAGAAATGCAGTTTATGTTCCTAAACAGTATCCAATATGGGTAGCATTTTAAAAGTATTTGGAATGGCCACCTCACTCGCTCTCTCTTTCCTCTGTTTACATCTAGTCTCCTAAGGCAGTGGTTCTCAAATGGGGGTACGCGTACTCCTGGGGGTACTTGAAGGTATGCCAAGGGGTACGTGAGATTTTTTTTTAATATTCTAAAAATAGCAACAATTCAAAAATCCTTTATAAATATATTTATTGAATAATACTTCGACAAAATATGAATGTCAGTTCATAAACTGAACAACTAATCAAGTAGGCTATTCCATTCATTACCATAAAGCCAGAGTTTCCCCCATGCCATGATGGTTTGACCCTACCTGGCGGTGCCACACGGCACCAACTGTCAATCAACTATCCATGTAGAAAACAATGGAGGCTTGGTTAAAGCGTAGTGGACATGTTCCATAAATATTGATGTTAAAGATTTCTTTTTTTGTGAAGAAATGTTGAGAATGAAGTTCATGAATCCAGATGGATCTCTATTACAATCCCCAAAGAGGGCACTTTAAGTTGATTACTTCGATGTGTAAAAATCTTTATTTATAATTGAATCACTTGGTTATTTTTCAACAAGTTTTTAGTTATTTTTATATCTTTTTTTCCAAATAGTTCAAGAAAGACCACAACAAATGAGCAATATTTTGCACTGTTATACAATTTAATAAATCAGAAACTGATGACATAGTGCTGTATTTTACTTCTTTATCTCTTTTTTTCAACCAAAAATGCTTTGCTCTGATTAGGGGGTACTTGAATTTAAAAAATGTTCACAGGGGTACATCACTGAAAAAAGGTTGAGAACCACTGTCCTAAGGCAGTGGTTCTCAACCTTTTTTCAGTGCTGTGAACATTTTTTTAATGCAAGTAGACCTCCATGTCTTCATAACAGGAATATCCTGAATCCTCAAGTTGCATATCACAATAGTCATCATCAGTGTTAATAACACAAGAGCTGCTTGGATTTGCTGTTGAGCAAGTCAAACTTCGTTCAGTGTAGCCGTAGTGCTTCCTTGACACGTGCGATGTGAAAGTAGACTTAACTGTAAATCTTTTTTCACATTGACTGAAGGGGCACGTAACTGTCCTACCTTCGGTAATATGACTTTTCAAATGCAGGAGAAAGGCCCGTATATCATCGCACTTCGCGCTACATGAGACAATATTACAAGGTAAACCTTCTGCGCTATACATATCAGTCCTACTCTTGCCATATTTATGACGACGGCTGTGAGTTTTGAAGGCTGAGAAGTTGGAAAAAACTCTTGTGCATTTAGGGAAAGCACACTTAAACGATGCATTAGGCATACAACTATGACTTCGCATGTGTCTAACATACGCAAATACATTGCTGCAAGTCGTAGCACATATGTTGCAAGTTATCATCTTTTATGATGACTATGACAAAAAAGAAGACAACTTAGCTAGCTAGCATGCGGCGGTACATGCGCGTGGTCAACGATAGTGTCTGTGATGCTGACTGTGACGCTATGTCATTTCGGACTTTATAAATATATATATAAAGTAATTCAAACACAAAATGACACATCAAGGTACAAGTGACTCTTACCTTGTTATCAAAAACACACGATGCAGTAGGATGGATTTAGCAGGGTCGGCCAGGTGAAATGAAGCTCGGTTGGACGAATTGTGGGCGGACCCAAGAAACAAGTCTGAAAAATACTGAATTACACTGTAGGTTTTACAGTAACTTACTGCTGGTCGATATTTTTTGAAAAATGCAACAAAATTTACAGTACTTAACTGCATTTAAGAAGAACATGATAGGTTGATTGGCAACACTAAATTGGCCCTAGTGTGTGAATGTGAGTGTGAATGTTGTCTGTCTATCTGTGTTGGCCCTGCGATGAGGTGGCGACTTGTCCAGGGTGTACCCTGCCTTCCGCCTGATTGTAGCTGAGATAGGCTCCAGCGCCCCCCGCGACCCCGAAGGGAATAAGCGGTAGAAAATGGATGGATGGATGGAGTATATAACTGTAATTTTATTTTTTATTTTTACAGTAATTTTTTACAGTGAAGGTCATGGGTGTCAAACTCTGGCCCGTGGGCCAAATTTGGCCCAACGTGTAATTTGACTTGGCCCTTGAGGCAATATCAAATTAACACTAAAGCTGGACCTTCGATTATACATTGCGACAGTGCCGCTACTTCTAATACTTGCCAACCCTCCCGGGAGTGACTCCAGCACTCCTCCCGAATTTTTTTTTTTTTTCCAGCTAGTCAAACGAGTGCCAGCCCAGTTTCATGTCAGTGCAGCTTCTGCACCCACACACAATTGAATGCAACGCATACTTCATCAACAGCGATACAGGTTACACTGACGGTAGCCAAATAAAAAACTTTAACACTTTTAGAAATATACGCCACACTGTGAATCCACACCAAACAAGAATGACAAACACATTTCGGGAGAACATCCGCACCGTAACACAACATAAACACAACACAACAAATACCCAGAACCCTTTGTAGCACTAAATCTTCCGAGACGCTACAAGGTGTGTGTGTGTGGGGGGGGGAGGTTTGCTGGTAGCGTGGGTGTATTTTGTAGCGTCCCGAAAGAGTTAGTGCTGCAAAAGATTCTGGGTATTTGTTCTTTTGTGTTTATGTTGTGTTACGGTGCGGATGTTCTCCCGAAAAGTGTTTTTTATTTTTGTTTGGTGTGGGTTCACAGTGTGGCGTATATTTCTAACAGTGTTAAAGTTTTTTATACTGGCACCCTCAGTGTAACCTGTATCGCTGTTGATGAAGTATGCGTTGCATTCATTTGTGTATGCGTGCTGAAGCTGCACATATCTTGTGACTGGGTGTGAATGATGTTAGAATTGGGTGTACGAGATATGTCTGTTGAACACCTTCGTTCGATAATGAAAGTTGCCTCAGCTCAAAGCCTGAGCCCTGACATTAAAGAACTAGCATCTAAAAAAAGATGCCAGGTATCTGGCTTGGGCACATCAAATTAGATCAGTGTGTTGCAAACTGAGCAGTTTAAAGTCCTGAATGGTTGTTTTATTCATTGTTATTTTATTTTCAAATTTATTAGCCTGTGGAAAAAGTTAATGTTGATATTTACCTCAGAAGGCTGCAAATAGAAAAGAGGCATTCAATTTTTATTTAAATTGTATTTGATATGCAATTGATATTTTTTAATTATTATTATTATTATTTGAAACTCCATTTTGCATGTCACTATAAAGTTATATAAGCCTTGCTTGTTCAATATTCAATGCAAAACGTGTTTGGGTCCCTATTAAAAGGTTAATTTGTTCAACCTTGGCCCGCGGCTTTGTTCAGTTTTAAACTTTGGCCCACTCTGTATTTGAGTTTGACACCCCTGGTGAAGGTGAAGCTCTGTCATCCTTGAGGCCACGGGGAAGACCCAGGACACATTGGGAACACTATGTCTCCCGGCTGGCCTGGGAATGCCTCGGGATCCCCTGAGAAAAGGTCCTAGGTGAGGGATCAGACAAAGAGCAGCTCAAAGACCTTTATGAAAAGTACAAATCGAGGACCTAGATTTTTTCTCGCCCAGGCGCAGGTCACCGTGGCTCCCCTGTGGAGCCAGGCGCAGAGGTGGGGCATGATGGCGAGCGACTGGTGGCCGGGCCTGTCTCCATGGGGCCCTGCCGGGCTCATTTCGAAGAGGCAACGTGGGTCAACCCTCCAATGGGCTCACCACTCATGGGCCCATTGAGGTCATAGAGGTCGGATGCAGTGTGAACTGGGCGGCAGCCGAAGGCAGGGCACTTGGCAGTCCGATTATCGGCTACATAAGCTCGCTCTTGGGACGTGGAACGTCACCTCGCTGGGAGGGAAAGAGCCTGAGCTGGTGCGCGAGGTGAAGAAGTTCCGGGTAGATATAGTTGGACTCACTTCGACGCACAGCAAGGGCTCTGGAACCTGTTCTCTCAAGAGGGGCTGGACTCTCTTCCACTCTGGCGTTGCAAGCAATGAGAGGCTGGGGTGGCAATTGTTGTTGCTCAAAGCCTGCACGTTGGACTTTAACCCAGTAGACGAGATGGTAGCTTCCCTCCGCCTTCGGGTTGGGTGACGGGTCCTGACTGTTGTTTGTGTTTACGCACCAAACAGCAGCTCAGAGTACCCACTCTTTTTGGATTCCCTTGAGGGAGTACTGGAGAGTGCTCCCTCGGGTGATTCCCTTGTTCTGTTGGGGGACTTCAATGCTCATGTTGGCAAGGACAGTGAAACCTGGAGAGTCGTGATTGGGAAAAATGGCCACCCGGATCTGAACCCAAGTGGTGCTTTGTTATTGGACTTTTGTGCTCGTCACGGATTGTCCATAACAAACACAATGTTCAAACATAAGGAAGAACTTTAAACATGTCACGAGGGAGGTGCTGGACATTGAGTCTGAGTGGACCATGTTCCGTGCCTCTCTTGTCGAGCCTGCTGATTGGAGCTGTGGCCGCAAGGTGTTTGGTGCCTGTCGTGGCGGTAATCCTAGAACTCGCTGGTGGCCACCAGCAGGGAGGGATGCCGTCAAGCTGAAGAAAGAGCCTATCGGGTCCTTTTGGCTCATGGGACTCCAGAGGCAGCGGGCATACCGACAGGCCAAGCAGTGCCTGGGGAATCTGTGGTGGACTCTCCTATTTCTGGGGCTTAGGTTGCCTAGGTAGTTAAAAAGCTCCTCTGTGGCAAGGCCCGGGTGGTGGATGAGTTCCTTAAGGCTCTGGATACTGTGGGGCTGTCTTGGTTGACAAGACTCTGCAACATTGCGTGAACATTGGGGGTGGTACCTCTGGATTGGCACACCGGGGTGGTGGTTCCTCTCTTTAAGAAGGGGAACCGGAGGGTGTGTGCCAACTATCGTGAAACACACTCCTCAGCCTTCCCGGTAAGCTCTATTCATGTGTACTGGAGAGGAGGAAACTCGGATCCAGGACGAACAGTATGGTTTTCGTCCTGGTCGTGGAACGGTAGACCAGGTCTATACTCTCGGCAGGGTCCTTGAGTGTGAAGCGACTGGGATGAGAATCAGCACCTCCAAGTCCAAGTCCATGGTTCTCGCGCAGGAAAGGGTCGAGTGCCATCTCCAGGTTGGGGAGGAGATCTTGCCCCAAGTGGAGGAGTTCAAGTACCTAGGAGTCTTGTTCACGAGTGAGGATAGAGTGGATCGAGAGATCCACAGGCGGTTTGGTGCGGCGTCTTCAGTATTGAGGACGCTATATCGATCCCTTGTGGTGAAGAAGGAGCTGAGCCAGAAGGAAAAGCTCTCAATTTACCGTTGATCTTGATTTTTGTATTTGCAACCCTGATTCTAGTAAAACTCACATATATACAATATTACAGGCAGTTTTGGACATAATGCATGTTTGGTTTTGGAGTTATGTTTATATAACTTTCATATATAATATGACTGTTATACTGTCATATTGAGTAAAAAAACTAACTTGTGTTTGTCATAAAACCCAATTTTTGTATTAGCAAACCATACAACTGATTCAAATAAAACTCACATGGATTCAATATTACAGGCATTTTCAGACATTTTGCATGTTTGGTTTAGGAATTATGTTTTAATACATTTGTATTGCTTTTTTCACATTATCTCAGGATTTTTAGAACATTACTGTCATATTGAGTAAAAAAATAATTTTTGTCTTTGCAAGCCTTAAAAAAAGCATATGTTTCCAGTAAAACTCCCAAAGATGCATTATTTCAGGCATTATTAGCCATTTTTCAGGTGTGGTTTAGGAGTTATGTTTAAATAACTGTCATATTGAGTGTGAAGTTATACTGTCATATTGAGTTAAAAAAAACTAACTTGTGTCTTTGCAAACCTTACAAAAGAAAATGTTTCTAGCAACACTCACAAAGATAATTTTTTTCACGCTATTAGACATGTTTCATGTGTATTTAGGAGTTATAATTAAATAACTTTCATATTGAGTGTTAAAGTTATAATGCCATTATGTGTAAAACCTAATTTTTGTATTTGCAAACCTTACAAAAACAATTGATTCTAGTAAAACTTACATAGATTCAATATTACAGGCATTTTTAGACAATTTACATGTTTGGTTTAAAAGTTGTGTTTGAATACATTTGTATTGCTTTTTTCGCATTATCTCAGGATTCTAAGATCATTACTTTCATATTGAGTAAAACACTACTTTTTGTTTTTGCAAACCTTACAAACTCACATAAATACATTATTACAGACATTTTTAGACATGACACATGTTTGGTTTTGGAGTTATGTTTATATAACTTTTATATTTAGTATGAATGTTATACTGTCATATTGAATAAAAAAAACTAGCTTGTGTCTTTGCAAACTTTACAAAAGATCATTTTTCTAGTAAAACTAACAAAGATACATGTCTCCGGGCATTATTACCCATTTTGCATGGGTTGTTTAGGAATTATGTTTAAATAAATTTTTATTGCTTTTTTCGCATTATCTCAGGATTCTTAGATCATTACTTTCATATTGAGTAAAAAACTACTTTTTGTTTTAGCAAACCTTAAAAACTCACATAAATACATTATTACAGGCATTTTTAGACATGACACATGTTTGGTTTTGGAGTTATGTTTATATAACTTTTATATTTAGTATGACAGTTATACTGTCATATTGAATAAAAAAAAACTAGCTTGTGTCTTAGCAAACTTTACAAAAGATAATTTTTCTAGTAAAACTAACAAAGATACATGTCTCCAGGCATTATTACCCATTTTGCATGGGTTGTTTAGGAATTATGATTAAATACATTTTTATTGCTTTTTTCGCATTATCTCAGGATTCTTAGATCATTACTTTCATATTGAGGAAAAAACTACTTTTTGTTTTTGCAAACCTTACAAACTCACATAAATACATTATTATAGGCAATTTTAGACATGACACACGTTTGGTTCTGGAGTTATGTTTATATAACTTTCATATTTAGTATGACTGTTATACTGTCTTATTGAAAAAAAACAACTAGCTTGTGTCTTTGCAAACTTTACAAAAGATACATTTTCTAGTAAAACTAACAAAAGATACATGTCTCCAGGCATTATTACCCATTTTGCCTGGGTTGTTTAGGAGTTATGTTTAAATACATTTTTGTTGCTTTTTTCGCATTATCTCAGGATTCTAAGATCATTACTTTCATATTGAGTAAAAAACTAGTTTTTGTTTTTGCAAACCTTACAAACTCACATAAATACATTATTACAGGCATTTTTAGACATAACACATGTTTGGTTTTGGAGTTATGTTTTGATAACTTTCATATTTAGTAGGACTGTTATACTGTCATATTGAATAAAAAAAACTAGCTTGTGTCTTTGATATCCTTACAAAAGATCATTTTTCTAGTAAAACTAACAAAGATACATGTCTCCAGGCATTATTAGCCATTTTGCATGGGTTGTTTAGGAATTATGTTTAAATACATTTTATTGCTTTTTTCGCATTATCTCAGGATTCTAAAATCCTTACTTTCATATTGAGGAAAAAACTACTTTTTGTTTTTGCAAACCTTACAAACTCACATAAATACATTATTATAGGCAATTTTAGACATGACACACGTTTGGTTCTGGAGTTATGTTTATATAACTTTCATATTTAGTATGACTGTTATACTGTCTTATTGAATAAAAACAACTAGCTTGTGTCTTTGCAAACTTTACAAAAGATACATTTTCTAGTAAAACTAACAAAAATACATGTCTCCAGGCATTATTACCCATTTTGCCTGGGTTGTTTAGGAGTTATGTTTGAATACATTTTTATTGCTTTTTTCGCATTATCTCAGGATTCTAAGATCATTACTTTCATATTGAGTAAAAAACTAGTTTTTGTTTTTGCAAACCTTACAAACTCACATTAATACATTATTACAGGCATTTTTAGACATGACACATGTTTGGTTTTGGAGTTATGTTTATATAACTTTCATATTTAATATGACTGTTATACTGTCATATTGAATAAAAAAAAAACTGGCTTGTGTCTTTGCAAACTTTACAAAATATCATTTTTCCAGTAAAACTAACAAAGATACATGTTTCCAGGCATTATTAGCCATTTTGCATATGTTGTTTAGGAGTAATGTTTAAATACATTTTTATTGCTTTTTTCGCATTATCTCAGAATTTTAAGAACATTACAGTCATATTGAGGAAAAAAACTACTTTTTGTATTTGCAAGATTTAAAAAAGCATGTGTTTCGAGTAAAACGGCCAAGGATGCATTATTTCAGGCATTATTAGCCATTTTTCATGTGTGGTTTGAGTTATGGTTAAATAACTGTCATATACTGTCAGTTATGACATAGTAAGTAAAACCTAATTTATGTATTTGCAAACCTTACAAAATCATTTAAATCTAGTAAAACTCACATGGATTCAATATTACAGACATTTTTAGACATTTTGCATGTTTGGTTTAGGAATTATGTTGGAATCATTTTTATTAATTTGTTCGTATTTTCTCAGAATTTTAGAACATTACTGTCATATTGAGTAAAAAAATAATTTTTGTGTTTGCAAGCCTTAAAAAAGCATATGTTTCGAGTAAAACTTACAAGAATGCATTATTTCAGGCATTGTTAATCATTTTTCATGTGTAGTTTAAGAGTTATGTTTAAATAACTGTCATATTGAGTGTGGCAGTTATACTGTCATATTGAGTAAAAAAAACTAACCTGTCTTTGCAAACCTTACAAAAGAAAATGTTTCTAGTAACACTCACAAAGATAAATTTTTTCACGCATTATTAGACATGTTTCATGTGTGGTTAGGAGTTATAAATAAATAATTGTCATATTGAGTGTTACAGTTTTAATGTCATTATGTGTAAAACCTAATTTTTGTATTTGCAAACCTTACAAAAACAATTGATTCTAGTAAAACTTATATAGATTCAATATTACAGGCATTTTTAGACATTGAAACTATGTTTGGTTTAAAATTTGTGTTGAATACATTTGTATTGCTTTTTTCGAATTATCTCAGGATTCTAAGAACATTACTTTCATATTGAGTAAAAAACTACTTTTTGTTTTTGCAAACCTTACAAACTCACATAAATACATTATTACAGGCATTTTTAGACATGACACATGTTTGGTTTTGGAGTTATGTTTATATAACTTTCATATTTAGTATGACTGTTATACTGTCATATTGAATTAAAAAAACTAGCTTGTGTCTTTGATATCTTTACAAAAGATCATTTTTTTAAACTAACAACGTTACATGTCTCCCTAGGCATTATTAGCCATTTTGCATGTGTTGTTTAGGAGTTAGGTTTAAATACATTTGTATTGCCTTTTTCCCTTTATCTCAGGGTTCTAAGAACATTACAGTCAAGTAAAAAAATACTTTTTGTGTTTGCAAAATGTAAAACTCAGTAAAACTCCCAATGATTCATTATTTCAGGCATTATTAGCCATTTTTTTGTGTGGTTTATGAGTTATGTTTAAATAACTGTCATATTGAGTGTGATTTTGTCATTGTGAGTAAAACCTAATTTTTGTATTTGCAAACCTTACAAAAACAACCGATTCTAGGAAAACTCACATTGATACAATATTACAGGCATGTTTAGGCATATTGCATGTTTGGTTTTGGAGTTATATTTATATAACCTGCTTTCTGAGCCGCCACCCTTGTGGTTTGCGTGTCCCACTGATCCAGGAACTATGTTGTCCGGGGGCTTCTATGGTCTCCCAAGACAAACAGGTCCTAGGTGAGGGATCAGACAAAGAGCAGCTCAAAGACCTTTATTAAAAGTACCATTGAGGACCTAGATTTTTTCTCGCCCGGACGCAGGTCACCGTGGCTCCCCTGTGGAGCCAGGCCCAGAGGTGTGGCACGATGGCGATTGACGGGCCAGTCCCCATGGGGCCCAGCCGTGCTCAGCTCGAAGAGGCAACGTGGATTCCCCCCTCCAGGGCTCACCACTCATGGGCTGGGTCATAGAGGGTGCAGTGTGAGCTGGGCGGCAGCCGAAGGCAGGGCACTTGGTGGTCCGATTATCGGCTACATAAGCTCGCTCTTGGGACATGGAACGTCACCTCGCTGGGAGGGAAGGAGCCTGAGCTGGTGCATGAGGTGGAGACGTTCCCGGCTAGATATAGTTGGACTCACAGCAAGGGCTCTGGAACCTGTTCTCTCAGAGGGGCTGGACTGAGCTGAACTTTCATTACTTGCAACGCCAGAGTGGAAGAGATTCCACACTGGCGTTGCAACTAATGAGAGGCTGGGGTGGCAATTCTTGTTGCCCGCCGGCTCAAAGCCTGCACGTTGGACTTTAAACCCAATAGACGAGATGGTAGCTTCCTTCAGCCTTCGGGTTGGGTGACGGGTCCTGACTGTTGTTTGTGTTTACACACCAAACAGCAGCTCAGAGTACCAACTCTTTTTGGATTCCCTTGAGGGAGTACTGGAGAGTGCTCCCGCGGGTGATTCCCTTGTTCTGCTGGTGGACTTCAACGCTATGTTGGCAACGACAGTGAAACCTGGAGAGTCGTGATTGGGAAAAATGGCCACCCGGATCTGAACCCAAGTGGTGCTTTGTTATTGGACTTTTGTGCTTGTCACGGATTGTCCATAACAAACACAATGTTCAAACATAAGGGTGTCCATATGTGCACTTGGCACAAGGACACCCTCGGCCGCATGATTGACTTTGTAGTTGTGTCATGGGATTTGCGGCCTCATGTTTTGGACACTCGGTGAAGAGAGGGGCAGAGCTTTCCACCAACCACCACCTGGTGGTGAGCTGGCTCCGATGGTAGGGGAGGATGCCGGTCAGACCTGGCAGGCCCAAACGTATTGTAAGGGTCTGCTGGGAACACCTAGCAGAGTCTCCTGAAGAACTTTGAACATGTCCGGAAGAACTTTGAACATGTCACGAGGGAGGTGCTGGACATTGAGTCTGAGTGGACCATGTTCTGGACCGTTCCTCTCTTGTTGAGCCAGCTGATTGAAGCTGTGGCCGCAAGGTGTTTGGTGCCTGTCGTGGCGGTAATCCACCAGCAGTGAGGGATGGTGTCAAGCTGAAGAAAGAGCCACCGGGTCCTTTTGGCTCATGGGACTTCAGAGGCAGTGGGCATATCGACAGGCCAAGCGAGACCTCCTCAGTCCCACCAACACGTCTTCCTATGAGGAAACAGTGCCTGGGAAGTCTGTGGTGGGCTCTCCTATTTCTGGGGCTGAGGTTGCCAAGGTAGTTAAAAAGCTCCTCGGTGGCAAGGCCCCGGGGCTGGATGAGCTCCGTCCGGAGTTCCTTAAGGCTCTGGATGCTGTGGGGCAGTCTTGGTTGACAAGACTCTGCAACATTGCGTCTACATCGGGGGCGGTACCTCTGGATTGGCAGACCGGGGTGGTGGTTCCTCTCTTTAAGAAGGGGAACCGGAGGGTGTGTTCCAAATATCGTAGATCACACTCCTCAGCCTTCCCGGTATGGTCTATTCATGTGTAATGGAGAGGAGGAACCTCGGATCCAGGACGAACAGTGTGGTTTTCGTCCTGGTCGTGTAACGGTAGACCAGCTCTATACTCTCGGCAGGGTCCTTGAGTGTGCATGGGAGTTTGCCCAACCAGTCTACATAAGTTTTGTGGACTTGGAGAAGACATTCGACCTTGGCCCCCGGTAAATCCTGTGGGGAGTGCTCAGAGAGTATGGAGTATCGGCATGTCTGATTGTGGCGGGTGTCTCCCTGTATGATCAGTGTCAGAGCTTGGTCCGCATTGCCGGCAGTATGTCGGACCCCTTTCCAGTGAGGGTTGGACTCCGCCAAGGCTGCCCTTTGTCACCGATTCTGTTCATAACTTTAATGGACAGAATATCTAGGCGCAGTCATGGCTTTGAGGATCCCCTCAACGCCATGACTGCGCCTGGTTTGGTGGCTGCAGGATTAGGTCTCTGCTTTTTGCAGATGATGTGGTCCTGATGGCTTCAACTGGCCAAGATCTTCAGCTTTCATGGGATCGGTTCGCAGTGAAGCGACTGGGATGAGAATCAGCACCTCCAAGTCCGAGTCCATGGTTCTCGCCCGGGAAAGGGTGGAGTGCCATCTCGAGGTTGGGAAAGAGATCTTGCCCCAAGTGAAGGAGTTCAAGTACCTAGGAGTCTTGTTCACGAGTGAGGATAGAGTGGATTTTGAGATCTGCAGGCGGATCGGTGCGGCGTCTTCAGTAATGAGGACGCTATATCGATCCGTTGTGGTGAAGAAGGAGCTGAGCCAGAAGGAAAAGCTTTCAATTTACCGGTCGATCAACGTTCCCATCCTCACCTATGGTCATGAGCTTTGGGTTATGACCGAAAGGACAAGGTCACGGGTACAAGCGGCCGAAATGAGTTTCCTCCGCCGGGTGGTGGGTCTCTCCCTTAGAGATAGGGTGAGAAGCTCTGTCATCTGGGAGGAACTCAGTGTAAAGCCGCTGCTCCTCCACATTGAGAGGAGCCAGATGAGGTGGTTCGGGCATCTGCTCAGGATGCCACCCGAACGCCTCCCTAGGTCCGAATGGCAGGAGGCCATGGGGAAGACCTAGGATACATTGGAAAGACTATGGCCTGGGAACGCCTCGGGATCCCCCGAGAAGAGCTGGACGAAGTGGCTGGGGAGAGGGAAGTCTGGGCTCTCTGCTTAGGCTGCTGCCCCCGCAACCCGACCTCGGATAAGCGGAAGAAAATGGATGGATTTAGTATGACAGTTATACTGTCATATTGAGTGTGACAGTATACTGTCATAAAACCCAATTTTTGTATTTGCAAACCTGATTCTAGTAAAACTCACATCTATACAATATTACAGGCAATTTTGGACATAATGCACGTTTGGTTTTCGAGTTATGTTTATATAACTTTAATATATAGTATGACATCTATACTGTTATAATGAGTAAAAAAACTAACTTGTGTCTGTCATAAAACTCAATTTTTGTATTTGCAAACCTTACAAAAACAAATGATTCTAGTAAAACTCACATGGATTCAATATTACAGGCATTTTTAGACATTTTGCATGTTTGGTTTAGGAATTATGTTGGAATACATTTGTATTGCTTTTTTTCACATTATCTCAGCATTTTAAGAACTTACTGTCATATTGAGTAAAAATACTTTTTGTGTTTGCAAGCCTTAAAAAAACAACCGATTCTAGTAAAACTCACATTGATACAATATTACAGGCATGTTTAGACATCTTGCATGTTTGGTTTTGGAGTTATGTTTATATAACCTGCTTTCTGAGCCGCCACCTTTGTGGTTTGCGTGTCCCACTGATCCTAGGAGCTATGCTGTCCGGGGGCTTCTATGCCCCCTGGTAGGGTCCCCCAAGACAAACAGGTCCTAGGTGAGGAATCAGACAAAGAGCAGCTCAAAGACCTTTATGAAAAGTACAAATCGAGGACCTAGATATTTTCTCGCCCGGACGCGGGTCACCGTGGCTCCCCTGTGGAGCCAGGCCCAGAGGTGGGGCACGATGGCGAGCGACTGGTGCCCATGGGGCCCAGCTCGAAGAGGCAACGTGGGTCCCCCCTGCAATAGGCTCACCACTCATGGGCTGGGTCATAGAGGTCGGGTGCAGTGTTAGCTGGGCGGAAGCCGAAGGCAGGGCACTTGGCGGTCCGATTATCGGCTACATAAGCTCGCTCTTGGGACGTGGAACATCACCTCGCGAGGTGGAGAAGTTCCCGGCTAGATAAAGCTGGACTCACTTCGACGCACAGCAAGGGCTCTGGAACCTGTTCTCTCAAGAGGGGTTGGACTCTCTTCCACTCTGGCGTTGCAAGTAATGAGAGGCTGGGTTGGCAATTCTTGTTGCCCCCCGGCTCAAAGCCTGCACGTTGGACTTAACCCAGAAGACGAGATGGTAACTTCCCTCCACTTTCGGGTTGGGTGACGGATCCTGACTGTTGTTGGTGTTTACGCACCAAACAGCAGCTCAGAGTACCCACTCTTTTTGGATTCCCTTGAGAGTGCTCCCTCGGGTGATTCCTTTGTTCTGCTGGGGGTCTTCAACGCTCATGTTGGCAACGACTTTGAAACCTGGAGAGTCGTGATTGGGAAAAATGGCCACCCGGATCTGAACCCAAGTGGTGCTTTATTATTGGACTTTTGTGCTCGTCACGGATTGTCCATAACAAACACAATGTTCAAACATAAGGGTGTCCATATGTGCACTTGGCACCAGGACACCCTCGGCCGCAGTTCCATTATTGACTTTGTAGTTGTGTCATGGGATTTGCGGCCTCATGTTTTGGACACTCGGGTGAAGAGAGGGGCGAGCTTTCTACCGATCACCACCTGGTGAGCTGGCTCCGAAGGTGGGGTAGGGTCCCGGACAGACCTGGCAGACCCAAACGCATTGTGAGAGTCTTTTGGGAATGCCTAGCAGTCTCCTGTCAGAGAGAGTTTCTTTTTCTACCTCCGGAGGAACTTTGAACATGTCACAAAGGAGGTGCTGGACATTGAGTCTGAATGGATCATGTTCCGTGCCTCTCTTGTCAAGCCAGCTGATTGGAGCTGTGGCCGCAAGGTGTTTGGTGCCTGTCGTGGCGGTAATCCTAGAACCCGCTGGTGGCCACCAGCAGTGCGGGATGCCGTCAAGCTGAAGAAAGAGCTTATCTGGTCCTTTTGGCTCATGGGACTCCAGAGGCAGCGGGCATACCGACAGGCCAAGCAGTGCCTGGGGAATCTGTGGTGGGCTCTCCTATTTCTGGGGCTGAGGTTGCCAAGGTAGTTAAAAAGCTCCTCGGTGGCAAAGCCGCGGGGGTGGATGAGCTCCGTCCGGAGTTCCTTAAGGCTCTGGATGCTGTGGGGCTGTTTTAGTTGACAAGACTCTGCAACATCGCATGGACATCAGGGGCGGTACCTCTGGATTGGCAGACCGGGGTGGTGGTTCCTCTCTTTAAGAAGGGGAACCGGAGGGTGTGTTCCAACTATCGTAGATCACACTCCTCAGCCTTCCCGGTAAGGTCTATTCATGTGTACTGGAGAGGAGGAACCTCGGATCCAGGACGAACAGTGTGGTTTTCGTCCTGGTCGTGGAACGGTAGACCAGCTCTATACTCTCGGCAGGGTCCTTGAGTGTGCATGGGAGTTTGTCCAACCAGTCTACATGTGCTTTGTGGACTTGGAGACGACATTCGACCGTGGCCACCCCGGGAAGTCCTGTGGGGAGTGCTCAGAGAGTATGGGGTATCGGCATGTCTGATTGTGGCGGGTCGCTCCCTGTATGATCAGTGTCAGAGCTTGGTCCGCATTGCCAGCAGTATGTCGGACCCCTTTCCAGTGAGGGTTGGACCGGAGTCCAACCCTCGTGTTGGCTGCCCTTAGTTGCCAAATGTGTTCATAAATTTTATGGACAGAATTTCTAGGCGCAGTCATGGCGTTGAGGGGATCCGGTTTGGTGGCTGCAGGATTAGGTCTCTCCTTTTTGCAGATGATGTGGTCCTTATGGCTTTAACTGGCCAGGATCTTCAGCTCTCATTGGATTGGTTCGCAGCCGAGTGTGAAGCGACTGGGATGAGAATCAGCACCTCCAAGTCCGAAGTTCTCGCCCGGGAAAGGGTGGAGTGCCATTTCGAGGTTGGGCAGGAGATCTTGCCCCAAGTGGATGAGTTCAAGTACCTGGAGTCTTGTTCATGAGTGAGGGAAGAGTGGATCGTGAGATGCACAGGCTGGCGGCCGAAATGAGTTTTCTCCGCTGGGTGGCGGGTCTCTCCCTTACTGTAAGAATTTTCACCGTTTAATTACAGTAACCTACTGGCAGCTAATGGTTCCAGTATAAAACTGTTTTTCTAGAGCACACATACTGTGATTTATCACTACAGTTTATTACTGTAAAAAGTATCACAGTACTGTGCTGTATCAAATATACGCTTCACAGCATAATACTGTCATCTGTTTAGCGGCATTACACTGTTATTTTAGTGTATCTACTGTAATATCCATTAACAGTTAATTACAGTAAAATAATTGTAAGCACTATAGACTGAGCTTTACAGTATAATGCCACTAGAAGTTAATGAGTTGAACTTTTAATTTTTCAAAATCAAAACCCCTGCAATCTGCTGGCATAAAAATGACTGGAGAAATGGCCTTGCAAGATTATGTTTTTATTAACCAATTATTTTAAAGTGCATCAAATACATTCAATGTACATTTAGTGCATTCTTCTTATTTTCAGTAAAGCATTTTAACATTTATAACATGTCCACTTAATTTCTAACTGGAGACAAAACACTGAACACGAGTCCAGTGTTTAGTTGTCGGCTACATAAAGCCCCACTCAAAGTCTGTGAGATGTTTTATAAGGGTGGCTACGTGAGGATTTACAGTTGCTGCCTTTTTCTGGACCAGCTTCCCGGTCTTCTTGGACACCACCTTTCCCTGGCTAGCCTTTGTTCCCCTCTCAGGGTTAACGCCAATGAATCGCCTAAAAAAGAGAGAAAGCATATTAGATATTCTGTTGTGATTGAAGATTACTTGTAGTCGATACAGAACCCCCCTCACATTGTTATTTAGGAATATGCACTGCACAAATATTAATATCAATTTTAGGATATATGTGAGCCTATACCATAACCACAGCTGTAGATGAGTGAATGCTCTAAAACCCATTAAGACAAATTCAGAGAGGAAGACAATGCTAAAGCCTCCCCAACCCCTCTCTCTATTCATGTTTTCTCTCCATCTACGGGACCGTGTATTTACGCTGATGTTTCCTGCTTTCACCCATTTAACATATCGTTACCTGCTCATTACCTATCTTCTCTGCATCCTGGGGTCACACTGGTGCTTCTTGCCTTTACCCATTCAACATATCTTTACCTGCACATTACCTACCTTCTCTGCATAGTGTGGTCACGCTGGTGCTTTCTACCTTTACCCATTCAACATATCTTTACCTGCACAATACCTACCTTCTCTATATCCTGGAGTCAAGCTGGTGTTTCCTGCCTTTACTCATTCAACATATCTTTACCTGCACATTACCTACCTTCTCTGTATCCTGGCGTCTAGCTGGTGTTTCCTGCCTTCACCCATTCAACATATCTTTACCTGCACATTACCTACCTTCCCTGCATCCTTGGGTCACACTGGTGCTTCTTTCTTTCACCATACAACATATCTTCACCTGCACATACCTACCTTGTCTGCATGGCCTCGACCACACCTGCGCTTCCTTCTTTCACCCATTCAACATACCTTCACCCGCACATTACCTACCTTCCCTGCATAGTGGGGTCACACTGGTGCTTCCTGCCTTTACCCATTCAACATATCTTCACCCGCACATTACCTACTTGCTCTGCATTCTCGGGTCAAGCTGGTGCTTCCTGCCATCATCCAGTCAACATGTCTTTACCTGCAAATTATCTACTTTTTCTGCATCCTGGGGTCAAACAGGTGCTTCCTTCTTTGACCCAGTCAACATATCTTTACCTGCACATTACCTACCTTCTCTGTATCCTAGAGTCAAACTGGTGCTTCGGTCCCTAATAAGAAGGTCCACAAAGGAACAGAAGAGTCATTGATTTAAGGCACACAATTGGGGAAATGACAAGTCAAATTCCTGAACAGAGGTGAGAAATATAAAATAAAATATCCTAACAGTATTTTAACAGTATCAAGAGGATTTACCTTTGAACAAATTCCAATGTCCGAGGACCTTCCTCTTGGTATTCCAAGTTGAACACATAGTATGTGGCAAGAAGGGCAGCAAGCCCTGAGATTAAGCTAGGTTGGACGCCTTTGCAGATGACATCACCTTCCATGCTGATCATCCAACGTTTTATTGTGACTTTGTCACCAGCAACTGGTACAGTCAAGAAATGCAGTTTATGTTCCTAAACAGTATCCAATATGGGTAGCATTTTAAAAGTATTTGGAATGGCCACCTCACTCGCTCTCTCTTTCCTCTGTTTACATCTAGTCTCCTAAGGCAGTGGTTCTCAAATGGGGGTACGCGTACTCCTGGGGGTACTTGAAGGTATGCCAAGGGGTACGTGAGATTTTTTTTTAATATTCTAAAAATAGCAACAATTCAAAAATCCTTTATAAATATATTTATTGAATAATACTTCGACAAAATATGAATATAAGTTCATAAACTGAACAACTAATCAAGTAGGCTATTCCATTCATTACCATAAAGCCAGAGTTTCCCCCATGCCATGATGGTTTGACCCTACCTGGCGGTGCCACACGGCACCAACTGTCAATCAACTATCCATGTAGAAAACAATGGAGGCTTGGTTAAAGCGTAGTGGACATGTTCCATAAATATTGATGTTAAAGATTTCTTTTTTTGTGAAGAAAAGTTGAGAATGAAGTTCATGAATCCAGATGGATCTCTATTGCAATCCCCCAAGAGGGCACTTTAAGTTGATTACTTCTATGTGTAAAAATATTTATTTATAATTGAATCACTTGTTTATTTTTCAACAAGTTTTTAGTTGGACATGCATAGTTGTCCACATTTAGGTGGACATGCATTTTACTGAGGTGGCAAACAATCTAAAAATTCCTGTAATATCAATTCCTAGATATGGTCGAAATTATTTAAAGTGCACTATGCATAATAAACGTAACATTATTAATATTGCTACTATGGATACTTTCAACAAAAACTCCTCAAAACAGCCCACTACCTATAATATGGGCTTTTTAAACATAAGGTCATTGTCTTCCAAAACGTTATTAGTTAATGAAGTCATCAGAGACAACAATCTTGATGTCGTTGGTCTAGCCGAGACCTGGCTCAAACCAGACGATTTTTTTACGCTGGGTGAGGCGTCTCCTCCTGGCTATGCGGGAACGCATATTGCCCGCCCCATTAAAAGGGGTGGGGGTGTTGCACTAATATACAACAAAAACTTTAGCCTTACCTCGGACCTAAATAATAAATATAACTCGTTTGAGGTGCTTACTGTGAGGTTTGTCACACCGCTGCCTCTGCACCTGGCTGTCATCTACCGCCCCCCAGGGCCCTATTCGGACTTTATCAATGAATTTTCAGAGTTCGTTGCTGATCTAGTGACGCACGCCGACAATATAATCATAATGGGAGACTTTAACATCCATATGAATACCCCATCGGACCCTCCATGCGTGGCGCTCCAGACTATAATTGATAGCTGTGGTCTTACACAAATAATAAATGAACCCACGCATCGCAACGGTAATACGATAGATCTAGTGCTGGTCAGGGGTGTCACCACTTCTAAAATTACGATACTCCCGTACACTAAAGTAATGTCCGATCATTACCTTATAAAATTCGAAGTTCTGACTCATTGTCAACAAACTAATAATAATAATAATAACTACTATAGCAGCCGCAACATTAATGCTGCCACGACGACGACTCTTACTGACCTACTGCCTTCGGTAATGGCACCATTCCCAAATTATGTGGGCTCTATTGATAACCTCACTAACAGCTTTAACGACGCCCTGCGCGACACCATTGATAGTGTAGCACCGCTAAAGCTAAAAAGGGCCCCTAAAAGGCGTACCCCATGGTTTACAGAAGAAACTAAAGCCCAGAAATTATCATGTAGAAAGCTGGAACGCAAATGGCGTGCGACTAAACTTGAGGTTTTCCATCAAGCATGGAGTGATAGTTTAATAACTTATAAACGCATGCTTACCTCAGCTAAAGCTAAATATTACTCAAATCTCATCCACCTCAACAAAAATGATCCTAAATTTTTGTTTAGTACAGTAGCATCGCTAACCCAACAAGGGACTCCTCCCAGTAGCTCCACCCACTCAGCAGATGACTTTATGAATTTCTTTAATAAGAAAATTGAAGTCATTAGAAAAGAGATTAAAGACAATGCATCTCAGCTACAGCTGGGTTCTATTAACACAAATACGACTGTATATACGACGGACATTGCCCTCCAAAATAGTTTCTCTCTCTTTGATGAAATAACATTGGAGGAATTGTTAAAATGTGTAAATGGGACAAAACAAACAACATGTTTACTTGACCCAATTCCTGGAAAACTTATCAAGGAGCTTTTTGTTTTATTAGGTCCATCAGTGTTAAATATTATAAACTTATCACTTTCCTCTGGTACTGTTCCTCTAGCATTCAAAAAAGCAGTTATTCATCCTCTACTCAAAAGACCTAACCTCGATCCTGACCTCATGGTGAACTATCGGCCGGTGTCCCACCTACCGTTTATCTCGAAAATTCTCGAAAAAATTGTTGCACAGCAGCTAAATGAACACTTAGCGTCTAACAATCTCTGTGAACCTTTTCAATCCGGTTTCAGGGCAAATCACTCTACGGAGACAGCCCTCGCAAAAATGACTAATGATCTATTGCTAACGATGGATTCTGATGCGTCATCTATGTTGCTGCTTCTTGATCTTAGCGCCGCTTTCGATACTGTTGATCATAATATTTTATTAGAGCGTATCAAAACGCGTATTGGGATGTCAGACTTAGCCTTGTCTTGGTTTAACTCTTATCTTACTGACAGGATGCAGTGTGTCTCCCATAACAATATGACCTCGGACTATGTTAAGGTAACGTGCGGAGTTCCCCAGGGTTCGGTTCTTGGCCCTGCACTCTTTAGTATTTACATGCTGCCGCTAGGTGACATTATACGCAAATACGGTGTTAGCTTTCACTGTTATGCTGATGACACCCAACTCTACATGCCCCTAAAGCTGACCAACACGCCGGATTGTAGTCAGCTGGAGGCGTGTCTTAATGAAATTAAACAATGGATGTCCGCTAACTTTTTGCAACTCAACGCTAAGAAAACGGAAATGCTGATTATCGGTCCTGCTCAACACCGACATCTATTTAATAATACCACCTTAACATTTGACAACCAAACAATTAAACAAGGCGACTCGGTAAAGAATCTGGGTATTATCTTCGACCCAACTCTCTCGTTTGAGTCACACATTAAGAGTGTTACTAAAACGGCCTTCTTTCATCTCCGTAATATCGCTAAAATTCGTTCCATTTTGTCCACAAGCGATGCTGAGATCATTATTCATGCGTTCGTTACATCTCGTCTCGATTACTGTAACGTTTTATTTTCGGGCCTCCCTATGTCTAGCATTAAAAGATTACAGATGGTACAAAATGCGGCTGCTAGACTTTTGACAAAAACAAGAAAGTTTGATCATATTACGCCTATACTGGCTCACTTGCACTGGCTTCCTGTGCACCTAAGATGCGACTTTAAGGTTTTACTACTTACGTATAAAATACTACACGGTTTAGCTCCAGCCTATCTTGCCGATTGTATTGTACCATATGTCCCGACAAGAAATCTGCGTTCAAAGAACTCCGGCTTATTAGTGATTCCCAGAGCCCAAAAAAAGTCTGCGGGCTATAGAGCGTTTTCTATTCGGGCTCCAATACTATGGAATGCCCTCCCGGTAAAAGTTAGAGATGCTACCTCAGTAGAAGCATTTAAGTCTCATCTTAAAACTCATTTGTATACTCTAGCCTTTAAATAGACTCCCTTTTTAGACCAGTTGATCTGCCGTTTCTTTTCTTTTCTTTTCTACTCTGCTCCGGGGTGGACCGCTAGCCTGTCCATCGGATGGGGACATCTCTACGCTGCTGACCCGTCTCCGCTCGGGATGGTTCCCGCTGGCCCCACCATGGACTGGACTTTCGCTGATGTGTTGGACTTTCACAATATTATGTCAGACCCACTCGACACCGAGGATGTCGTTGTGGCTTGTACAGCCCTTTGAGACACTTGTGATTTAGGGCTATATAAATAAACATTGATTGATTGAGTTATTTTTATATATTTTTTTCCAAATAGTTCAAGAAAGACCACAACAAATGAGCAATATTTTGCACTGTTATACAATTTAATAAATCAGAAACAGATGACATAGTGCTGTATTTTACTTCTTTATCTCTTTTTTTCAACCAAAAATGCTTTGCTCTGATTAGGGGGTACTTGAATTTAAAAAATGTTCACAGGGGTACATCACTGAAAAAAGGTTGAGAACCACTGTCCTAAGGCAGTGGTTCTCAACCTTTTTTCAGTGCTGTGAACATTTTTTTAATGCAAGTAGACCTCCATGTCTTCATAACAGGAATATCCTGAATTCTCAAGTTGCATATCACAATAGTCATCATCAGTGTTAATAACACAAGAGCTGCTTGGATTTGCTGTTGAGCAAGTCAAACTTCGTTCAGTGTAGCCGTAGTGCTTCCTTGACACGTGCGATGTGAAAGTAGACTTAACTGTAAATCTTTTTTTACATTGACTGAAGGGGCACGTAACTGTCCTACCTTCGGTAATATGACTTTTCAAATGCAGGAGAAGGGCCCGTATATCATCGCACTTGGCGCTACATGAGACAATATTACAAGGTAAACCTTCTGCGCTATACATATCAGTCCTACTCTTGCCATATTTATGACGACGGCTGTGAGTTTTGAAGGCTGAGAAGTTGGAAAAAACTCTTGTGCATTTAGGGAAAGCACACTTAAACGATGCATTAGGCATACAACTATGACTTCGCATGTGTCTAACATACGCAAATACATTGCTGCAAGTCGTAGCACATATGTTGCAAGTTATCATCTTTTATGATGACTATGACAAAAAAGAAGAAAACTTAGCTAGCTAGCATGCGGCGGTACATGCGCGTGGTCAACGATAGTGTCTGTGATGCTGACATTTCGGACTTTATAAATATATATAAAGTAATTCAAACAGAAAATGACACATCAAGGTACAAGTGACTCTTACCTTGTTATCAAAAACACACGATGCAGTAGGATGGATTTAGCAGGGTCGGCCAGGTGAAATGAAGCTCGGTTGGGCGAATTGTGGGCGGACCCAAGAAACAAGTCTGAAAAATACTGAATTACACTGTAGGTTTTACAGTAACTTACTGCTGGTCGATATTTTTTGAAAAATGCAACAAAATTTACAGTACTTAACTGCATTTAAGAAGAACATGATAGGTTGATTGGCAACACTAAATTGGCCCTAGTGTGTGAATGTGAGTGTGAATGTTGTCTGTCTATCTGTGTTGGCCCTGCGATGAGGTGGCGACTTGTCCAGGGTGTACCCCGCCTTCCGCCCGATTGTAGCTGAGATAGGCTCCAGCGACCCCGAAGGGAATAAGCGGTAGAACATGGATGGATGGATGGAGTATATAACTGTAATCTTATTTTTTATTTTTACAGTAATTTTTTACAGTGAAGGTCATGGGTGTCAAACTCTGGCCCGTGGGCCAAATTTGGCCCAACGTGTAATTTGACTTGGCCCTTGAGGCAATATCAAATTAACACTAAAGCTGGACCTTCGATTATACATTGCGGCAGTGCCGCTACTTCTAATACTTGCCAACCCTCCCGGGAGTGACTCCAGCACTCCTCCCGAATTTTTTTTTTTTTTCCAGCTAGTCAAACGAGTGCCAGCCCAGTTTCATGTCAGTGCAGCTTCTGCACCCACACACAATTGAATGCAACGCATACTTAATCAACAGCGATACAGGTTACACTGACGGTAGCCAAATAAAAAACTTTAACACTTTTAGAAATATACGCCACACTGTGAATCCACACCAAACAAGGATGACAAACACATTTCGGGAGAACATCCGCACCGTAACACAACATAAACACAACACAACAAATACCCAGAACCCTTTGTAGCACTAAATCTTCCGAGACGCTACAAGGTGTGTGTGTGTGGGTGGGGGAGGTTTGGTGGTAGCGGGGGTGTATTTTGTAGCGTCCCAAAAGAGTTAGTGCTGCAAAAGATTCTGGGTATTTGTTCTTTTGTGTTTATGTTGCGTTACGGTGCGGATGTTCTCCCGAAAAGTGTTTCTTATTTTTGTTTGGTGTGGGTTCACAGTGTGGCGTATATTTCTAACAGTGTTAAAGTTTTTTATACTGTCACCCTCAGTGTAACCTGTATCGCTGTTGATGAAGTATGCGTTGCATTCATTTGTGTATGCGTGCTGTAGCTGCACATATCTTGTGACTGGGTCTGAATGATGTTAGAATTGGGTGTACGAGATATGACCGTTGAACATCTTGTTCGATAATGAAAGTTGCCTCAGCTCAAAGCCTGAGCCCTGACATTAAAGAACTAGCATCTAAAAAAAGATGCCAGGTGTCTGGCTTGGGCACATCAAATTAGATCAGTGTGTTGCAAACTGAGCAGTTTAAAGTCCTGAATGGTTGTTTTATTCATTGTTATTTTATTTTCAAATTTATTAGCCTGTGGATAAAGTTAATGTTGATATTTACCTCAGAAGGCTGCAAATAGAAAAGAGGCATTCAATTTTTATTTAAATTATATTTGATATGCAATTGATATTTTTTAATTATTATTATTATTATTTGAAACTCCATTTTGCATGTCACTATAAAGTTAGGATTGAGTACAAAAACTAACTAAACCTTACACAATATAATGTTTCTAGTAAAACTCACAAAGATACATATCTCCAGGCATTATTAGCCATTTTGCATGTGTGGTTTAGGAGTTATGTTTAAATAAATAACTGTCAGATTGAGTGTGACAGTAAACTGTCATAGTGAGTAAAACCCTTATTTTGTATTTGCAAACCTTACAAAAACAACTAAATCTAGTTAAACTCACACAGATACAATATTACAGGCATTTTTAGACACAATGCATGTTTGGTTTTAAGTTATGTTTATATAACTTTCATATTTAGTATGACAGTTATACTGTCATATTGAATAAAAACAACAACTAACTTGTGTCTTTGCAAACCTTACAAAATACAATTTTTCTAGTAAAACTAACTAAGATACATGCTCCAGGCATTATTAGCTATTTTATATGTGTTGTTTGAGTTATGTTTAAATAACTGTCATATTGAGTGTGACAGTATACTGTCATAAAACCCAATTTTTGTATTTGCAACCCTGATTCTAGTAAAACTCACATATATACAATATTACAGGCAGTTTTGGACATAATGGTTTGGTTTTGGAGTTATGTTTATATAACTTTCATATATAGTATGACAGCTAAACTGTTATATTGAGTAAAAAAACTAACTTTTGTTTGTCATAAAACCCAATTTTTGTATTAGCAAACCATACAACTGATTCAAATAAAACTCACATGGATTCAATATTACAGGCATTTTCAGACATTTTGCATTTTTGGTTTAGGAATTATGTTGTAATACATAATACAATACAAATAATTTTTGTGTTTGCAAGCCTTAAAAAAAGCATATGTTTCCAGTAAAACTCCCAAAGATGCATTATTTCAGGCATTATTAGCCATTTTTCAGGTGTGGTTTAGGAGTTATGTTTAAATAACTGTCATATTGAGTGTGGCGTTATACTGTCATATTGAGTTAAAAAAATCTAACTTGTGTCTTTGCAAACCTTACAAAAGAAAATGTTTCTAACAACACTCACAAAGATAATTTTTTTCACGCTATTAGACATGTTTCATGTGTATTTAGGAGTTTTAATTAAATAACTTTCATATTGAGTGTTAAAGTTATAATGTCATTATGTGTAAAACCTAATTTTTGTATTTGCAAACCTTACAAAAACAATTGATTCTAGTAAAATGTACATACATTCAATATTACAGGCATTTTTAGACAATTTACATGTTTGGTTTAAAAATTGTGTTTGAATACATTTGTATTGCTTTTTTCGCATTATCTCAGGAATCTAAGATCATTACTTTCATATTGAGTAAAACACTACTTTTTGTTTTTGCAAACCTTACAAACCCACATGAATACATTATTATAAGCAATTTTAGACATGACACACGTATGGTTCTGGAGTTATGTTTATATAACTTTTATATTTAGTATGACTGTTATACTGTCATATTGAATAAAAAAAACTAGCTTGTGTCTTTGCAAACTTTACAAAAGATCATTTTTCTAGTAAAACTAACAAAGATACATGTCTCCAGGCATTATTACCCCTTTTGCATGGGTTGTTTAGGAATTATGTTTAAATACATGTTATTGCTTTTTTCGCATTATCTCAGGATTCTTAGATCATTACTTTCATATTGAGTAAAAAACTACTTTTTGTTTTTGCAAACCTTACAAACCCACATGAATACATTAATATGAGCAATTTTAGACATGACACACGTTTGGTTCTGGAGTTATGTTTATATAACTTTTATATTTAGTATGACTGTTATACTGTCATATTGAATAAAAAAAACTAGCTTGTGTCTTTGCAAACTTTACAAAATATCATTTTCCTAGTAAAACTAACAAAGATACATGTCTCCAGGCATTATTAGCCATTTTGCATGGGTTGTTTAGGAATTATGTTTAAATACATTTTTATTGCTTTTTTCGCATTATCTCAGGATTCTTAGATCATTACTTTCATATTGAGTAAAAAACTACTTTTTGTTTTTGCAAACCTTACAAACCCACATGAATACATTAATATAAGCAATTTTAGACATGACACACGTTTGGTTCTGGAGTTATGTTTATATAACTTTTATATTTAGTATGACTGTTATACTGTCTTATTGAATAAAAACAACTAGCTTGTGTCTTTGCAAACTTTACAAAATATACATTTCCTAGTAAAACTAACGAAGATACATGTCTCCAGGCATTATTACCCATTTTGCCTGGGTTGTTTAGGAGTTATGTTTAAATACATTTTTATTGCTTTTTTCGCATTATCTCAGGATTCTTAGATCATTACTTTCATATTGAGTAAAAAACTACTTTTTGTTTTTGCAAACCTTACAAACTCACATAAATACATTATTACAGACATTTTTAGACATGACACATGTTTGGTTTTGGAGTTATGTTTATATAACTTTTATATTTAGTATGACTGTTATACTGTCATATTAAATAAGAAAAAACTAGCTTGTGTCTTTGCAAACTTTACAAAAGATCATTTTTCTAGTAAAACTAACAAAGATACATGTCTCCAGGCATTATTACCCATTTTGCATGGGTTGTTTAGGAATTATGTTTAAATACATTTTTATTGCTTTTTTTGCATTATCTCAGGATTCTAAAATCCTTACTTTCATATTGAGGAAAAAACTACTTTTTGTTTTGCAAACCTTACAAACTCACATAAATGCATTATTACAGGCATTTTTAGACATAACACATGTTTGGTTTTTGAGTTAGGTTTTGATAACTTTCATATTTAGTAGGACTGTTATACTGTCATATTTATTTTTAAAAAACTAGCTTGTGTCTTTGCAAACTTTACAAAACATCATTTTCTAGTAAAACTAACAAAGATACATGTGTCCAGGAATTATTACCCATTTTGCATGGGTTGTTTAGGAATTATGTTTAAATACATTTGTATTGCTTTTTTCGCATTATCTCAGGATTCTAAGATCATTACTTTCATATTGAGTAAAAAACTACTTTTTGTTTTTGCAAACCTTACAAACTCACATAAATACATTATTACAGGCATTTTTAGACATGACACATGTTTGGTTTTGGAGTTATGTTTATATAACTTTCATATTTAGTATGATTGTTATACTGTCATATTGAATAAAAAAAAACTAGCTTGTGTCTTAGCAAACATTACAAAAGATCATTTTTCCAGTAAAACTAACAAAGATACATGTCTCCAGGCATTATTACCCATTTTGCATGGGTTGTTTAGGAATTATGTTTAAAGACATTTTTATTGCTTTTTTCGCATTATCTCAGGATTCTTAGATCATTACTTTCATATTGAGTAAAAAACTACTTTTTGTTTTTGCAAACCTTACAAACTCACATAAATACATTATTACAGGCATTTTTAGACATGACACATGTTTAGTTTTGGAGTTATGTTTATATTACTTTTATATTTAATATGACTGTTATACTGTCATATTGAATAAAACAAAACTAGCTTGTGTCTTTGCAAACTTTACAAAAGATCATTTTTCTAGTAAAACTAACAAAGATACATGTCTCCAGGCATTATTAGCCATTTTGCATGGGTTGTTTAGGAATTATCTTTAAATACATTTTTATTGCTTTTTTCGCATTATCTCAGGATTCTAAAATCCTTACTTTCATATTAAGGAAAAAACTACTTTTTGTTTTGCAAACCTTACAAACTCATATAAATACATTATTACAGGCATTTTTAGACATGACACACGTATGGTTCTGGAGTTATGTTTATATAACTTTTATATTTAGTATGACTGTTATACTGTCATATTGAATAAAAAAAACTAGCTTGTGTCTTTGCAAACTTTACAAAAGATCATTTTTCTAGTTAAACTAACAAAGATACATGTCTTCAGGCATTATTACCCATTTTGCATGGGTTGTTTAGGAATTATGTTTAAATACATTTGTATTGCTTTTTTTGCATTATCTCAGGATTCTTAGATCATTACTTTCATATTGAGTAAAAAACTACTTTTTGTTTTTGCAAACCTTACAAACCCACATGAATACATTATTATAAGCAATTTTAGACATGACACACGTTTGGTTCTGGAGTTATGTTTATATAACTTTTATATTTAGTATGACTGTTATACTGTCATATTGAATAAAAAAAACTAGCTTGTGTCTTTGCAAACTTTACAAAATATCATTTTCCTAGTAAAACTAACAAAGATACATGTCTCCAGGCATTATTAGCCATTTTGCATTTGTTGTTTAGGAATTATCTTTAAATACATTTTTATTGCTTTTTTCGCATTATCTCAGGATTCTAAAATCCTTACTTTCATATTGAGGAAAAAACTACTTTTTGTTTTTGCAAACCTTACAAACTCACATAAATACATTATTACAGACATTTTTAGACATGACACATGATTGGTTTTGGAGTTATGTTTATATAACTTTTATATTTAGTATTACTGTTATACTGTCATATTGAATAAAAAAAACTAGCTTGTGTCTTTGCAAACTTTACAAAAGATCATTTTTCTAGTAAAACTAACAAAGATACATGTCTCCAGGCATTATTACCCATTTTGCATGGGTTGTTTAGGAATTATGTTTAAATACATTTGTATTGCTTTTTTCGCATTATCTCAGGATTCTAAGATCATTACTTTCATATTGAGTAAAAAACTACTTTTTGCTTTTGCAAACTTTACAAACCCACATAAATACTTTATTATAGGCAATTTTAGACATGACACACGTTTGGTTCTGGAGTTATGTTTATATAACTTTCATATGTAGTATGACAGTTATACTGTCTTATTGAATAAAAACAACTAGCTTGTGTCTTTGCAAACTTTACAAAAAATACATTTTCTAGTAAAACTAACAAAGATACATGTCTCCAGGCATTATTACCCATTTTGCCTGGGTTGTTTAGGAGTTATGTTTGAATACATTTTTATTGCTTTTTTCGCATTATCTCAGGATTCTAAGATCATTACTTTCATATTGAGTAAAAAACTACTTTTTGTTTTTGCAAACCTTACAAACTCACATTAATACATTATTACAGGAATTTTTAGACATGACACATGTTTGGTTTTGGAGTTATGTTTATATAACTTTCATATTTAATATGACTGTTATACTGTCATATTGAATAAAAAAAAAACTAGCTTGTGTCTTTGCAAACTTTACAAAAGATCATTTTTCCAGTAAAACTAACAAAGATACATGTTTCCAGGCATTATTAGCCATTTTGCATATGTTGTTTAGGAGTAATGTTTAAATACATTTTTATTGCTTTTTTCGCATTATCTCAGGATTTTAAGAACATTACAGTCATATTGAGTAAAAAAACTACTTTTTGTGTTTGCAAGATTTAAAAAAGCATGTGTTTCGAGTAAAACGGCCAAGGATGCATTATTTCAGGCATTATTAGCCATTTTTCATGTGTGGTTTGAGTTATGGTTAAATAACTGTCATATACTGTCAGTTATGACATAGTAAGTAACACCTAATTTATGTATTTGCAAACCTTACAAAATCATTTAAATTTAGTAAAACTCACATGGATTCAATATTACAGACATTTTTAGACATTTTGCATATTTGGTTTAGGAATTATGTTGGAATCATTTTTTATTAATTTGTTCGTATTTGCTCAGAATTTTAGGACATTACTGTCATATTGAGTAAAGAAATATTTTTTGTGTTTGCAAGCCTTAAAAAAGCATATGTTTCGAGTAAAACTTACAAGAATGCATTATTTCAGGCATTGTTAATCATTTTTCATGTGTAGTTTAAGAGTTATGTTTAAATAACTGTCATATTGAGTGTGGCAGTTATACTGTCATATTGAGTAAAAAAAACTAACCTGTATTTGCAAACCTTACAAAAGAAAATGTTTCTAGTAACACTCACAAAGATACATTTTTTCACGCATTATTAGACATGTTTCATGTGTGGTTAGGAGTTATAAATAAATAATTGTCATATTGAGTGTTACAGTTTTAATGTCATTATGTGTAAAACCTAATTTTTGTATTTGCAAACCTTACAAAAACAATTGATTCTAGTAAAACGTATATAGATTCAATATTACAGGCATTTTTAGACATTTTACATGTTTGGTTTAAAATTTGTGTTTCAATACATTTGTATTGCTTTTTTCGCATTATCTCAGGATTCTAAGAACATTACTTTCATATTGAGTAAAAAACTACTTTTTGTTTTTGCAAACCTTACAAACTCACATAAATACATTATTACAGGCATTTTTAGACATGACACATGTTTGGTTTTGGAGTTATGTTTATATAACTTTCATATTTAGTATGACTGTTATACTGTCATATTGAATAAAAAAAAACTAGCTTGTGTCTTTGATATCTTTACAAAAGATCATTTTTTTAAACTAACAACGTTACATGTCCTCCCTAGGCATTATTAGCCACTTTGCATGTGTTGTTTAGGAGTTAGGGTTTAAATACATTTTTTATTGCTTTTTTCCCATTATCTCAGGGTTCTAAGAACATTACAGTCAAGTAAAAAAACTACTTTTTGTGTTTGCAAAATATAAAACTCAGTAAAACTCCCAATGATTCATTATTTCAGGCATTATTAGCCATTTTTTTGTGTGGTTTATGAGTTATGTTTAAATAACTGTCATATTGAGTGTGATTTTGTCATCGTGAGTAAAACCTAATTTTTGTATTTGCAAACCTTACAAAAACAACCGATTCTAGGAAAAGTCACATTGATACAATATTACAGGCATGTTTAGACATATTGCATGTTTGGTTTTGGAGTTATATTTATATAACCTGCTTTCTGAGCCGCCACCTTTGTGGTTTGCGTGTCCCACTGATCCAGGACAAACAGGTCCTAGGTGAGGGATCAGACAAAGAGCAGCGCTCAAAGACCTTTATTAAAAGTACAATTGAGGACCTAGATTTTTTCTCGCCCGGACGCAGGTCACCGTGGCTCCCCTGTGGAGCCAGGCCCAGAGGTGTGGCACGATGGCGATTGACGGGCCTGTCCCCATGGGGCCCAGCCGTGCTCAGCTCGAAGAGGCAACGTGGATTCCCCCCTCCAGGGCTCACCACTCATGGGCTGGCTCATAGAGGGTGCAGTGTGAGCTGGGCGGCAGCCGAAGGCAGGGCACTTGGTGGTCCGATTATCGGCTACATAAGCTCGCTCTTGGGACATGGAACGTCACCTCGCTGGGAGGGAAGGAGAAGGAGCTGGTGCTTGAGGTGGAGACGTTCCCGGCTAGATATAGTTGGACTCACAGCAAGGGCTCTGGAACCTGTTCTCTCAGAAGGGCTGGACTGAGCTGAACTTTCATTACTTGCAACGCCAGAGTGGAAGAGATTCCACACTGGCGTTGCAACTAATGAGAGGCTGGGGTGGCAATTCTTGTTGCCCCCCGGCTCAAAGCCTGCACGTTGGACTTTAAACCCAATAGACGAGATGGTAGCTTCCTTCAGCCTTCGGGTTGGGTGACGGGTCCTGACTGTTGTTTGTGTTTACACACCAAACAGCAGCTCAGAGTACCAACTCTTTTTGGATTCCCTTGAGGGAGGACTGGAGAGTGCTCCCTCGGGTGATTCCCTTGTTCTGCTGGTGGACTTCAACGCTATGAGGGAGGTGCTGGACATTGAGTCTGAGTGGACCATGTTCCGTTCCTCTCTTGTTGAGCCAGCTGATTGAAGCTGTGGCCGCAAGGTGTTTGGTGCCTGTCGTCGCGGTAATCCACCAGCAGTGAGGGATGCTGTGAAGCTGAAGAAAGAGCCACCGGGTCCTTTTGGCTCATGGGACTCCAGAGGCAGTGGGCATACCGACAGGCCAAGCGAGACCTCCTCAGTCCCACCAACACGTCTTCCTATGAGGAAACAGTGCCTGGGAAGTCTGTGGTGGGCTCTCCTATTTCTGGGGCTAAGGTTGCCAAGGTAGTTAAAAAGCTCCTCGGTGGCAAGGCCCCGGGGATATGAGCTCCGTCCGGAGTTCCTTAAGGCTCGGATGCTGTGGGGCAGTCTTGGTTGACAAGACTCTGCAACATTGCGTCTACATCGGGGGCGGTACCTCTGGATTGGCAGACCGGGGTGGTGGTTCCTCTCTTTAAGAAGGGGAACCGGAGGGTGTGTTCCAAATATCGTAGATCACACTCCTCAGCCTTCCCGGTAAGGTCTATTCATGTGTAATGGAGAGGAGGAACCTCGGATCCAGGACGAACAGTGTGGTTTTCGTCCTGGTCGTGGAACGGTAGACCAGCTCTATACTCTCGGCAGGGTCCTTGAGTGTGCATGGGAGTTTGCCCAACCAGTCTACATAAGTTTTGTGGACTTGGAGAAGACATTCGACCTTGGCCCCCGGTAAATCCTGTGGGGAGTGCTCAGAGAGTATGGAGTATCGGCATGTCTGATTGTGGCGAGTGTCTGCCTGTATGATCAGTGTCAGAGCTTGGTCCGCATTGCCGGCAGTATGTCGGACCCCTTTCCAGTGAGGGTTGGACTCCGCCAAGGCTGCCCTTTGTCACCGATTCTGTTCATAACTTTAATGGACAGAATATCTAGGCGCAGTCATGGCTTTGAGGATCCCCTCAACGCCATGACTGCGCCTGGTTTGGTGGCTGCAGGATTAGGTCTCTGCTTTTTGCAGATGATGTGGTCCTGATGGCTTCAACTGGCCAAGATCTTCAGCTTTCATTGGATCGGTTCGCAGTGAAGCGACTGGGATGAGAATCAGCACCTCCAAGTCCGAGTCCATGGTTCTCGCCCGGGAAAGGGTGGAGTGCTTGAGGTTGGGAAAGAGATCTTGCCCGAAGTGAAGGAGTTGAAGTACCTAGGAGTCTTGTTCACGAGTGAGGATAGAGTGGATTGTGAGATCTACAGGCGGATCGGTGCGGCGTCTTCAGTAATGAGGACGCTATATCGATCCGTTGTGGTGAAGAAGGAGCTGAGCCAGAAGGAAAAGCTTTCAATTTACCGGTCGATCAACCTTCCCATCCTCACCTATGGTCATGAGCTTTGGGTTATGACCGAAAGGACAAGGTCACGGGTACAAGCGGCCGAAATGAGTTTCCACCGCCGGGTGGTGGGTCTCTCCCTTAGAGATAGGGTGAGAAGCTCTGTCATCTGGGAGGAACTCAGTGTAAAGCCGCTGCTCCTCCACATTGAGAGGAGCCAGATGAGGTGGTTCGGGCATCTGCTCAGGATGCCACCCGAACGCCTCCCTAGGTCCGAACGGCAGGAGGCCATGGGGAAGACCTAGGATACATTGGAAAGACTATAGCCTGGAAACGCCTCGGGATCCCCCGAGAAGAGCTGGACGAAGTGGCTGGGGAGAGGGAAGTCTGGGCTCTCTGCTTAGGCTGCTGCCCCCGCAACCCGACCTCGGATAAGCGGAAGAAAATGGATGGATTTAGTATGACAGTTATACTGTCATATTGAGTGTGACAGTATACTGTCATAAAACCCAATTTTTGTATTTGCAAACCTGATTCTAGTAAAACTCACATCTATACAATATTACAGGCAATTTTGGACATAATGCACGTTTGGTTTTGGAGTTATTTTCATATAACTTTAATATATAGTATGACATCTATACTGTTATATTGAGTAAAAAAACTAACTTGTGTCTGTCATAAAACTCAAGTTTTGTATTTGCAAACCTTACAAAAACAAATGATTCTAGTAAAACTCACATGGATTCAATATTACAGGCATTTTTAGACATTTTGCATGTTTGGTTTAGGAATCATGTTGGAATACATTTGTATTGTTTTTTTCACATTATCTCAGCATTTTAAGAACTTACTGTCATATTGAGTAAAAAAAACTTTTTGTGTTTGCAAGCCTTAAAAAAACAACCGATTTTAGTAAAACTCACATTGATACAATATTACAGGCATGTTTAGACATCTTGCATGTTTGGTTTTGGAGTTATGTTTATATAACCTTCTTTCTGAGCCGCCACCTTTGTGGTTTGCGTGTCCCACTGATCCTAGGAGCTATGTTGTCCGGGGGCTTCTATGCCCCCTGGTAGGGTCCCCCAAGACAAACAGGTCCTAGGTGAGGAATCAGACAAAGAGCAGCTCAAAGACCTTTATGTAAAGTACAAATCGAGGACCTAGATATTTTCTCGCCCGGACGCGGGTCACCGTGACTCCCCTGTGGAGCCAGGCCCAGAGGTGGGGCACGATGGCGAGCGACTGGTGCCCATGGGGCCCAGCTCGAAGAGGCAACGTGGGTCCCCCCTGCAATAGGCTCACCACTCATGGGCTGGGTCATAGAGGTCGGGTGCCGTGTTAGCTGGGCGGAAGCCGAAGGCAGGGCACTTGGCGGTCCGATTATCGGCTACATAAGCTCGCTCTTGGGACGTGGAACGTCACCTCGCGAGGTGGAGAAGTTCCCGGCTAGATAAAGCTGGACTCACTTCGACGCACAGCAAGGGCTCTGGAACCTGTTCTCTCAAGAGGGGTTGGACTCTCTTCCACTCTGGCGTTGCAAGTAATGAGAGGCTGGGTTGGCAATTCTTGTTGCCCCCCCGGCTCAAAGCCTGCACGTTGGACTTAACCCAGAAGACGAGATGGTAGCTTCCCTCCGCTTTCGGGTTGGGTGACGGGTCCTGACTGTTGTTGGTGTTTACGCACCAAACAGCTGCTCAGAGTACCCACTCTTTTTGGATTCCCTTGAGAGTGCTCCCTCGGGTGATTCCCTTGTTCTGCTGGGGGTCTTCAACGCTCATGTTGGCAACGACTTTGAAACCTGGAGAGTCGTGATTGGGAAAAATGGCCACCCGGATCTGAACCCAAGTGGTGCTTTGTTATTGGACTTTTGTGCTCGTCACGGATTGTCCATAACAAACACAATGTTCAAACATAAGGGTGTCCATATGTGCACTTGGCACCAGGACACCCTCGGCCGCAGCTCCATTATTGACTTTGTAGTTGTGTCATGGGATTTGCGGCCTCATGTTTTGGACACTCGGGTGAAGAGAGGGGCGAGCTTTCTACCGATCACCGATGGTGGGGTAGGATCCCGGACAGACCTGGCAGGCCCAAACGCATTGTGAGAGTCTTTTGGGAATGCCTAGAAGTCTCCTGTCAGAGAGAGTTTATTTTTCTACCTCCGGAGGAACTTTGAATATGTCACAAAGGAGGTGCTGGACATTGAGTCTGAATGGATCATGTTCCGTGCCTCTCTTGTCAAGCCAGCTGATTGGAGCTGTGGCCGCAAGGTGTTTGGTGCCTGTCGTGGCGGTAATCCTAGAACCCGCTGGTGGCCACCAGCAGTGCGGGATGCCGTCAAGCTGAAGAAAGAGCTTATCTGGTCCTTTTGGCTCATGGGACTCCAGAGGCAGCGGGCATACCGACAGGCCAAGCAGTGCCTGGGGAATCTGTGGTGGGCTCTCCTATTTCTGAGGCTGAGGTTGCCAAGGTATTTAAAAAGCTCCTCGGTGGCAAGGCCGCGGGGGTGGATGAGCTCCGTCCGGAGTTCCTTAAGGCTCTGGATGCTGTGGGGCTGTTTTAGTTGACAAGACTCTGCAACATCGCATGGACATCAGGGGCGGTACCTCTGGATTGGCAGACCGGGGTGGTGGTTCCTCTCTTTAAGAAGGGGAACCGGAGGGTGTGTTCCAACTATCGTAGATCACACTCCTCAGCCTTCCCGGTAAGGTCTATTCATGTGTACTGGAGAGGAGGAACCTCGGATCCAGGACGAACAGTGTGGTTTTCGTCCTGGTCGTGGAACGGTAGACCAGCTCTATACTCTCGGCAGGGTCCTTGAGTGTGCATGGGAGTTTGTCCAACCAGTCTACATGTGCTTTGTGGACTTGGAGAAGACATTCGACCGTGGCCACCCCGGGAAGTCCTGTGGGGAGTGCTCAGAGAGTATGGGGTATCGGCATGTCTGATTGTGGCGGGTCGCTCCCTGTATGATCAGTGTCAGAGCTTGGTCCGCATTGCCAGCAGTAAGTCGGACCCCTTTCCAGTGAGGGTTGGACCGGAGTCCAACCCTCGTGTTGGCTGCCCTTAGTCACCAAATGTGTTCATAAATTTTATGGACAGAATTTCTAGGCGCAGTCATGGTGTTGAGGGGATCCGGTTTGGTGGCTGCAGGATTAGGTCTCTCCTTTTTGCAGATGATGTGGTCCTTATGGCTTTAACTGGCCAGGATCTTCAGCTCTCATTGGATTGGTTCGCAGCCGAGTGTGAAGCGACTGGGATGAGAATCAGCACCTCCAAGTCCGAGGTTCTCGCCCGGGAAAGGGTGGAGTGCCATTTCGAGGTTGGGCAGGAGATCTTGCCCCAAGTGGATGAGTTCAAGTACCTGGAGTCTTGTTCATGAGTGAGGGAAGAGTGGATCGTGAGATGCACAGGCTGGCGGCCGAAATGAGTTTTCCCCGCTGGGTGGCGGGTCTCTCCCTTACTGTAAGAATTTTCACCGTTTAATTACAGTAACCTACTGGCAGCTAATGGTTCCAGTATAAAACTGTTTTTCTACAGCACACATACTGTGATTTATCACTACAGTTTATTACTGTAAAAAGTATCACAGTACTGTGCTGTATCAAATATACGCTTCACAGCATAATACTGTCATCTGTTTAGCGGCATTACACTGTTATTTTAGTGTATCTACTGTAATATCCATTAACAGTTAATTACAGTAAAATAATTGTAAGCACTTTAGACTGAGCTTTACAGTATAATGCCACTAGAACTTAATGAGTTGAACTTTTAATTTTTCAAAATCAAAACCCCTGCAATCTGCTGGCATAAAAATGACTGGAGAAATGGCCTTGCAAGATTATGTTTTTATTAACCAATTATTTTAAAGTGCATCAAATACATTCAATGTACATTTAGTGCATTCTTCTTATTTTCAGTAAAGCATTTTAACATTTATAACATGTCCACTTAATTTCTAACTGGAGACAAAACACTGAACACGAGTCCAGTGTTTAGTTGTCGGCTACATAAAGCCCCACTCAAAGTCTGTGAGATGTTTTATAAGGGTGGCTACGTGAGGATTTACAGTTGCTGCCTTTTTCTGGACCAGCTTCCCGGTCTTCTTGGACACCACCTTTCCCTGGCTAGCCTTTGTTCCCCTCTCAGGGTTAACGCCAATGAATCGCCTAAAAAAGAGAGAAAGCATATTAGATATTCTGTTGTGATTGAAGATTACTTGTAGTCGATACAGAACCCCCCTCACATTGTTATTTAGGAATATGCACTGCACAAATATTAATATCAATTTTAGGATATATGTGAGCCTATACCATAACCACAGCTGTAGATGAGTGAATGCTCTAAAACCCATTAAGACAAATTCAGAGAGGAAGACAATGCTAAAGCCTCCCCAACCCCTCTCTCTATTCATGTTTTCTCTCCATCTACGGGACCGTGTATTTACGCTGATGTTTCCTGCTTTCACCCATTTAACATATTGTTACCTGCTCATTACCTATCTTCTCTGCATCCTGGGGTCACACTGGTGCTTCTTGCCTTTACCCATTCAACATATCTTTACCTGCACATTACCTACCTTCTCTGCATAGTGTGGTCACGCTGGTGCTTTCTACCTTTACCCATTCAACATATCTTTACCTGCACATTACCTACCTTCTCTATATCCTGGAGTCAAGCTGGTGTTTCCTGCCTTTACTCATTCAACATATCTTTACCTGCACAATACCTACCTTCTCTGTATCCTGGCGTCTAGCTGGTGTTTCCTGCCTTCACCCATTCAACATATCTTTACCTGCACATTACCTACCTTCCCTGCATCCTTGGGTCACACTGGTGCTTCTTTCTTTCACCATACAACATATCTTCACCTGCACATACCTACCTTGTCTGCATGGCCTCGACCACACCTGCGCTTCCTTCTTTCACCCATTTTACCCATTCAACATATCTTCACCCGCACATTACCTACTTGCTCTGCATTCTCGGGTCAAGCTGGTGCTTCCTGCCATCATCCAGTCAACATATCTTTACCTGCAAATTACCTACTTTTCCTGCATCCTGGGGTCAAACAGGTGCTTCCTTCTTTGACCCAGTCAACATATCTTTACCTGCACATTACCTACCTTCTCTGTATCCTAGAGTCAAACTGGTGCGTCGGTCCCTAATAAGAAGGTCCACAAAGGAACAGAAGAGTCATTGATTTAAGGCACCAAATTGGGGAAATGACAAGTCAAATTCCTGAACAGAGGTGAGAAATATAAAATAAATATCCTAACAGTATTTTAACAGTATCAAGAGGATTTACCTTTGAACAAATTCCAATGTCCGAGGACCTTCCTCTTGGTATTCCAAGTTGAACACATAGTAGGTGGCAAGAAGGGCAGCAAGCCCTGAGATTAAGCTAGGTTGGACGCCTTTGCAGATGACATCACCTTCCATGCTGATCATCCAACGTTTTATTGTGACTTTGTCACCAGCAACTGGTACAGTCAAGAAATGCAGTTTATGTTCCTAAACAGTATCCAATATGGGTAGCATTTTAAAAGTATTTGGAATGGCCACCTCACTCGCTCTCTCTTTCCTCTGTTTACATCTAGTCTCCTAAGGCAGTGGTTCTCAAATGAGGGTACGCGTACTCCTGGGGGTACTTGAAGGTATGCCAAGGGGTACGTGAGATTTTTTTTTAATATTCTAAAAATAGCAACAATTCAAAAATCCTTTATAAATATATTTATTGAATAATACTTCGACAAAATATGAATGTCAGTTCATAAACTGAACAACTAATCAAGTAGGCTATTCCATTCATTACCATAAAGCCAGAGTTTCCCCTATGCCATGATGGTTTGACCCTACCTGGCGGTGCCACACGGCACCAACTGTCAATCAACTATCCATGTAGAAAACAATGGAGGCTTGGTTAAAGCGTAGTGGACATGTTCCATAAATATTGATGTTAAAGATTTCTTTTTTTGTGAAGAAATGTTGAGAATGAAGTTCATGAATCCAGATGGATCTCTATTACAATCCCCAAAGAGGGCACTTTAAGTTGATTACTTCTATGTGTAAAAATCTTTATTTATAATTGAATCACTTGGTTATTTTTCAACAAGTTTTTAGTTATTTTTATATCTTTTTTTCCAAATAGTTCAAGAAAGACCACAACAAATGAGCAATATTTTGCACTGTTATACAATTTAATAAATCCGAAACTGATGACATAGTGCTGTATTTTACTTCTTTATCTCTTTTTTTCAACCAAAAATGCTTTGCTCTGATTAGGGGGTACTTGAATTTAAAAAATGTTCACAGGGGTACATCACTGAAAAAAGGTTGAGAACCACTGTCCTAAGGCAGTGGTTCTCAACCTTTTTTCAGTGCTGTGAACATTTTTTTAATGCAAGTAGACCTCCATGTCTTCATAAAAGGAATATCCTGAATCCTCAAGTTGCATATCACAATAGTCATCATCAGTGTTAATAACACAAGAGCTGCTTGGATTTGCTGTTGATCAAGTCAAACTTCGTTCAGTGTAGCCGTAGTGCTTCCTTGACACGTGCGATGTGAAAGTAGACTTAACTGTAAATCTTTTTTCACATTGACTGAAGGGGCACGTAACTGTCCTACCTTCGGTAATATGACTTTTCAAATGCAGGAGAAAGGCCCGTATATCATCGCACTTCGCGCTACATGAGACAATATTACAAGGTAAACCTTCTGCGCTATACATATCAGTCCTACTCTTGCCATATTTATGACGACGGCTGTGAGTTTTGAAGGCTGAGAAGTTGGAAAAAACTCTTGTGCATTTAGGGAAAGCACACTTAAACGATGCATTAGGCATACAACTATGACTTCGCATGTGTCTAACATATGCAAATACATTGCTGCAAGTCGTAGCACATATGTTGCAAGTTAACATCTTTTATGATGACTATGACAAAAAAGAAGACAACTTAGCTAGCTAGCATGCGGCGGTACATGCGCGTGGTCAACGATAGTGTCTGTGATGCTGACTGTGACGCTATGTCATTTCGGACTTTATAAATATATATATAAAGTAATTCAAACACAAAATGACACATCAAGGTACAAGTGACTCTTACCTTGTTATCAAAAACACACGATGCAGTAGGATGGATTTAGCAGGGTCGGCCAGGTGAAATGAAGCTCGGTTGGACGAATTGTGGGCGGACCCAAGAAACAAGTCTGAAAAATACTGAATTACACTGTAGGTTTTACAGTAACTTACTGCTGGTCGATATTTTTTGAAAAATGCAACAAAATTTACAGTACTTAACTGCATTTAAGAAGAACATGATAGGTTAATTGGCAACACTAAATTGGCCCTAGTGTGTGAATGTGAGTGTGAATGTTGTCTGTCTATCTGTGTTGGCCCTGCGATGAGGTGGCGACTTGTCCAGGGTGTACCCCGCCTTCCGCCTGATTGTAGCTGAGATAGGCTCCAGCGCCCCCCGCGACCCCGAAGGGAATAAGCGGTAGAAAATGGATGGATGGATGGAGTATATAACTAATTTTATTTTTTATTTTTACAGTAATTTTCTACAGTGAAGGTCATGGGTGTCAAACTCTGGCCCGTGGGCCAAATTTGGCCCAACGTGTAATTTGACTTGGCCCTTGAGGCAATATCAAATTAACACTAAAGCTGGACCTTCGATTATACATTGCGGCAGTGCCGCTACTTCTAATACTTGCCAACCCTCCCGGGAGTGACTCCAGCACTCCTCCCGAATTTTTTTTTTTTTTCCAGCTAGTCAAACGAGTGCCAGCCCAGTTTCATGTCAGTGCAGCTTCTGCACCCACACACAATTGAATGCAACGCATACTTCATCAACAGCGATACAGGTTACACTGACGGTAGCCAAATAAAAAACTTTAACACTTTTAGAAATATATGCCACACTGTGAATCCACACCAAACAAGAATGACAAACACATTTCGGGAGAACATCCGCACCGTAACACAACATAAACACAACACAACAAATACCCAGAACCCTTTGTAGCACTAAATCTTCCGAGACGCTACAAGGTGTGTGTGTGTGGGGGGGGGGGGGGGGAGGTTTGCTGGTAGCGGGGGTGTATTTTGTAGCGTCCCGAAAGAGTTAGTGCTGCAAAAGATTCTGGGTATTTGTTCTTTTGTGTTTATGTTGTGTTACGGTGCGGATGTTCTCCCGAAAAGTGTTTTTTATTTTTGTTTGGTGTGGGTTCACAGTGTGGCGTATATTTCTAACAGTGTTAAAGTTTTTTATACTGGCACCCTCAGTGTAACCTGTATCGCTGTTGATGAAGTATGCGTTGCATTCATTTGTGTATGCGTGCTGAAGCTGCACATATCTTGTGACTGGGTGTGAATGATGTTAGAATTGGGTGTACGAGATATGTCTGTTGAACACCTTCGTTCGATAATGAAAGTTGCCTCAGCTCAAAGCCTGAGCCCTGACATTAAAGAACTAGCATCTAAAAAAAGATGCCAGGTATCTGGCTTGGGCACATCAAATTAGATCAGTGTGTTGCAAACTGAGCAGTTTAAAGTCCTGAATGGTTGTTTTATTCATTGTTATTTTATTTTCAAATTTATTAGCCTGTGGAAAAAGTTAATGTTGATATTTACCTCAGAAGGCTGCAAATAGAAAAGAGGCATTCAATTTTTATTTAAATTGTATTTGATATGCAATTGATATTTTTTAATTATTATTATTATTATTTGAAACTCCATTTTGCATGTCACTATAAAGTTATATAAGCCTTGCTTGTTCAATATTCAATGCAAAACGTGTTTGGGTCCCTATTAAAAGGTTAATTTGTTCAACCTTGGCCCGCGGCTTTGTTCAGTTTTAAACTTTGGCCCACTCTGTATTTGAGTTTGACACCCCTGGTGAAGGTGAAGCTCTGTCATCCTGGAGGCCACGGGGAAGACCCAGGACACATTGGGAACACTATGTCTCCCGGCTGGCCTGGGAACGCCTCGGGATCCCCTGAGAAAAGGTCCTAGGTGAGGGATCAGACAAAGAGCAGCTCAAAGACCTTTATGAAAAGTACAAATCGAGGACCTAGATTTTTTCTCGCCCAGGCGCAGGTCACCGTGGCTCCCCTGTGGAGCCAGGTGCAGAGGTGGGGCACGATGGCGAGCGACTGGTGGCCGGGCCTGTCTCCATGGGGCCCTGCCGGGCTCATTTCGAAGATGCAACGTGGGTCAACCCTCCAATGGGCTCACCACTCATGGGCCCATTGAGGTCATAGAGGTCGGATGCAGTGTGAACTGGGCGGCAGCCGAAGGCAGGGCACTTGGCAGTCCGATTATCGGCTACATAAGCTCGCTCTTGGGACGTGGAACGTCACCTCGCTGGGAGGGAAAGAGCCTGAGCTGGTGCGCGAGGTGAAGAAGTTCCGGGTAGATATAGTTGGACTCACTTCGACGCACAGCAAGGGCTCTGGAACCTGTTCTCTCAAGAGGGGCTGGACTCTCTTCCACTCTGGCGTTGCAAGCAATGAGAGGCTGGGGTGGCAATTGTTGTTGCTCAAAGCCTGCACGTTGGACTTTAACCCAGTAGACGAGATGGTAGCTTCCCTCCGCCTTCGGGTTGGGTGACGGGTCCTGACTGTTGTTTGTGTTTACGCACCAAACAGCAGCTCAGAGTACCCACTCTTTTTGGATTCCCTTGAGGGAGTACTGGAGAGTGCTCCCTCGGGTGATTCCCTTGTTCTGTTGGGGGACTTCAATGCTCATGTTGGCAAGGACAGTGAAACCTGGAGAGTCGTGATTGGGAAAAATGGCCACCCGGATCTGAACCCAAGTGGTGCTTTGTTATTGGACTTTTGTGCTCGTCACGGATTGTCCATAACAAACACAATGTTCAAACATAAGGAAGAACTTTAAACATGTCACGAGGGAGGTGCTGGACATTGAGTCTGAGTGGACCATGTTCCGTGCCTCTCTTGTCGAGCCTGCTGATTGGAGCTGTGGCCGCAAGGTGTTTGGTGCCTGTCGTGGCGGTAATCCTAGAACTCGCTGGTGGCCACCAGCAGGGAGGGATGCCGTCAAGCTGAAGAAAGAGCCTATCGGGTCCTTTTGGCTCATGGGACTCCAGAGGCAGCGGGCATACCGACAGGCCAAGCAGTGCCTGGGGAATCTGTGGTGGACTCTCCTATTTCTGGGGCTTAGGTTGCCTAGGTAGTTAAAAAGCTCCTCTGTGGCAAGGCCCCGGTGGTGGATGAGTTCCTTAAGGCTCTGAATACTGTGGGGCTGTCTTGGTTGACAAGACTCTGCAACATTGCGTGAAAATTGGGGGTGGTACCTCTGGATTGGCACACCGGGGTGGTGGTTCCTCTCTTTAAGAAGGGGAACCGGAGGGTGTGTGCCAACTATCGTGAAACACACTCCTCAGCCTTCCCGGTAAGCTCTATTCATGTGTACTGGAGAGGAGGAAACTCGGATCCAGGACGAACAGTGTGGTTTTCGTCCTGGTCGTGGAACGGTAGACCAGGTCTATACTCTCGGCAGGGTCCTTGAGTGTGAAGCGACTGGGATGAGAATCAGCACCTCCAAGTCCAAGTCCATGGTTCTCGCGCAGGAAAGGGTCGAGTGCCATCTCCAGGTTGGGGAGGAGATCTTGCCCCAAGTGGAGGAGTTCAAGTACCTAGGAGTCTTGTTCACGAGTGAGGATAGAGTGGATCGAGAGATCCACAGGCGGTTTGGTGCGGCGTCTTCAGTATTGAGGACGCTATATCGATCCGTTGTGGTGAAGAAGGAGCTGAGCCAGAAGGAAAAGCTCTCAATTTACCGTCGATCTACGTTCCCAGCTTTGGGTTATGACCGAAAGGACAAGCGGCCGAAATGCGTTTCCTTTGCCGGGTGGTGGGTCTCTACCTTAGAGACAGGGTGAGAAGCTCTGTCATCCGGGAGGAACTCAAAGTAAAGCCGCTGCTCCTCCACATTGAGAGGAGCCATGAGGTGGTTCGGGCATCTGCTCAGGATGCCACCCGAACGCCTCTAGGGAGGTGTGGCTTGAGGCCACGGGGAAGACCTAGGACACATTGGAAAGACTATGTCCCCGGCTGGCCTGGGAACGCCTCGGAATACCCCGAGAAGAGCTGGACGAAGTGGCTGGGGAGAGGGAAGTCTGGGATTTTCGGCTCAGGCTGCTGCCCCCGCAACCCGACCTCGGATAAGCGGAAGAAAATGGATGGATTTAGAATGACAGTTATACTGTCAGATTGAGTACAAAAACTAACTAAACCTTACACAATATAATGTTTCTAGTAAAACTCACAAAGATACATATCTCCAGGCATTATTAGCCATTTTGCATGTGTGGTTTAGGAGTTATATTTAAATAAATAACTGTCAGATTGAGTGTGACAGTAAACTGTCATAGTGAGTAAAACCCTTATTTTGCAAACCTTACAAAAACAACTAAATCTAGTTAAACTCACACAGATACAATATTACAGGCATTTTTAGACACAATGCATGTTTGGTTTTAGAGTTATGTTTATATAACTTTCATATTTAGTATGACAGTTATACTGTCATATTGAATAAAAACAACAACTAACTTGTGTCTTTGCAAACCTTACAAAATACAATTTTTCTAGTAAAACTAACTAAGATACATGCTCCAGGCATTATTAGCTATTTTGCATGTGTTGTTTGAGTTATGTTTAAATAACTGTCATATTGAGTGTGACAGTATACTGTCATAAAACCCAATTTTTGTATTTGCAACCCTGATTCTAGTAAAACTCACAAATATACAATATTACAGGCAGTTTTGGACATAATGGTTTGGTTTTGGAGTTATGTTTATATAACTTTCATATATAGTATGACAGCTAAACTGTTATATTGAGTAAAAAAACTAACTTGTGTTTGTCATAAAACCCAATTTTTGTATTAGCAAACCATACAACTGATTCAAATAAAACTCACATGGATTCAATATTACAGGCATTTTCAGACATTTTGCATGTTTGGTTTAGGAATTATGTTGTAATACATAATACAATACAAATAATTTTTGTGTTTGCAAGCCTTAAAAAAAGCATATGTTTCCAGTAAAACTCCCAAAGATGCATTATTTCAGGCATTATTAGCCATTTTTCAGGTGTGGTTTAGGAGTTATGTTTAAATAACTGTCATATTGAGTGTGGCGTTATACTGTCATATTGAGTTAAAAAAATCTAACTTGTGTCTTTGCAAACCTTACAAAAGAAAATGTCTAGCAACACTCACAAAGATAATTTTTTTCACGCTATTAGACATGTTTCATGTGTATTTAGGAGTTATAATTAAATAACTTTCATATTGAGTGTTAAAGTTATAATGTCATTATGTGTAAAACCTAATTTTTGTATTTGCAAACCTTACAAAAACAATTGATTCTAGTAAAACTTACATAAATTCAATATTACAGGCATTTTTAGACAATTCACATGTTTGGTTTAAAAATTGTGTTTGAATACATTTGTATTGCTTTTTTCGCATTATCTCAGGATTCTAAGATCATTACTTTCATATTGAGTAAAACACTACTTTTTGTTTTTGCAAACCTTACAAACCCACATGAATACATTATTATAAGCAATTTTAGACATGACACACGTTTGGTTCTGGAGTTATGTTTATATAACTTTTATATTTAGTATGACTGTTATACTGTCATATTGAATAAAAAAAAACTAGCTTGTGTCTTTGCAAACTTTACAAAAGGTCATTTTTCTAGTAAAACTAACAAAGATACATGTCTCCAGGCATTATTACCCATTTTGCATGGGTTGTTTAGGATTTATGTTTAAATACATTTTTATTGCTTTTTTCGCATTATCTCAGGATTCTTAGATCATTACTTTCATATTGAGTAAAAAAATACTTTTTGTTTTTGCAAACCTTACAAACTCACATAAATACATTATTACAGGCATTTTTAGACATGACACATGTTTGGTTTTGGAGTTATGTTTATATAACTTTAATATTTAATATGACTGTTATACTGTCATATTGAATTAAAAAAAACTAGCTTGTGTCTTTGCAAACTTTTTAAAAGATCATTTTTCTAGTAAAACTAACAAAGATACATGGCTCCAGGCATTATTACCCATTTTGCATGGGTTGTTTAGGAATTATGTTTGAATACATTTTTATTACTTTTTTTGCATTATCTCAGGATTTTAAGATCATTACTTTCATATTGAGTAAAAAACTAGTTTTTGTTTTTGCAAACCTTACAAACTCACATTAATACATTAATACAGGCATTTTTAGACATGACACATGTTTGGTTTTGGAGTTATGTTTATATAACTTTTATATTTAATATGACTGTTATACTGTCATATTGAATTAAAAAAAACTAGCTTGTGTCTTTGCAAACTTTACAAAAGATCATTTTTCTAGTAAAACTAACAAAGATACATGTCTCCAGGCATTATTACCCATTTTGCATGGTTTGTTTAGGAATTATGTTTAAATACATTTTTATTGCTTTTTTTGCATTATCTCAGGATTCTTAGATCATTACTTTCATATTGAGTAAAAAACTACTTTTTGTTTTAGCAAACCTTACAAACTCACATAAATGCATTATTACAGGCATTTTTAGACATAACACATGTTTGGTTTTGGAGTTATGTTTTGATAACTTTCATATTTAGTAGGACTGTTATACTGTCATATTGAATTAAAAAAACTAGCTTGTGTCTTTGATATCTTTACAAAGATCATTTTTCTAGTAAAACTAACAAAGATACATGTCTCCAGGCATTATTAGCCATTTTGCATGGGTTGTTTAGGAATTATGTTTAAATACATTTTTATTGCTTTTTTCGCATTATCTCAGGATTCTAAAATCCTTACTTTCATATTGAGGAAAAAACTACTTTTTGTATTTGCAAACCTTACAAACTCACATAAATACATTATTATAGGCAATTTTAGACATGACACACGTTTGGTTCTGGAGTTATGTTTATATAACTTTCATATTTAGTATGACTGTTATACTGTCTTATTGAATAAAAACAACTAGCTTGTGTCTTTGCAAACTTTACAAAAGATACATTTTCTAGTAAAACTAACAAAGATACATGTCTCCAGGCATTATTACCCATTTTGCCTGGGTTGTTTAGGAGTTATGTTTAAATACATTTTTAATGCTTTTTTCGCATTATCTCAGGATTCTAAGATCATTACTTTCATATTGAGTAAAAAACTACTTTTTGTTTTTGCAAACCTTACAAACTCACATTAATACATTATTACAGGCATTTTTAGACATGACACATGTTTGGTTTTGGAGTTATGTTTATATAACTTTCATATTTAGTATGACTGTTATACTGTCATATTGAATAAAAAAAACTGGCTTGTGTCTTTGCAAACTTTACAAAAGATCATTTTTCCAGTAAAACTAACAAAGATACATGTTTCCAGGCATTATTAGCCATTTTGCATATGTTGTTTAGGAGTAATGTTTAAATACATTTTTATTGCTTTTTTCGCATTATCTCAGAATTTTAGAACATTACTGTCATATTGAGTAAAAAAAATAATTTTTGTGTTTGCAAGCCTTAAAAAAGCATATGTTTCGAGTAAAACTTACAAGAATGCATTATTTCAGGCATTGTTAATCATTTTTCATGTGTAGTTTAAGAGTTATGTTTAAATAACTGTCATATTGAGTGTGGCAGTTATACTGTCATATTGAGTTAAAAAAACTAACCTGTCTTGCAAACCTTACAAAAGAAAATGTTTCTAGTAACACTCACAAAGATAAATTTTTTCACGCATTATTAGACATGTTTCATGTGTGGTTAGGAGTTATAAATAAATAATTGTCATATTGAGTGTTACAGTTTTAATGTCATTATGTGTAAAACCTAATTTTTGTATTTGCAAACCTTACAAAAACAATTGATTCTAGTAAAACTTATATAGATTCAATATTACAGGCATTTTACATGTTTGGTTTAAAATTTGTGTTTGAATACATTTGTATTGCTTTTTTCGCATTATCTCAGGATTCTAAGAATATTACTTTCATATTGAGTAAAAAACTACTTTTTGTTTTTGCAAGCCTTACAAACTCACATAAATACATTATTACAGGCATTTTTAGACATGACACATGTTTGGTTTTGGAGTTATGTTTATATAACTTTCATATTTAGTATGACTGTTATACTGTCATATTGAATAAAAAAAACTAGCTTGTGTCTTTGATATTTTTACAAAAGATCATTTTTTTAAACTAACAACGTTACATGTCTCCCTAGGCATTATTAGCCATTTTGCATGTGTTGTTTAGGAGTTAGGTTCAAATACATTTTTATTGCTTTTTTCCCATTATCTCAGGGTTCTAAGAACATTACAGTCAAGTAAAAAACTACTTTTTGTGTTTGCAAAATGTAAAACTCAGTAAAACTCCCAATGATTCATTATTTCAGGCATTATTAGCCATTTTTTTGTGTGGTTTATGAGTTATGTTTAAATAACTGTCATATTGAGTGTGATTTTGTCATTGTGAGTAAAACCTAATTTTTGTATTTGCAAACCTTACAAAAACAACCAATTCTAGGAAAACTCACATTGATACAATATTACAGGCATGTTTAGACATATTGCATGTTTGGTTTTGGAGTTATATTTATATAACCTGCTTTCTGAGCCGCCACCTTTGTGGTTTGCGTGTCCCACTGATCCAGGAACTATGTTGTCCGGGGGCTTCTATGGTCTCCCAAGACAAACAGGTCCTAGGTGAGGGATCAGACAAAGAGCAGCTCAAAGACCTTTATTAAAAGTACAATTGAGGACCTAGATTTTTTCTCGCCCGGACGCAGGTCACGTGGCTCCCCTGTGGCACGATGGCGATTGACGGGCCTGTCCCCATGGGGCCCAGCCGTGCTCAGCTCGAAGAGGCAACGTGGATCCCCCCTCCAGGGCTCACCACTCATGGGCTGGGTCATAGAGGGTGCAGTGTGAGCTGGGCGGCAGCCGAAGGCAGGGCACTTGGTGGTCCGATTATCGGCTACATAAGCTCGCTCTTGGGACATGGAACGTCACCTCGCTGGGAGGGAAGGAGCCTGAGCTGGTGCTTGAGCTGGAGACGTTCCCGGCTAGATATAGTTGGACTCACAGCAAGGGCTCTGGAACCTGTTCTCTCAGAGGGGCTGGACTGAGCTGAACTTTCATTACTTGCAACGCCAGAGTGGAAGAGATTCCACACTGGCGTTGCAACTAATGAGAGGCTGGGGTGGCAATTCTTGTTGCCCCCCGGCTCAAAGCCTGCACGTTGGACTTTAAACCCAATAGACGAGATGGTAGCTTCCTTCAGCCTTCGGGTTGGGTGACGGGTCCTGACTGTTGTTTGTGTTTACACACCAAACAGCAGCTCAGTGTACCAACTCTTTTTGGATTCCCTTGAGGGAGTACTGGAGAGTGCTCCCTCGGGTGATTCCCTTGTTCTGCTGGTGGACTTCAACGCTATGTTGGCAACGACAGTGAAACCTGGAGAGTCGTGATTGGGAAAAATGGCCACCCGGATCTGAACCCAAGTGGTGCTTTGTTATTGGACTTTTGTGCTTGTCACGGATTGTCCATAACAAACACAATGTTCAAACATAAGGGTGTCCATATGTGCACTTGGCACAAGGACACCCTCGGCCGCATGATTGACTTTGTAGTTGTGTCATGGGATTTGCGGCCTCATGTTTTGGACACTCGGTGAAGAGAGGGGCAGAGCTTTCTACCAACCACCACCTGGTGGTGAGCTGGCTCCGATGGTAGGGGAGGATGCCGGTCAGACCTGGCAGGCCCAAACGCATTGTAAGGGTCTGCTGGGAACACCTAGCAGAGTCTCCTGAAGAACTTTGAACATGTCCGGAAGAACTTTGAACATGTCACGAGGGAGGTGCTGGACATTGAGTCTGAGTGGACCATGTTCCGTTCCTCTCTTGTTGAGCCAGCTGATTGAAGCTGTGGCCGCAAGGTGTTTGGTGCCTGTCGTGGCGGTAATCCACCAGCAGTGAGGGATGCTGTCAAGCTGAAGAAAGAGCCACCGGGTCCTTTTGGCTCATGGGACTCCAGAGGCAGTGGGCATACCGACAGGCCAAGCGAGACCTCCTCAGTCCCACCAACACGTCTTCCTATGAGGAAACAGTGCCTGGGAAGTCTGTGGTGGGCTCTCCTATTTCTGGGGCTGAGGTTGCCAAGGTAGTTAAAAAGCTCCTCGGTGGCAAGGCCCTGGGGATATGAGCTCCGTCCGGAGTTCCTTAAGGCTCTGGATGCTGTGGGGCAGTCTTGGTTGACAAGACTCTGCAACATTGCGTCTACATCGGGGGCGGTACCTCTGGATTGGCAGACCGGGGTGGTGGTACCTCTCTTTAAGAAGGGGAACCGGAGGGTGTGTTCCAACTATCGTAGATCACACTCCTCAGCCTTCCCGGTAAGGTCTATTCATGTGTAATGGAGAGGAGGAACCTCGGATCCAGGACGAACAGTGTGGTTTTCGTCCTGGTCGTGGAACGGTAGACCAGCTCTATACTCTCGGCAGGGTCCTTGAGTGTGCATGGGAGTTTGCCCAACCAGTCTACATAAGTTTTGTGGACTTGGAGAAGACATTCGACCTTGGTCCCCGGTAAATCCTGTGGGGAGTGCTCAGAGAGTAGGGAGTATCGGCATGTCTGATTGTGGCGGGTGTCTCCCTGTATGATCAGTGTCAGAGCTTGGTCCGCATTGCCGGCAGTATGTCGGACCCCTTTCCAGTGAGGGTTGGACTCCGCCAAGGCTGCCCTTTGTCACCGATTCTGTTCATAACTTTAAAGGACAGAATATCTAGGCGCAGTCATGGCTTTGAGGATCCCCTCAACGCCATGACTGCGCCTGGTTTGGTGGCTGCAGGATTAGGTCTCTGCTTTTTGCAGATGATGTGGTCCTGATGGCTTCAACTGGCCAAGATCTTCAGCTTTCATTGGATCGGTTCGCAGTGAAGCGACTGGGATGAGAATCAGCACCTCCAAGTCCGAGTCCATGGTTCTCGCCCGGGAAAGGGTGGAGTGCCATCTCGAGGTTGGGAAAGAGATCTAGCCCCAAGTGAAGGAGTTCAAGTACCTAGGAGTCTTGTTCACGAGTGAGGATAGAGTGGATTGTGAGATCTACAGGCGGATCGGTGCGGCGTCTTCAGTAATGAGGACGCTATAGCGATCCGTTGTGGTGAAGAAGGAGCTGAGCCAGAAGGAAAAGCTTTCAATTTACCGGTTGATCAACGTTCCCATCCTCACCTATGGTCATGAACCTTGGGTTATGACCGAAAGGACAAGGTCACGGGTACAAGCGGCTGAAATGAGTTTCCTCCGCCGGGTGGTGGGTCTCTCCCTTAGAGATAGGGTGAGAAGCTCTGTCATCTGGGAGGAACTCAGTGTAAAGCCGCTGCTCCTCCACATTGAGAGGAGCCAGATGAGGTGGTTCGGGCATCTGCTCAGGATGCCACCCGAACGCCTCCGGCAGGAGGCCATGGGGAAGACCTAGGATACATTGGAAAGACTATGGCCTGGGAACGCCTCGGGATCCCCCGAGAAGAGCTGGACGAAGTGGCTGGGGAGAGGGAAGTCTGGGCTCTCTGCTTAGGCTGCTGCCCCCGCAACCCGACCTCGGATAAGCGGAAGAAAATGGATGGATTTAGTATGACAGTTATACTGTCATATTGAGTGTGACAGTATACTGTCATAAAACCCAATTTTTGTATTTGCAAACCTGATTCTAGTAAAACTCACATCTATACAATATTACAGGCAATTTTGGACATAATGCACGTTTGGTTTTGGAGTTATGTTTATATAACTTTAATATATAGTATGACATCCATACTGTTATAATGAGTAAAAAAACTAACTTGTGTCTGTCATAAAACTCAATTTTTGTATTTGCAAACCTTCCCAAAACAAATGATTCTAGTAAAACTCACATGGATTCAATATTACAGGCATTTTTAGACATTTTGCATGTTTGGTTTAGGAATTATGTTGGAATACATTTGTATTGCTTTTTTTCACATTATCTCAGCATTTTAAGAACTTATTGTCATATTGAGTAAAAAAAACTTTTTGTTTTTGCAAGCCTTAAAAAAACAACCGATTCTAGTAAAACTCACATTGATACAATATTACAGGCATGTTTAGACATCGTGCATGTTTGGTTTTGGAGTTATGTTTATATAACCTGCTTTCTGAGCCGCCACCTTTGTGGCTTGCGTGTCCCACTGATCCTAGGAGCTATGTTGTCCGGGGGCTTCTATGCCCCCTGGTAGGGTCCCCCAAGACAAACAGGTCCTAGGTGAGGAATCAGCCAAAGAGCAGCTCAAAGACCTTTATGAAAAGTACAAATCGAGGACCTAGATATTTTCTCGCCCGGACGCGGGTCACCGTGGCTCCCCTGTGGAGCCAGGCCCAGAGGTGGGGCACGATGGCGAGCGACTGGTGCCCATGGGGCCCAGCTCGAAGAGGCAACGTGGGTCCCCCCTGCAATAGGCTCACCACTCATGGGCTGGGTCATAGAGGTCGGGTGCAGTGTTAGCTGGGCGGAAGCCGAAGGCAGGGCACTTGGCGGTCCGATTATCGGCTACATAAGCTCGCTCTTGGGACGTGGAACGTCACCTCGCGAGGTGGAGAAGTTCCCGGCTAGATAAAGCTGGACTCACTTCGACGCACAGCGAGGGCTCTGGGACCTGTTCTCTCAAGAGGGGTTGGACTCTCTTCCACTCTGGCGTTGCAAGTAATGAGAGGCTGGGTTGGCAATTCTTGTTGACCCCCGGCTCAAAGCCTGCACGTTGGACTTTAAACCCAATAGACGAGATGGTAGCTTCCTTCAGCCTTCGGGTTGGGTGACGGGTCCTGACTGTTGTTGGTGTTTACGCACCAAACTGTCTTGCCTCTGGTGAGGGCGGTCGCATTTTTCTCCGCTCCCTCCTTCCCTGCTTGCTCTCTTTGTTTTTGTCTTGTCTGAACTATTTTGAAGCCTCTTTTCTTGAGCTGTCCTCAAATCTAAACATCAAAATGAATTTGATCAACTGGACTCTCGACGCAATTGACACAGTCTTTTCGACAAGGAAAAGAGGTTCGGGGGAGCCTGGCTGCCCTGATGGAACCATTGCTGCGGGGTACGTGAGAGATTCCTGGAATACTTGGAGAATCATGTGCCTCTCAGTCCTTTCCATCGAGGACGTGGAAGACATCTACCTATTTGGAGCTGTGATCGCAGGGCATTTGCTGATTGGGCTGGGCATTGCTCTGGTGTATCGTCAAATTCGGAAGACGATGGCAGCCACTCAAGGGGCCAACAGGCTGTTCAACGCAATGGAAGGATTGGGTCGTGCTGTGGGATCACAGACTGGAGCGATTGCTGATTTGAATCGCAAGGTAGATTCCATCTTGATGAAGTTATAGAAAGAATAAATTGGAATTGTCAGAGCCAGCATACAGAGCAGGAATGTCATTGTTTTGACTGCTCGAAGAAAAAACAACATCTTAATCTACGATTTGACTCCCTCGAATGGCCTTGAGGAACAGGCTGTTTGAAAACACTCCCCTGAGGACTCCTCAAAGATGGACGCTTTTGACCTTTCCCTTTTTTTCAAAAGCACCTGGGTCGGACTCTTGAACTCTTGAACTCTTGGGGCCGGCCTCGGCCCATAAAGACAATTCCAACATCTCACCCAAGTTAATTGGGCATACATGCACGCACACACCCCTCCCCAAATCAACGCCTTCACCACTGCTTAATTCCTCCGGGGTTGTGGGGGCTGAGCAGCGCTCAACAGCAGCTGCCGGCCTCCAAAGCCCTGTTGGATGACTCTGTTGCGAGTTGTTGTGATTACATGTACCATGTTTATGTGTGCCATGCTATGTGAGGTTTTTTTCCTTGGAATCAGTCTGGACCATTCCTGAGGGTCCAGCCTCAGACTGATATTTTTTTTACTTCCCCCCTTCCCCAATGTCACCTTTTTCCCACCTTTTTAAGGAGCGCCTAAGTGAGGCTGATCCGTTGGCGGTCCCGTCTTGTCTCCCTGTAACGTATGTCTGCTCTTAGCGGGATTGTGCCGAAAATGTAATTTCAGTTCTTATGTGTCTTGTACATGTAAGAATGGACAAATAAAGCTGATTGATTGAAACAGCAGCTCAGAGTACCCACTCTTTTTGGATTCCCTTGAGAGTGCTCCCTCGGGTGATTCCTTTGTTCTGCTGGGGGTCTTCAACGCTCATGTTGGCAACGACTTTGAAACCTGGAGAGTCGTGATTGGTAAAAATGGCCACCCGGATCTGAACCCAAGTGGTGCTTTGTTATTGGACTTTTGTGCTAGTCACGGATTGTCCATAACAAACACAATGTTCAAACATAAGGGTGTCCATATGTGCACTTGGCACCAGGACACCCTCGGCCGCAGTTCCATTATTGACTTTGTAGTTGTGTCATGGGATTTGCGGCCTCATGTTTTGGACACTCGGGTGAAGAGAGGGGCGAGCTTTCTACCGATCACCGATGGTGGGGTAGGATCCCGGACAGACCTGGCAGGCCCAAACGCATTGTGAGAGTCTTTTGGGAATGCCTAGCAGTCTCCTGTCAGAGAGAGTTTATTTTTCTACCTCCGGAGGAACTTTGAACATGTCACAAAGGAGGTGCTGGACATTGAGTCTGAATGGATCATGTTCCGTGCCTCTCTTGTCAAGCCAGCTGATTGGAGCTGTGGCCGCAAGGTGTTTGGTGCCTGTCGTGGCGGTAATCCTAGAACCCGCTGGTGGCCACCAGCAGTGCGGGATGCCGTCAAGCTGAAGAAAGAGCTTATCTGGTCCTTTTGGCTCATGGGACTCCAGAGGCAGCGGGCATACCGACAGGCCAAGCAGTGCCTGGGGAATCTGTGGTGGGCTCTCCTATTTCTGAGGCTGAGGCTGCCAAGGTAGTTAAAAAGCTCCTCGGTGGCAAGGCCGCGGGGGTGGATGAGCTCCGTCCGGAGTTCCTTAAGGCTCTGGATGCTGTTTGGGCTGTTTTAGTTGACAAGACTCTGCAACATCGCATGGACATCAGGGGCGGTACCTCTGGATTGGCAGACCGGGGTGGTGGTTCCTCTCTTTAAGAAGGGGAACCGGAGGGTGTGTTCCAACTATCGTAGATCACACTCCTCAGCCTTCCCGGTAAGGTCTATTCATGTGTACTGGAGAGGAGGAACCTCGGATCCAGGACGAACAGTGTGGTTTTCGTCCTGGTCGTGGAACGGTAGACCAGCTCTATACTCTCGGCAGGGTCCTTGAGTGTGCATGGGAGTTTGTCCAACCAGTCTACATGTGCTTTGTGGACTTGGAGAAGACATTCGACCGTGGCCACCCCGGGAAGTCCTGTGGGGAGTGCTCAGAGAGTATGGGGTATCGGCATGTCTGATTGTGGCGGGTCGCTCCCTGTATGATCAGTGTCAGAGCTTGGTCCGCATTGCCAGCAGTAAGTCGGACCCCTTTCCAGTGAGGGTTGGACCGGAGTCCAACCCTCGTGTTGGCTGCCCTTAGTCACCAAATGTGTTCATAAATTTTATGGACAGAATTTCTAGGCGCAGTCATGGTGTTGAGGGGATCCGGTTTGGTGGCTGCAGGATTAGGTCTCTCCTTTTTGCAGATGATGTGGTCCTTATGGCTTTAACTGGCCAGGATCTTCAGCTCTCATTGGATTGGTTCGCAGCCGAGTGTGAAGCGACTGGGATGAGAATCAGCACCTCCAAGTCCGAGGTTGTCGCCCGGGAAAGGGTGGAGTGCCATTTCGAGGTTGGGCAGGAGATCTTGCCCCAAGTGGATGAGTTCAAGTACCTGGAGTCTTGTTCATGAGTGAGGGAAGAGTGGATCGTGAGATGCACAGGCTGGCGGCCGAAATGAGTTTTCCCCGCTGGGTGGCGGGTCTCTCCCTTACTGTAAGAATTTTCACCGTTTAATTACAGTAACCTACTGGCAGCTAATGGTTCCAGTATAAAACTGTTTTTCTACAGCACACATACTGTGATTTATCACTACAGTTTATTACTGTAAAAAGTATCACAGTACTGTGCTGTATCAAATATACGCTTCACAGCATAATACTGTCATCTGTTTAGCGGCATTACACTGTTATTTTAGTGTATCTACTGTAATATCCATTAACAGTTAATTACAGTAAAATAATTGTAAGCACTATAGACTGAGCTTTACAGTATAATGCCACTAGAAGTTAATGAGTTGAACTTTTAATTTTTCAAAATCAAAACCCCTGCAATCTGCTGGCATAAAAATGACTGGAGAAATGGCCTTGCAAGATTATGTTTTTATTAACCAATTATTTTAAAGTGCATCAAATACATTCAATGTACATTTAGTGCATTCTTCTTATTTTCAGTAAAGCATTTTAACATTTATAACATGTCCACTTAATTTCTAACTGGAGACAAAACACTGAACACGAGTCCAGTGTTTAGTTGTCGGCTACATAAAGCCCCACTCAAAGTCTGTGAGATGTTTTATAAGGGTGGCTACGTGAGGATTTACAGTTGCTGCCTTTTTCTGGACCAGCTTCCCGGTCTTCTTGGACACCACCTTTCCCTGGCTAGCCTTTGTTCCCCTCTCAGGGTTAACGCCAATGAATCGCCTAAAAAAGAGAGAAAGCATATTAGATATTCTGTTGTGATTGAAGATTACTTGCAGTCGATACAGAACCCCCCTCACATTGTTATTTAGGAATATGCACTGCACAAATATTAATATCAATTTTAGGATATATGTGAGCCTATACCATAACCACAGCTGTAGATGAGTGAATGCTCTAAAACCCATTAAGACAAATTCAGAGAGGAAGACAATGCTAAAGCCTCCCCAACCCCTCTCTCTATTCATGTTTTCTCTCCATCTACGGGACCGTGTATTTACGCTGATGTTTCCTGCTTTCACCCATTTAACATATCGTTACCTGCTCATTACCTATCTTCTCTGCATCCTGGGGTCACACTGGTGCTTCTTGCCTTTACCCATTCAACATATCTTTACCTGCACATTACCTACCTTCTCTGCATAGTGTGGTCACGCTGGTGCTTTCTACCTTTACCCATTCAACATATCTTTACCTGCACATTACCTACCTTCTCTATATCCTGGAGTCAAGCTGGTGTTTCCTGCCTTTACTCATTCAACATATCTTTTCCTGCACAATACCTACCTTCTCTGTATCCTGGCGTCTAGCTGGTGTTTCCTGCCTTCACCCATTCAACATATCTTTACCTGCACATTACCTACCTTCCCTGCATCCTTGGGTCACACTGGTGCTTCTTTCTTTCACCATACAACATATCTTCACCTGCACATACCTACCTTGTCTGCATGGCCTCGACCACACCTGCGCTTCCTTCTTTCACCCATTTTACCCATTCAACATATCTTCACCCGCACATTACCTACTTGCTCTGCATTCTCGGGTCAAGCTGGTGCTTCCTGCCATCATCCAGTCAACATATCTTTACCTGCAAATTACCTACTTTTCCTGCATCCTGGGGTCAAACAGGTGCTTCCTTCTTTGACCCAGTCAACATATCTTTACCTGCACATTACCTACCTTCTCTGTATCCTAGAGTCAAACTGGTGCGTCGGTCCCTAATAAGAAGGTCCACAAAGGAACAGAAGAGTCATTGATTTAAGGCACCAAATTGGGGAAATGACAAGTCAAATTCCTGAACAGAGGTGAGAAATATAAAATAAATATCCTAACAGTATTTTAACAGTATCAAGAGGATTTACCTTTGAACAATTTCCAATGTCCGAGGACCTTCCTCTTGGTATTCCAAGTTGAACACATAGTAGGTGGCAAGAAGGGCAGCAAGCCCTGAGATTAAGCTAGGTTGGACGCCTTTGCAGATGACATCACCTTCCATGCTGATCATCCAACGTTTTATTGTGACTTTGTCACCAGCAACTGGTACAGTCAAGAAATGCAGTTTATGTTCCTAAACAGTATCCAATATGGGTAGCATTTTAAAAGTATTTGGAATGGCCACCTCACTCGCCCTCTCTTTCCTCTGTTTACATCTAGTCTCCTAAGGCAGTGGTTCTCAAATGGGGGTACGCGTACTCCTGGGGGTACTTGAAGGTATGCCAAGGGGTACGTGAGATTTTTTTTTAATATTCTAAAAATAGCAACAATTCAAAAATCCTTTATAAATATATTTATTGAATAATACTTCGACAAAATATGAATGTCAGTTCATAAACTGAACAACTAATCAAGTAGGCTATTCCATTCATTACCATAAAGCCAGAGTTTCCCCCATGCCATGATGGTTTGACCCTACCTGGCGGTGCCACACGGCACCAACTGTCAATCAACTATCCATGTAGAAAACAATGGAGGCTTGGTTAAAGCGTAGTGGACATGTTCCATAAATATTGATGTTAAAGATTTCTTTTTTTGTGAAGAAATGTTGAGAATGAAGTTCATGAATCCAGATGGATCTCTATTACAATCCCCAAAGAGGGCACTTTAAGTTGATTACTTCGATGTGTAAAAATCTTTATTTATAATTGAATCACTTGGTTATTTTTCAACAAGTTTTTAGTTATTTTTATATCTTTTTTTCCAAATAGTTCAAGAAAGACCACAACAAATGAGCAATATTTTGCACTGTTATACAATTTAATAAATCAGAAACTGATGACATAGTGCTGTATTTTACTTCTTTATCTCTTTTTTTCAACCAAAAATGCTTTGCTCTGATTAGGGGGTACTTGAATTTAAAAAATGTTCACAGGGGTACATCACTGAAAAAAGGTTGAGAACCACTGTCCTAAGGCAGTGGTTCTCAACCTTTTTTCAGTGCTGTGAACATTTTTTTAATGCAAGTAGACCTCCATGTCTTCATAACAGGAATATCCTGAATTCTCAAGTTGCATATCACAATAGTCATCATCAGTGTTAATAACACAAGAGCTGCTTGGATTTGCTGTTGAGCAAGTCAAACTTCGTTCAGTGTAGCCGTAGTGCTTCCTTGACACGTGCGATGTGAAAGTAGACTTAACTGTAAATCTTTTTTCACATTGACTGAAGGGGCACGTAACTGTCCTACCTTCGGTAATATGACTTTTCAAATGCAGGAGAAAGGCCCGTATATCATCGCACTTCGCGCTACATGAGACAATATTACAAGGTAAACCTTCTGCGCTATACATATCAGTCCTACTCTTGCCATATTTATGACGACGGCTGTGAGTTTTGAAGGCTGAGAAGTTGGAAAAAACTCTTGTGCATTTAGGGAAAGCACACTTAAACGATGCATTAGGCATACAACTATGACTTCGCATGTGTCTAACATACGCAAATACATTGCTGCAAGTCGTAGCACATATGTTGCAAGTTATCATCTTTTATGATGACTATGACAAAAAAGAAGACAACTTAGCTAGCTAGCATGCGGCGGTACATGCGCGTGGTCAACGATAGTGTCTGTGATGCTGACTGTGACGCTATGTCATTTCGGACTTTATAAATATATATATAAAGTAATTCAAACACAAAATGACACATCAAGGTACAAGTGACTCTTACCTTGTTATCAAAAACACACGATGCAGTAGGATGGATTTAGCAGGGTCGGCCAGGTGAAATGAAGCTCGGTTGGACGAATTGTGGGCGGACCCAAGAAACAAGTCTGAAAAATACTGAATTACACTGTAGGTTTTACAGTAACTTACTGCTGGTCGATATTTTTTGAAAAATGCAACAAAATTTACAGTACTTAACTGCATTTAAGAAGAACATGATAGGTTAATTGGCAACACTAAATTGGCCCTAGTGTGTGAATGTGAGTGTGAATGTTGTCTGTCTATCTGTGTTGGCCCTGCGATGAGGTGGCGACTTGTCCAGGGTGTACCCCGCCTTCCGCCTGATTGTAGCTGAGATAGGCTCCAGCGCCCCCCGCGACCCCGAAGGGAATAAGCGGTAGAAAATGGATGGATGGATGGAGTATATAACTGTAATTTTATTTTTTATTTTTACAGTAATTTTTTACAGTGAAGGTCATGGGTGTCAAACTCTGGCCCGTGGGCCAAATTTGGCCCAACGTGTAATTTGACTTGGCCCTTGAGGCAATATCAAATTAACACTAAAGCTGGACCTTCGATTATACATTGCGGCAGTGCCGCTACTTCTAATACTTGCCAACCCTCCCGGGAGTGACTCCAGCACTCCTCCCGAATTTTTTTTTTTTTTTCCAGCTAGTCAAACGAGTGCCAGCCCAGTTTCATGTCAGTGCAGCTTCTGCACCCACACACAATTGAATGCAACGCATACTTCATCAACAGCGATACAGGTTACACTGACGGTAGCCAAATAAAAAACTTTAACACTTTTAGAAATATACGCCACACTGTGAATCCACACCAAACAAGAATGACAAACACATTTCGGGAGAACATCCGCACCGTAACACAACATAAACACAACACAACAAATACCCAGAACCCTTTGTAGCACTAAATCTTCCGAGACGCTACAAGGTGTGTGTGTGTGGGGGGGGGGGAGGTTTGCTGGTAGCGGGGGTGTATTTGGTAGCGTCCCGAAAGAGTTAGTGCTGCAAAAGATTCTGGGTATTTGTTCTTTTGTGTTTATGTTGTGTTACGGTGCGGATGTTCTCCCGAAAAGTGTTTTTTATTTTTGTTTGGTGTGGGTTCACAGTGTGGCGTATATTTCTAACAGTGTTAAAGTTTTTTATACTGGCACCCTCAGTGTAACCTGTATCGCTGTTGATGAAGTATGCGTTGCATTCATTTGTGTATGCGTGCTGAAGCTGCACATATCTTGTGACTGGGTGTGAATGATGTTAGAATTGGGTGTACGAGATATGTCTGTTGAACACCTTCGTTCGATAATGAAAGTTGCCTCAGCTCAAAGCCTGAGCCCTGACATTAAAGAACTAGCATCTAAAAAAAGATGCCAGGTATCTGGCTTGGGCACATCAAATTAGATCAGTGTGTTGCAAACTGAGCAGTTTAAAGTCCTGAATGGTTGTTTTATTCATTGTTATTTTATTTTCAAATTTATTAGCCTGTGGAAAAAGTTAATGTTGATATTTACCTCAGAAGGCTGCAAATAGAAAAGAGGCATTCAATTTTTATTTAAATTGTATTTGATATGCAATTGATATTTTTTAATTATTATTATTATTATTTGAAACTCCATTTTGCATGTCACTATAAAGTTATATAAGCCTTGCTTGTTCAATATTCAATGCAAAACGTGTTTGGGTCCCTATTAAAAGGTTAATTTGTTCAACCTTGGCCCGCGGCTTTGTTCAGTTTTAAACTTTGGCCCACTCTGTATTTGAGTTTGACACCCCTGGTGAAGGTGAAGCTCTGTCATCCTGGAGGCCACGGGGAAGACCCAGGACACATTGGGAACACTATGTCTCCCGGCTGGCCTGGGAACGCCTCGGGATCCCCTGAGAAAAGGTCCTAGGTGAGGGATCAGACAAAGAGCAGCTCAAAGACCTTTATGAAAAGTACAAATCGAGGACCTAGATTTTTTCTCGCCCAGGCGCAGGTCACCGTGGCTCCCCTGTGGAGCCAGGCGCAGAGGTGGGGCACTATGGCCGGGCCTGTCTCCATGGGGCCCTGCCGGGCTCATTTCGAAGATGCAACGTGGGTCAACCCTCCAATGGGCTCACCACTCATGGGACCATTGAGGTCATAGAGGTCGGATGCAGTGTGAACTGGGCGGCAGCCGAAGGCAGGGCACTTGGCAGTCCGATTATCGGCTACATAAGCTCGCTCTTGGGACGTGGAACGTCACCTCGCTGGGAGGGAAAGAGCCTGAGCTGGTGCGCGAGGTGAAGAAGTTCCGGCTAGATATAGTTGGACTCACTTCGACGCACAGCAAGGGCTCTGGAACCTGTTCTCTCAAGAGGGGCTGGACTCTCTTCCACTCTGGCGTTGCAAGCAATGAGAGGCTGGGGTGGCAATTGTTGTTGCTCAAAGCCTGCACGTTGGACTTTAACCCAGTAGACGAGATGGTAGCTTCCCTCCGCCTTCGGGTTGGGTGACGGGTCCTGACTGTTGTTTGTGTTTACGCACCAAACAGCAGCTCAGAGTACCCACTCTTTTTGGATTCCCTTGAGGGAGTACTGGAGAGTGCTCCCTCGGGTGATTCCCTTGTTCTGTTGGGGGACTTCAATGCTCATGTTGGCAAGGACAGTGAAACCTGGAGAGTCGTGATTGGGAAAGTGGTGCTTTGTTATTGGACTTTTGTGCTCGTCACGGATTGTCCATAACAAACACAATGTTCAAACATAAGGAAGAACTTTGAACATGTCACGAGGGAGGTGCTGGACATTGAGTCTGAGTGGACCATGTTCCGTGCCTCTCTTGTCGAGCCTGCTGATTGGAGCTGTGGCCGCAAGGTGTTTGGTGCCTGTCGTGGCGGTAATCCTAGAACTCGCTGGTGGCCACCAGCAGGGAGGGATGCCGTCAAGCTGAAGAAAGAGCCTATCGGGTCCTTTTGGCTCATGGGACTCCAGAGGCAGCGGGCATACCGACAGGCCAAGCAGTGCCTGGGGAATCTGTGGTGGACTCTCCTATTTCTGGGGCTTAGGTTGCCTAGGTAGTTAAAAAGCTCCTCGGTGGCAAGGCTCCGGTGGTGGATGAGTTCCTTAAGGCTCTGGATACTGTGGGGCTGTCTTGGTTGACAAGACTCTGCAACATCGCGTGAACATTGGGGGTGGTACCTCTGGATTGGCACACCGGGGTGGTGGTTCCTCTCTTTAAGTAGGGGAACCGGAGGGTGTGTTCCAACTATCGTGAAACACACTCCTCAGCCTTCCCGGTAAGGTCTATTCATGTGTACTGGAGAGGAGGAAACTCGGATCCAGGACGAACAGTGTGGTTTTCGTCCTGGTCGTGGAACGGTAGACCAGGTCTATACTCTCGGCAGGGTCCTTGAGTGTGAAGCGACTGGGATGAGAATCAGCACCTCCAAGTCCAAGTCCATGGTTCTCGCGCAGGAAAGGGTCGAGTGCCATCTCCAGGTTGGGGAGGAGATCTTGCCCCAAGTGGAGGAGTTCAAGTACCTAGGAGTCTTGTTCACGAGTGAGGATAGAGTGGATCGAGAGATCCACAGGCGGTTTGGTGCGGCGTCTTCAGTATTGAGGACGCTATATCGATCCGTTGTGGTGAATTAGGAGCTGAGCCAGAAGGAAAAGCTCTCAATTTACCGTCGATCTACGTTCCCAGCTTTGGGTTATGACCGAAAGGACAAGCGGCCGAAATGCGTTTCCTCTGCCGGGTGGTGGGTCTCTCCCTTAGAGACAGGGTGAGAAGCTCTGTCATCCGGGAGGAACTCAAAGTAAAGCCGCTGCTCCTCCACATTGAGAGGAGCCATGAGGTGGTTCGGGCATCTGCTCAGGATGCCACCCGAACGCCTCTAGGGAGGTGTGGCAGGAGGCCACGGGGAAGACCTAGGACACATTGGAAAGACTATGTCCCCGGCTGGCCTGGGAACGCCTCGGAATACCCCGAGAAGAGCTGGACGAAGTGGCTGGGGAGAGGGAAGTCTGGGATTTTCTGCTCAGGCTGCTGCCCCCGCAACCCGACCTCGGATAAGCGGAAGAAAATGGATGGATTTAGAATGACAGTTATACTGTCAGATTGAGTACAAAAACTAACTAAACCTTACACAATATAATGTTTCTAGTAAAACTCACAAAGATACATATCTCCAGGCATTATTAGCCATTTTGCATGTGTGGTTTAGGAGTTATGTTTAAATAAATAACTGTCAGATTGAGTGTGACAGTAAACTGTCATAGTGAGTAAAACCCTTATTTTGTATTTGCAAACCTTACAAAAACAACTAAATCTAGTTAAACTCACACAGATACAATATTACAGGCATTTTTAGACACAATGCATGTTTGGTTTTAGAGTTATGTTTATATAACTTTCATATTTAGTATGACAGTTATACTGTCATATTGAATAAAAACAACAACTAACTTGTGTCTTTGCAAACCTTACAAAATACCATTTTTCTAGTAAAACTAACTAAGATACATGCTCCAGGCATTATTAGCTATTTTGCATGTGTTGTTTGAGTTATGTTTAAATAACTGTCATATTGAGTGTGACAGTATACTGTCATAAAACCCAATTTTTGTATTTGCAACCCTGATTCTAGTAAAACTCACATATATACAATATTACAGGCAGTTTTGGACATAATGGTTTGGTTTTGGAGTTATGTTTATATAACTTTCATATATAGTATGACAGCTAAACTGTTATATTGAGTAAAAAAACTAACTTGTGTTTGTCATAAAACCCAATTTTTGTATTAGCAAACCATACAACTGATTCAAATAAAACTCACATGGATTCAATATTACAGGCATTTTCAGACATTTTGCATGTTTGGTTTAGGAATTATGTTGTAATACATAATACAATACAAATAATTTTTCTGTTTGCAAGCCTTAAAAAAAGCATATGTTTCCAGTAAAACTCCCAAAGATGCATTATTTCAGGCATTATTAGCCATTTTTCAGGTGTGGTTTAGGAGTTATGTTTAAATAACTATCATATTGAGTGTGGCGTTATACTGTCATATTGAGTTAAAAAAATCTAACTTGTGTCTTTGCAAACCTTACAAAAGAAAATGTTTCTAGCAACACTCACAAAGATAATTTTTTTCACGCTATAAGACATGTTTCATGTGTATTTAGGAGTTATAATTAAATAACTTTCATATTGAGTGTTAAAGTTATAATGTCATTATGTGTAAAACCTAATTTTTGTATTTGCAAACCTTACAAAAACAATTGATTCTAGTAAAACTTACATAAATTCAATATTACAGGAATTTTTAGACAATTTACATGTTTGGTTTAAAAATTGTGTTTGAATACATTTGTATTGGTTTTTTCGCATTATCTCACGAATCTAAGATCATTACTTTCATATTGAGTAAAACACTACTTTTTGTTTTTGCAAACCTTACAAACCCACATGAATACATTATTATAAGCAATTTTAGACATGACACACGTTTGGTTCTGGAGTTATGTTTATATAACTTTTATATTTAGTATGACTGTTATACTGTCATATTGAATAAAAAAAACTAGCTTGTGTCTTTGCAAACTTTACAAAAGATAATTTTCTAGTAAAACTAACAAAGATACATGTCTCCAGGCATTATTACCCATTTTGCATGGGTTTTTTAGGAATTATGTTTAAATAAATTTTTATTGCTTTTTTCGCATTATCTCAGGATTCTTAGATCATTACTTTCATATTGAGTAAAAAACTACTTTTTGTTTTTGCAAACCTTACAAACTCACATAAAAACATTATTACAGGCATTTTTAGACATGACACATGTTTGGTTTTGGAGTTATGTTTACATAACTTTTATATTTAATATGACTGTTATACTGTCATATTGGATTAAAAAAAACTAGCTTGTGTCTTTGCAAACTTTACAAAATATCATTTTCCTAGTAAAACTAACAACGATACATGTCTCCAGGCATTATTAGCCATTTTGCATGGGTTGTTTAGGAATTATCTTTAAATACATTTTTATTGCTTTTTTCGCATTATTTAGGATTCTAAAATCCTTACTTTCATATTGAGGAAAAAACTACTTTTTGTTTTTGCAAACCTTACAAACTCACATAAATACATTATTATAGGCAATTTTAGACATGACACACGTTTGGTTCTGGAGTTATGTTTATATAACTTTCATATTTAGTATGACTGTTATACTGTCTTTTTGAATAAAAACAACTAGCTTGTGTCTTTGCAAACTTTACAAAATATACATTTCCTTGTAAAACTAACAAAGATACATGTCTCCAGGCATTATTACCCATTTTGCCTGGGTTGTTTAGGAGTTATGTTTAAATACATTTTTATTGCTTTTTTCGCATTATCTCAGGATTCCAAGATCATTACTTTCATATTGAGTAAAAAACTACTTTTTGTTTTTGCAAACCTTACAAACTCACATAAATACATTATTACAGACATTTTTAGACATGACACATGTTTGGTTTTGGAGTTATGTTTATATAACTTTTATATTTAGTATGACTGTTATACTGTCATATTGAATAAAAAAAACTAGCTTGTGTCTTTGCAAACTTTACAAAAGATCATTTTTCTAGTAAAACTAACAAAGATACATGTCTCCAAGCATTATTACCCATTTTGCATGGGTTGTTTAGGAATTATGTTTAAATACATTTTTATTGCTTTTTTCGCATTATCTCAGGATTTTAAGATCATTACTTTCATATTGAGTAAAAAACTACTTTTTGTTTTTGCAAACCTTACAAACTCACATAAATACATTATTACAGACATTTTTAGACATGACACATGTTTGGTTTTGGAGTTATGTTAATATGGACTTTCGCTGATGTGTTGGACTTTCACAATATTATGTCAGACCCACTCGACACCGAGGATGTCGTTGTGGCTAGTACAGCCCTTTGAGACACTTGTGATTTAGGGCTATATAAATAAACATTGATTGATTGATTGATTGATAACTTTCATATTTAGTATGACTGTTATACTGTCATATTGAATAAAAAAAAACTAGCTTGTCTTTGCAAACTTTACAAAAGATAATCTTTCTAGTAAAACTAACAAGATACATGTCTCCAGGCATTATTGGCCATTTTGCATGGGTTGTTTAGGAATTATGTTTAAATACATTTTTATTGCTTTTTTCGCATTATCTCAGGATTCTAAAATCCTTACTTTCATATTGAGGAAAAAACTACTTTTTGTTTTTGCAAACCTTACAAACTCACATAAATACATTATTATAGGCAATTTTAGACATGACACACGTTTGGTTCTGGAGTTATGTTTAAATAACTTTCATATGTAGTATGACAGTTATACTGTCTTATTGAATAAAAACAACTAGCTTGTGTCTTTGCAAACTTTACCAAAAAACATTTTCTAGTAAAACTAACAAAGATACATGTCTCCAGGCATTATTACCCATTTTGCCTGGGTTGTTTAGGAGTTATGTTTGAATACATTTTTATTGCTTTTTTCGCATTATCTCAGGATTCTAAGATCATTACTTTCATATTGAGTAAAAAACTACTTTTTGTTTTTGCAAACCTTACAAACTCACATTAATACATTATTACAGGCATTTTTAGACATGACACATGTTTGGTTTTGGAGTTATGTTTATATAACTTTCATATTTAATATGACTGTTATACTGTCATATTGAATAAAAAAAAAACTGGCTTGTGTCTTTGCAAACTTTACAAAAGATCATTTTTCCAGTAAAACTAAGAAAGATACATGTTTCCAGGCATTATTAGCCATTTTGCATATGTTGTTTAGGAGTAATGTTTAAATACATTTTTATTGCTTTTTTCGCATTATCTCAGGATTTTAAGAACATTACAGTCATATTGAGTAAAAAAACTACTTTTTGTGTTTGCAAGATTTAAAAAAGCATGTGTTTCGAGTAAAACGGCCAAGGATGCATTATTTCAGGCATTATTAGCCATTTTTCATGTGTGGTTTGAGTTATGGTTAAATAACTGTCATATACTGTCAGTTATGACATAGTAAGTAAAACCTAATTTATGTATTTGCAAACCTTACAAAATCATTTAAATCTAGTAAAACTCACATGGATTCAATATTACAGACATTTTTAGACATTTTGCATATTTGGTTTAGGAATTATGTTGGAATCATTTTTATTAATTTGTTCGTATTTTCTCAGAATTTTAGAACATTACTGTCATATTGAGTACAGAAATATCTTTTGTGTTTGCAAGCCTTAAAAAAGCATATGTTTCGAGTAATACTTACAAGAATGCATTATTTCAGGCATTGTTAATCATTTTTCATGTGTAGTTTAAGAGTTATGTTTAAATAACTGTCATATTGAGTGTGGCAGTTATACTGTCATATTGAGTAAAAAAAACTAACCTGTATTTGCAAACCTTACAAAAGAAAATGTTTCTAGTAACACTCACAAAGATAAATTTTTTCACGCATTATTAGACATGTTTCATGTGTGGTTAGGAGTTATAAATAAATAATTGTCATATTGAGTGTTACAGTTTTAATGTCATTATGTGTAAAACCTAATTTTTGTATTTGCAAACCTTACAAAAACAATTGATTCTAGTAAAATTTATATGGATTCAATATTACAGGCATTTTTAGACATTTTACATGTTTCGTTTAAAATTTGTGTTTGAATACATTTGTATTGCTTTTTTCGCATTATCTCAGGATTCTAAGAACATTACTTTCATATTGAGTAAAAAACTACTTTTTGTGTTTGCAAAATATAGAACTCAGTAAAACTCCCAATGATTCATTATTTCAGGCATTATTAGCCATTTTTTTGTGTGGTTTATGAGTTATGTTTAAATAACTGTCATATTGAGTGTGATTTTGTGATTGTGAGTAAAACCTAATTTTTGTATTTGCAAACCTTACAAAAACAACCGATTCTAGGAAAAGTCACATTGATACAATATTACAGGCATGTTTAGACATATTGCATGTTTGGTTTTGGAGTTATATTTATATAACCTGCTTTCTGAGCCGCCACCTTTGTGGTTTGCGTGTCCCACTGATCCAGGACAAACAGGTCCTAGGTGAGGGATCAGACAAAGAGCAGCTCAAAGACCTTTATTAAAAGTACAATTGAGGACCTAGATTTTTTTTCGCCCGGACGCAGGTCACCGTGGCTCCCCTGTGGAGCCAGGCCCAGAGGTGTGGCACGATGGCGATTGACGGGCCTGTCCCCATGGGGCCCAGCCGTGCTCAGCTCGAAGAGGCAACGTGGATTCCCCCCTCCAGGGCTCACCACTCATGGGCTGGCTCATAGAGGGTGCAGTGTGAGCTGGGCGGCAGCCGAAGGCAGGGCACTTGGTGGTCCGATTATCGGCTACATAAGCTCGCTCTTGGGACATGGAACGTCACCTCGCTGGGAGGGAAGGAGCCTGAGCTGGTGCTTGAGGTGGAGACGTTCCCGGCTAGATATAGTTGGACTCACAGCAAGGGCTCTGGAACCTGTTCTCTCAGAGGGGCTGGACTGACCTGAACTTTCATTACTTGCAACGCCAGAGTGGAAGAGATTCCACACTGGCGTTGCAACTAATGAGAGGCTGGGGTGGCAATTCTTGTTGCCCCCCGGCTCAAAGCCTGCACGTTGGACTTTAAACCCAATAGACGAGATGGTAGCTTCCTTCAGCCTTCGGGTTGGGTGACGGGTCCTGACTGTTGTTTGTGTTTACACACCAAACAGCAGCTCAGAGTACCAACTCTTTTTGGATTCCCTTGAGGGAGTACTGGAGAGTGCTCCCTCGGGTGATTCCCTTGTTCTGCTGGTGGACTTCAACGCTATGTTGGCAACGACAGTGAAACCTGGAGAGTCGTGATTGGGAAAAATGGCCACCCGGATCTGAACCCAAGTGGTGCTTTGTTATTGGACTTTTGTGCTTGTCACGGATTGTCCATAACAAACACAATGTTCAAACATAAGGGTGTCCATATGTGCACTTGGCACAAGGACACCCTCGGCCGCATGATTGACTTTGTAGTTGTGTCATTTGCGGCCTCATGCTTTGGACACTCGGTGAAGAGAGGGGCAGAGCTTTCTACCAACCACCACCTGGTGGTGAGCTGGCTCCGATGGTAGGGGAGGTTGCCGGTCAGACCTGGCAGGCCCAAACGCATTGTAAGGGTCTGCTGGGAACACCTAGCAGAGTCTCCTGAAGAACTTTGAACATGTCCGGAAGAACTTTGAACATGTCACGAGGGAGGTGCTGGACATTGAGTCTGAGTGGACCATGTTCTCTTGTTGAGCCAGCTGATTGAAGCTGTGGCCGCAAGGTGTTTGGTGCCTGTCGTGGCGGTAATCCACCAGCACTGAGGGATGCTGTCAAGCTGAAGAAAGAGCCACCGGGTCCTTTTGGCTCATGGGACTCCAGAGGCAGTGGGCATATCGACAGGCCAAGCGAGACCTCCTCAGTCCCACCAACACGTCTTCCTATGAGGAAACAGTGCCTGGGAAGTCTGTGGTGGGCTCTCCTATTTCTGGGGATGAGGTTGCCAAGGTAGTTAAAAAGCTCCTCGGTGGCAAGGCCCCGGGGGTATGAGCTCCGTCCGGAGTTCCTTAAGGCTCTGGATGCTGTGGGGCAGTCTTGGTTGACAAGACTCTGCAACATTGCGTCTACATCAGGGGCGGTACCTCTGGATTGGCAGACCGGGGTGGTGGTTCCTCTCTTTAAGAAGGGGAACCGGAGGGTGTGTTCCAACTATCGTAGATCACACTCCTCAGCCTTCCCGGTAAGGTCTATTCATGTGTACTGGAGAGGAGGAACCTCGGATCCAGGACGGACAGTGTGGTTTTCGTCCTGGTCGTGGAACGGTAGTCCAGCTCTATACTCTCGGCAGGGTCCTTGGGTGTGCATGGGAGTTTGCCCAACCAGTCTACATAAGTTTTGTGGACTTGGAGAAGACATTCGACCTTGGCCCCCGGTAAATCCTGTGGGGAGTGCTCAGAGAGTATGGAGTATCGGCATGTCTGATTGTGGCGGGTGTCTCCCTGTATGATCAGTGTCAGAGCTTGGTCCGCATTGCCGGCAGTATGTCGGACCCCTTTCCAGTGAGGGTTGGACTCCGCCAAGGCTGCCCTTTGTCACCGATTCTGTTCATAACTTTAATGGACAGAATATCTAGGCGCAGTCATGGCTTTGAGGATCCCCTCAACGCCATGACTGCGCCTGGTTTGGTGGCTGCAGGATTAGGTCTCTGCTTTTTGCAGATGATGTGGTCCTGATGGCTTCAACTGGCCAAGATTTTCAGCTTTCATTGGATCGGTTCGCAGTGAAGCGACTGGGATGAGAATTAGCACCTCCATGTCCGAGTCCATGGTTCTCGCCCGGGAAAGGGTGGAGTGCCATCTCGAGGTTGGGAAAGAGATCTTGCCCCAAGTGAAGGAGTTCAAGTACCTAGGAGTCTTGTTCACGAGTGAGGATAGAGTGGATTGTGAGATCTACAGGCGGATCGGTGCGGCGTCTTCAGTAATGAGGACGCTATAGCGATCCGTTGTGGTGAAGAAGGAGCTGAGCCAGAAGGAAAAGCTTTCAATTTACCGGTCGATCAACGTTCCCATCCTCACCTATGGTCATGAGCTTTGGGTTATGACCGAAAGGACAAGGTCACGGGTACAAGCGGCCGAAATGAGTTTCCTCCGCCGGGTGGTGGGTCTCTCCCTTAGAGATAGGGTGAGAAGCTCTGTCATCTGGGAGGAACTCAGTGTAAAGCCGCTGCTCCTCCACATTGAGAGGAGCCAGATGAGGTGGTTCGGGCATCTGCTCAGGATGCCACCCGAACGCCTCCCTAGGTCCGAACGGCAGGAGGCCATGGGGAAGACCTAGGATACATTGGAAAGACTATGGCCTGGGAACGCCTCGGGATCCCCCGAGAAGAGCTGGACGAAGTGGCTGGGGAGAGGGAAGTCTGGGCTCTCTGCTTAGGCTGCTGCCCCCGCAACCCGACCTCGGATAAGCGGAAGAAAATGGATGGATTTAGTATGACAGTTATACTGTCATATTGAGTGTGACAGTATACTGTCATAAAACCCAATTTTTGTATTTGCAAACCTGATTCTAGTAAAACTCACATCTATACAATATTACAGGCAATTTTGGACATAATGCACGTTTGGTTTTGGAGTTATGTTTATATAACTTTAATATATAGTATGACATCTATACTGTTATAATGAGTAAAAAAACTAACTTGTGTCTGTCATAAAACTCAATTTTTGTATTTGCAAACCTTACAAAAACAAATGATTCTAGTAAAACTCACATGGATTCAATATTACAGGCATTTTTAGACATTTTGCATGTTTGGTTTAGGAATTATGTTGGAATACATTTGTATTGCTTTTTTTCACATTATCTCAGCATTTTAAGAACTTACTGTCATATTGAGTAAAAAAAACTTTTTGTGTTTGCAAGCCTTAAAAAAACAACCGATTCTAGTAAAACTCACATTGATACAATATTACAGGCATGTTTAGACATCGTGCATGTTTGGTTTTGGAGTTATGTTTATATAACCTGCTTTCTGAGCCGCCACCTTTGTGGCTTGCATGTCCCACTGATCCTAGGAGCTATGTTGTCCGGGGGCTTCTATGCCCCCTGGTAGGGTCCCTCAAGACAAACAGGTCCTAGGTGAGGAATCAGACAAAGAGCAGCTCAAAGACCTTTATGAAAAGTACAAATCGAGGACCTAGATATTTTCTCGCCCGGACGCGGGTCACCGTGGCTCCCCTGTGGAGCCAGGCCCAGAGGTGGGGCACGATGGCGAGCGACTGGTGCCCATGGGGCCCAGCTCGAAGAGGCAACGTGGGTCCCCCCTGCAATAGGCTCACCACTCATGGGCTGGGTCACAGAGGTCGGGTGCAGTGTTAGCTGGGCGGAAGCCGAAGGCAGGGCACTTGGCGGTCCGATTATCGGCTACATAAGCTCGCTCTTGGGACGTGGAACGTCACCTCGCGAGGTGGAGAAGTTCCCGGCTAGATAAAGCTGGACTCACTTCGACGCACAGCGAGGGCTCTGGGACCTGTTCTCTCAAGAGGGGTTGGACTCTCTTCCACTCTGGCGTTGCAAGTAATGAGAGGCTGGGTTGGCAATTCTTGTTGCCCCCCGGCTCAAAGCCTGCACGTTGGACTTAACCCAGAAGACGAGATGGTAACTTCCCTCCGCTTTCGGGTTGGGTGACGGGTCCTGACTGTTGTTGGTGTTTACGCACCAAACAGCAGCTCAGAGTACCCACTCTTTTTGGATTCCCTTGAGAGTGCTCCCTCGGGTGATTCCTTTGTTCTGCTGGGGGTCTTCAACGCTCATGTTGGCAACGACTTTGAAACCTGGAGAGTCGTGATTGGGAAAAATGGCCACCCGGATCTGAACCCAAGTGGTGCTTTGTTATTGGACTTTTGTGCTAGTCACGGATTGTCCATAACAAACACAATGTTCAAACATAAGGGTGTCCATATGTGCACTTGGCACCAGGACACCCTCGGCCGCAGTTCCATTATTGACTTTGTAGTTGTGTCATGGGATTTGCGGCCTCATGTTTTGGACACTCGGGTGAAGAGAGGGGCGAGCTTTCTACCGATCACCACCTGGTGAGCTGGCTCCGATGGTGGGGTAGGATCCCGGACAGACCTGGCAGGCCCAAACGCATTGTGAGAGTCTTTTGGGAATGCCTAGCAGTCTCCTGTCAGAGAGAGTTTCTTTTTCTACCTCCGGAGGAACTTTGAACATGTCACAAAGGAGGTGCTGGACATTGAGTCTGAATGGATCATGTTCCGTGCCTCTCTTGTCAAGCCAGCTGATTGGAGCTGTGGCCGCAAGGTGTTTGGTGCCTGTCGTGGCGGTAATCCTAGAACCCGCTGGTGGCCACCAGCAGTGCGGGATGCCGTCAAGCTGAAGAAAGAGCTTATCTGGTCCTTTTGGCTCATGGGACTCCAGAGGCAGCGGGCATCCCGACAGGCCAAGCGGTGCCTGGGGAATCTGTGGTGGGCTCTCCTATTTCTGGGGCTGAGGTTGCCAAGGTACTTAAAAAGCTCCTCGGTGGCAAGGCCGCGGGGGTGGATGAGCTCCGTCCGGAGTTCCTTAAGGCTCCGGATGTTGTGGGGTTGTTTTAGTTGACAAGACTCTGCAACATCGCATGGACATCAGGGGCGGTACCTCTGGATTGGCAGACCGGGGTGGTGGTTCCTCTCTTTAAGAAGGGGAACCGGAGGGTGTGTTCCAACTATCGTAGATCACACTCCTCAGCCTTCCCGGTAAGGTCTATTCATGTGTACTGGAGAGGAGGAACCTCGGATCCAGGACGAACAGTGTGGTTTTCGTCCTGGTCGTGGAACGGTAGACCAGCTCTATACTCTCGGCAGGGTCCTTGAGTGTGCATGGGAGTTTGTCCAACCAGTCTACATGTGCTTTGTGGACTTGGAGAAGACATTCGACCGTGGCCACCCCGGGAAGTCCTGTGGGGAGTGCTCAGAGAGTATGGGGTATCGGCATGTATGATTGTGGCGGGTCGCTCCCTGTATGATCAGTGTCAGAGCTTGGTCCGCATTGCCAGCAGTATGTCGGACCCCTTTCCAGTGAGGGTTGGACCGGAGTCCAACCCTCGTGTTGGCTGCCCTTAGTCACCAAATGTGTTCATAAATTTTATGGACAGAATTTCTAGGCGCAGTCATGGCGTTGAGGGGATCCGGTTTGGTGGCTGCAGGATTAGGTCTCTCCTTTTTGCAGATGATGTGGTCCTTATGGCTTTAACTGGCCAGGAACTTCAGCTCTCATTGGATTGGTTCGCAGCCGAGTGTGAAGCGACTGGGATGAGAATCAGCACCTCCAAGTCCGAGGTTCTCGCCCGGGAAAGGGTGGAGTGCCATTTCGAGGTTGGGCAGGAGATCTTGCCCCAAGTGGATGAGTTCAAGTACCTGGAGTCTTGTTCATGAGTGAGGGAAGAGTGGATCGTGAGATGCACAGGCTGGCGGCCGAAATGAGTTTTCTCCGCTGGGTGGCGGGTCTCTCCCTTACTGTAAGAATTTTCACCGTTTAATTACAGTAACCTACTGGCAGCTAATGGTTCCAGTATAAAACTGTTTTTCTACAGCACACATACTGTGATTTATCACTACAGTTTATTACTGTAAAAAGTATCACAGTACTGTGCTGTATCAAATATACGCTTCACAGCATAATACTGTCATCTGTTTAGCGGCATTACACTGTTATTTTAGTGTATCTACTGTAATATCCATTAACAGTTAATTACAGTAAAATAATTGTAAGCACTATAGACTGAGCTTTACAGTATAATGCCACTAGAAGTTAATGAGTTGAACTTTTAATTTTTCAAAATCAAAACCCCTGCAATCTGCTGGCATAAAAATGACTGGAGAAATGGACTTGCAAGATTTTGTTTTTATTAACCAATTATTTTAAAGTGCATCAAATACATTCAATGTACATTTAGTGCATTCTTCTTATTTTCAGTAAAGCATTTTAACATGTATAACATGTCCACTTAATTTCTAACTGGAGACAAAACACTGAACACGAGTCCAGTGTTTAGTTGTCGGCTACATAAAGCCCCACTCAAAGTCTGTGAGATGTTTTATAAGGGTGGCTACGTGAGGATTTACAGTTGCTGCCTTTTCCTGGACCAGCTTCCCGGTCTTCTTGGACACCACCTTTCCCTGGCTAGCCTTTGTTCCCCTCCCAGGGTTAACGCCAATGAATCGCCTAAAAAAGAGAGAAAGCATATTAGATATTCTGTTGTGATTGAAGATTACTTGTAGTCGATACAGAACCCCCCTCACATTGTTATTTAGGAATATGCACTGCACAAATATTAATATCAATTTTAGGATATATGTGAGCCTATACCATAACCACAGCTGTAGATGAGTGAATGCTCTAAAACCCATTAAGACAAATTCAGAGAGGAAGACAATGCTAAAGCCTCCCCAACCCCTCTCTCTATTCATGTTTTCTCTCCATCTACGGGACCGTGTATTTACGCTGATGTTTCCTGCTTTCACCCATTTAACATATCGTTACCTGCTCATTACCTATCTTCTCTGCATCCTGGGGTCACACTGGTGCTTCTTGCCTTTACCCATTCAACATATCTTTACCTGCACATTACCTACCTTCTCTGCATAGTGTGGTCACGCTGGTGCTTTCTACCTTTACCCATTCAACATATCTTTACCTGCACATTACCTACCTTCTCTATATCCTAGAGTCAAGCTGGTGTTTCCTGCCTTCACCCATTCAACATATCTTTACCTGCACATTACCTACCTTCTCTGTATCCTAGAGTCAAACTGGTGCTTCGGTCCCTAATAAGAAGGTCCACAAAGGAACAGAAGAGTCATTGATTTAAGGCACACAATTGGGGAAATGACAAGTCAAATTCCTGAACAGAGGTGAGAAATATAAAATAAAATATCCTAACAGTATTTTAACAGTATCAAGAGGATTTACCTTTGAACAAATTCCAATGTCCGAGGACCTTCCTCTTGGTATTCCAAGTTGAACACATAGTATGTGGCAAGAAGGGCAGCAAGCCCTGAGATTAAGCTAGGTTGGACGCCTTTGCAGATGACATCACCTTCCATGCTGATCATCCAACGTTTTATTGTGACTTTGTCACCAGCAACTGGTACAGTCAAGAAATGCAGTTTATGTTCCTAAACAGTATCCAATATGGGTAGCATTTTAAAAGTATTTGGAATGGCCACCTCACTCGCTCTCTCTTTCCTCTGTTTACATCTAGTCTCCTAAGGCAGTGGTTCTCAAATGGGGGTACGCGTACTCCTGGGGGTACTTGAAGGTATGCCAAGGGGTACGTGAGATTTTTTTTAAATATTCTAAAAATAGCAACAATTCAAAAATCCTTTATAAATATATTTATTGAATAATACTTCGACAAAATATGAATGTAAGTTCATAAACTGAACAACTAATCAAGTAGGCTATTCCATTCATTACCATAAAGCCAGAGTTTCCCCCATGCCATGATGGTTTGACCCTACCTGGCGGTGCCACACGGCACCAACTGTCAATCAACTATCCATGTAGATAACAATGGAGGCTTGGTTAAAGCGTAGTGGACATGTTCCATAAATATTGATGTTAAAGTTTTCTTTTTTTGTGAAGAAATGTTGAGAATGAAGTTCATGAATCCAGATGGATCTCTATTGCAATCCCCAAAGAGGGCACTTTAAGTTGATTACTTCTATGTGTAAAAATATTTATTTATAATTGAATCACTTGTTTATTTTTCAACAAGTTTTTAGTTATTTTTATATCTTTTTTTCCAAATAGTTCAAGAAAGACCACAACAAATGAGCAATATTTTGCACTGTTATACAATTTAATGAATCAGAAACTGATGACATAGTGCTGTATTTTACTTCTTTATCTCTTTTTTTCAACCAAAAATGCTTTGCTCTGATTAGGGGATACTTGAATTTAAAAAATGTTCACAGGGGTACATCACTGAAAAAAGGTTGAGAACCACTGCCTTAGGACAGTGGTTCTCAACCTTTTTTCAGTGCTGTGAACATTTTTTTAATGCAAGTAGACCTCCATGTCTTCATAACAGGAATATCCTGAATTCTCAAGTTGCATATCACAATAGTCATCATCAGTGTTAATAACACAAGAGCTGCTTGGATTTGCTGTTGAGCAAGTCAAACTTCGTTCAGTGTAGCCGTAGTGCTTCCTTGACACGTGCGATGTGAAAGTAGACTTAACTGTAAATCTTTTTTTTACATTGACTGAAGGGGCACGTAACTGTCCTACCTTCGGTAATATGACTTTTCAAATGCAGGAGAAGGGCCCGTATATCATCGCACTTCGCGCTACATGAGACAATATTACAAGGTAAACCTTCTGCGCTATACATATCAGTCCTACTCTTGCCATATTTATGACGACGGCTGTGAGTTTTGAAGGCTGAGAAGTTGGAAAAAACTCTTGTGCATTTAGGGAAAGCACACTTAAACGATGCATTAGGCATACAACTATGACTTCACATGTGTCTAACATACGCAAATACATTGCTGCAAGTCGTAGCACATATGTTGCAAGTTATCATCTTTTATGATGACTATGACAAAAAAGAAGAAAACTTAGCTAGCTAGCATGCGGCGGTACATGCGCGTGGTCAACGAAAGTGTCTGTGATGCTGACATTTCGGACTTTATAAATATATATATAAAGTAATTCAAACAGAAAATGACACATCAAGGTACAAGTGACTCTTACCTTGTTATCAAAAACACACGATGCAGTAGGATGGATTTAGCAAGTGGTGAAATTTAGCAGATTTAGCAGGCCAGGTGTAATGAAGCTCGGTTGGACGAATTGTGGGCGGACCCAAGAAACAAGTCTGAAAAATACTGAATTACACTGTAGGTTTTACAGTAACTTACTGCTGGTCGATATTTTTTGAAAAATGCAACAAAATTTACAGTACTTAACTGCATTTAAGAAGAACATGATAGGTTGATTGGCAACACTAAATTGGCCCTAGTGTGTGAATGTGAGTGTGAATGTTGTCTGTCTATCTGTGTTGGCCCTGCGATGAGGTGGCGACTTGTCCAGGGTGTACCCCGCCTTCCGCCCGATTGTAGCTGAGATAGGCTCCAGCGACCCCGACGGGAATAAGCGGTAGAACATGGATGGATGGATGGATGGAGTATATAACTGTAATTTTATTTTTTATTTTTACAGTAATTTTTTACAGTGAAGGTCATGGGTGTCAAACTCTGGCCCGTGGGCCAAATTTGGCCCAACGTGTAATTTGACTTGGCCCTTGAGGCAATATCAAATTAACACTAAAGCTGGACCTTGGATTATACATTGCGGCAGTGCCGCTACTTCTAATACTTGCCAACCCTCCCGGGAGTGACTCCAGCACTCCTCCCGAATTTTTTTATTTTTCCAGCTAGTCAAACGAGTGCCAGCCCAGTTTCATGTCAGTGCAGCTTCTGCACCCACACACAATTGAATGCAACGCATACTTCATCAACAGCGATACAGGTTACACTGACGGTAGCCAAATAAAAAACTTTAACACTTTTAGAAATATACGCCACACTGTGAATCCACACCAAACAAGAATGACAAACACATTTCGGGAGAACATCCGCACCGTAACACAACATAAACACAACACAACAAATACCCAGAACCCTTTGTAGCACTAAATCTTCCGAGACGCTACAAGTTGTGTGTGTGTGTGTGTGGGGGTGTGGGGGGGGGTTTGGTGGTAGCGGGGGTGTATTTTGTAGCGTCCCGAAAGAGTTAGTGCTGCAAAAGATTCTGGGTATTTGTTCTTTTGTGTTTATGTTGTGTTACGGTGCGGATGTTCTCCCGAAAAGTGTTTCTTATTTTTGTTTGGTGTGGGTTCACAGTGTGGCGTATATTTCTAACAGTGCTAAAGTTTTTTATACTGGCACCCTCAGTGTAACCTGTATCGCTGTTGATGAAGTATGCGTTGCATTCATTTGTGTATGCGTGCTGTAACTGCACATATCTTGTGACTGGGTCTGAATGATGTTAGAATTGGGTGTACGAGATATGACCGTTGAACATCTTGTTCGATAATGAAAGTTGCCTCAGCTCAAAGCCTGAGCCCCGACATTAAAGAACTAGCATCTAAAAAAAGATGCCAGGTATCTGGCTTGGGCACATCAAATTAGATCAGTGTGTTGCAAACTGAGCAGTTTAAAGTCCTGAATGGTTGTTTTATTCATTGTTATTTTATTTTCAAATTTATTAGCCTGTGGATAAAGTTAATGTTGATATTTACCTCAGAAGGCTGCAAATAGAAAAGAGGCATTCAATTTTTATTTAAATTATATTTGATATGCAATTGATATTTTTTAATTATTATTATTATTATTTGAAACTCCATTTTGCATGTCACTATAAAGTTATATAAGCCTTGCTTGTTCAATATTCAATGCAAAACTTGTTTGGGTCCCTATTAAAAGGTTAATTTGTTCAACCTTGGCCCGTGGCTTTGTTTAGTTTTAAACTTTGGCCCACTCTGTATTTGAGTTTGACACCCCTGGTGAAGGTGAATCTCTGTCATCCTGGAGGCCACGGGGAAGACCCAGGACACATTGGGAACACTATGTCTCCCGGCTGGCCTGAGAACGCCTCGGGATCCCCTGAGAAAAGGTCCTAGGTGAGGGATCAGACAAAGAGCAGCTCAAAGACCTTTATGAAAAGTACAAATCGAGGACCTAGATTTTTTCTCGCCCAGGCGCAGGTCACCGTGGCTCCCCTGTGGAGCCAGGCGCAGAGGTGGGGCACGATGGCGAGCGACTGGTGGCCGGGCCTGTCTCCACAGGGGCCCTGCCGGGCTCATTTCGAAGAGGCAACGTGGGTCAACCCTCCAATGGGCTCACCACTCATGGGACCATTGAGGTCATAGAGGTCGGATGCAGTGTGAACTGGGCGGCAGCCGAAGGCAGGGCACTTGGCAGTCCGATTATCGGCTACATAAGCTCGCTCTTGGGACGTGGAACGTCACCTCGCTGGGAGGGAAAGAGCCTGAGCTGGTGCGCGAGGTGAAGAAGTTCCGGCTAGATATAGTTGGACTCACTTCGACGCACAGCAAGGGCTCTGGAACCTGTTCTCTCAAGAGGGGATGGACTCTCTTCCACTCTGGCGTTGCAAGCAATGAGAGGCTGGGGTGGCAATTGTTGTTGCTCAAAGCCTGCACGTTGGACTTTAACCCAGTAGACGAGATGGTAGCTTCCCTCCGCCTTCGGGTTGGGTGACGGGTCCTGATTGTTGTTTGTGTTTACGCACCAAACAGCAGCTCAGAGTACCCACTCTTTTTGGATTCCCTTGAGGGAGTACTGGAGAGTGCTCCCTCGGGTGATTCCCTTGTTCTGTTGGGGGACTTCAATGCTCATGTTGGCAAGGACAGTGAAACCTGGAGAGTCGTGATTGGGAAAAATGGCCACCCGGATCTGAACCCAAGTGGTGCTTTGTTATTGGACTTTTGTGCTCGTCACGGATTGTCCATAACAAACACAATGTTCAAACATAAGGAAGAACTTTGAACATGTCACGAGGGAGGTGCTGGACATTGAGTCTGAGTGGACCATGTTCCGTGCCTCTCTTGTCGAGCCTGCTGATTGGAGCTGTGGCCGCAAGGTGTTTGGTGCCTGTCGTGGCGGTAATCCTAGAACTCGCTGGTGGCCACCAGCAGGGAGGGATGCCGTCAAGCTGAAGAAAGAGCCTATCGGGTCCTTTTGGCTCATGTGACTCCAGAGGCAGCGGGCATACCGACAGGCCAAGCAGTGCCTGGGGAATCTGTGGTGGACTCTCCTATTTCTGGGGCTTAGGTTGCCTAGGTAGTTAAAAAGCTCCTCTGTGGCAAGGCCCCGGTGGTGGATGAGTTCCTTAAGGCTCTGGATACTGTGGGGCTGTCTTGGTTGACAAGACTCTACAACATCGCGTGAACATTGGGGGTGGTACCTCTGGATTGGCACACCGGGGTGGTGGTTCCTCTCTTTAAGAAGGGGAACCGGAGGGTGTGTTCCAACTATCGTGAAACACACTCCTCAGCCTTCTCGGTAAGGTCTATTCATGTGTACTGGAGAGGAGGAAACTCGGATCCAGGACGAACAGTGTGGTTTTCGTCCTGGTCGTGGAACGGTAGACCAGGTCTATACTCTCGGCAGGGTCCTTGAGTGTGAAGCGACTGGGATGAGAATCAGCACCTCCAAGTCCAAGTCCATGGTTCTCGCGCAGGAAAGGGTCGAGTGCCATCTCCAGGTTGGGGAGGAGATCTTGCCCCAAGTGGAGGAGTTCAAGTACCTAGGAGTCTTGTTCACGAGTGAGGATAGAGTGGATCGAGAGATCCACAGGCGGTTTGGTGCGGCGTCTTCAGTATTGAGGACGCTATTTCGATCCGTTGTGGTGAAGAAGGAGCTGAGCCAGAAGGAAAAGCTCTCAATTTACCGTCGATCTACGTTCCCAGCTTTGGGTTATGACCGAAAGGACAAGCGGCCGAAATGCGTTTCCTCTGCCGGGTGGTGGGTCTCTCCCTTAGAGACAGGGTGAGAAGCTCTGTCATCCGGGAGGAACTCAAAGTAAAGCCGCTGCTCCTCCACATTGAGAGGAGCCATGAGGTGGTTCGGGCATCTGCTCAGGATGCCACCCGAACGCCTCTAAGGAGGTGTGGCAGGAGGCCACGGGGAAGACCTAGGACACATTGGAAAGACTATGTCCCCGGCTGGCCTGGGAACGCCTCGGAATACCCCGAGAAGAGCTGGACGAAGTGGCTGGGGAGAGGGAAGTCTGGGATTTTCTGCTCAGGCTGCTGCCCCCGCAACCCGACCTCGGATAAGCGGAAGAAAATGGATGGATTTAGAATGACAGTTATACTGTCAGATTGAGTACAAAAACTAACTAAACCTTACACAATATAATGTTTCTAGTAAAACTCACAAAGATACATATCTCCAGGCATTATTAGCCATTTTGCATGTGTGGTTTAGGAGTTATGTTTAAATAAATAACTGTCAGATTGAGTGTGACAGTAAACTGTCATAGTGAGTAAAATCCTTATTTTGTATTTGCAAACCTTACAAAAACAACTAAATATAGTTAAACTCACACAGATACAATATTACAGGCATTTTTAGACACAATGAATGTTTGGTTTTAGAGTTATGTTTATATAACTTTCATATTTAGTATGACAGTTATACTGTCTATTGAATAAAAACAACAACTAACTTGTGTCTTTGCAAACCTTACAAAATACCATTTTTCTAGTAAAACTAACTAAGATACATGCTCCAGGCATTATTAGCTATTTTGCATGTGTTGTTTGAGTTATGTTTAAATAACTGTCATATTGAGTGTGCAGTATACTGTCATAAAACCCAATTTTTGTATTTGCAACCCTGATTAAAGCATATGTTTCCAGTAAAACTCCCAAAGATGCATTATTTCAGGCATTATTAGCCATTTTTCAGGTGTGGTTTAGGAGTTATGTTTAAATAACTGTCATATTGAGTGTGGCGTTATACTGTCATATTGAGTTAAAAAAATCTAACTTGTGTCTTTGCAAACCTTACAAAAGAAAATGTTTCTAGCAATACTCACAAAGATAATTTTTTTCACGCTATTAGACATGTTTCATGTGTATTTAGGAGTTATAATTAAATAACTTTCATATTGAGTGTTAAAGTTATAATGTCATTATGTGTAAAACCTAATTTTTGTATTTGCAAACCTTACAAAAACAATTGATTCTAGTAAAACTTACATAAATTCAATATTACAGGCATTTTTAGACAATTTACATGTTTGGTTTAAAAATTGTGTTGAATACATTTGTATTGCTTTTTTCGCATTATCTCAGGAATCTAAGATCATTACTTTCATATTGAGTAAAACACTACTTTTTGTTTTTGCAAACCTTACAAACCCACATGAATACATTATTATAAGCAATTTTAGACATGACACACGTTTGGTTCTGGAGTTATGTTTATACAAATTTTATATTTAGTATGACTGTTATACTGTCATATTGAATAAAAAAAAACTAGCTTGTGTCTTTGCAAACTTTACAAAAGATCATTTTTCTAGTAAAACTAACAAAGATACATGTCTCCAGGCATTATTACCCATTTTGCATTGGTTGTTTAGGAATTATGTTTAAATACATTTTTATTGCTTTTTTCTTATTATCTCAGGATTCTTAGATCATTACTTTCATATTGAGTAAAAAACTAGTTTTTGTTTTTGCAAACCTTACAAACTCACATAAATACCTTATTACAGGCATTTTTAGACATGACACATGTTTGGTTTTGGAGTTATGTTAATATAACTTTTATATTTAATATGACTGTTATACTGTCATATTGAATTAAAAAAAACTAGCTTGTGTCTTTGCAAACTTTACAAAATATACATTTCCTAGTAAAACTAACAAAGATACATGTCTCCAGGCATTATTAGCCATTTTGCATGGGTTATTTAGGAATTATCTTTAAATACATTTTTATTGCTTTTTTCGCATTATTTAGGATTCTAAAATCCTTACTTTCATATTGAGGAAAAAAATACTTTTTGTTTTGGCAAACCTTACAAACTCACATAAATACATTATTATAGGCAATTTTAGACACGTTTGGATCTGGAGTTATGTTTATATAACTTTCATATTTAGTATGACTGTTATACTGTCTTATAGAATAAAAACAACTAGCTTGTGTCTTTGCAAACTTTACAAAATATACATTTCCTAGTAAAACTAACAAAAATACATGTCTCCAGGCATTATTACCCATTTTGCCTGGGTTGTTTAGGAGTTATGTTTAAATACATTTTTATTGCTTTTTTAGCATTATCTCAGGATTCTTAGATCATTACTTTCATATTGAGTAAAAAACTACTTTTTGTTTTGCAAACCTTACAAACTCACATTAATACATTATTACAGACATTTTTAGACATGACACATGTTTGGTTTTGGAGTTATGTTTATATAACTTTTATATTTAGTATGACTGTTATACTGTCATATTGAATAAGAAAAAACTACCTTGTGTCTTTGCAAACTTTACAAAAGATCATTTTTTTAGTAAAACTAACAAAGATACATGTCTCCAGGCATTATTACCCATTTTGCATGGGTTGTTTAGGAATTATGTTTAAATACATTTTTATTGCTTTTTTCGCATTATCTCAGGATTCTAAAATCCTTACTTTCATATTGAGGAAAAAACTACTTTTTGTTTTTGCAAACCTTACAAACTCACATAAATACATTATTTTAGGCAATTTTAGACATGACACACGTTTGGTTCTGGAGTTATGTTTATATAACTTTTATATTTAGTATGACTGATATACTGTCTTATTGAATAAAAACAACTAGCTTGTGTCTTTGCAAACTTTACAAAATATACATTTCCTTGTAAAACTAACAAAGATACATGTCTCCAGGCATTATTACCCATTTTGCCTGGGTTGTTTAGGAGTTATGTTTACATACATTTTTATTGCTTTTTTCGCATTATCTCAGGATTCTTAAATCATTACTTTCATATTGGGTAAAAAACTACTTTTTGTTTTTGCAAACCTTACAAACTCACATAAATACATTATTACAGACATTTTTAGACATGACACATGTTTGGTTTTGGAGTTATGTTTATATAACTTTTATATTTAGTATGACTGTTATACTGTCATATTGAATAAGAAAAAACTAGCTTGTGTCTTTGCAAACTTTACAAAAGATCATTTTTCTAGTAAAACTAACAAAGATACATGTGTCCAGGCATTATTACCCATTTTGCATGGGTTGTTTAGGAATTATGTTTAAATACATTTGTATTGCTTTTTTCGCATTATATCAGGATTCTAAGATCATTACTTTCATATTGAGTAAAAAACTACTTTTTGTTTTTGCAAACCTTACAAACTCACATAAATACATTATTACAGGCATTTTTAGACATGACACATGTTTTGTTTTGGAGTTATGTTTATATAACTTTCATATTTAGTATGACTGTTATACTGTCATATTGAATAAAAAAAAAACTAGCTTGTGTCTTTGCAAACATTACAAAAGATCATTTTTCTAGTAAAACTAACAAAGATACATGTTTCCAGGCATTATTAGCCATTTTGCATGGGTTGTTTAGGAATTATCTTTAAATACATTTGTATTGCTTTTTTCGCATTATCTCAGGATTCTAAAATCCTTACTTTCATATTGAGGAAAAAACTATTTTTTGTTTTTGCAAACCTTACAAACTCACATAAATACATTATCATAGGCAATTTTAGACATGACACACGTTTGGTTCTGGAGTTATGTTTACATAACTTTCATATTTAGTATGACTGTTATACTGTCTTATTGAATAAAAACAACTACCTTGTGTCTTTGCAAATTTTACAAAACATCATTTTTCTAGTAAAACTAACAAAGATACATGTGTTCAGGCATTATTACCCATTTTGCATGGGTTGTTTAAGAATTATGTTTAAATACATTTTTATTGCTTTTTTCGCATTATCTCAGGATTCTAAGATCATTACTTTCATATTGAGTAAAAAACTACTTTTTGTTTTTGCAAACCTTACAAACTCACATAAATACATTATTACAGGCATTTTTAGACATGACACATGTTTGGTTTTGGAGTTATGTTTATATAACTTTCATATTTAGTATGACTTTTATACTGTCATATTGAATAAAAAAAAAAACTAGCTTGTGTCTTTGCAAACATTACAAAAGATCATTTTTCTAGTAAAACTAACAAAGATACATGTCTCCAGGCAATATTACCCATTTTGCATGGGTTGTTTAGGAAAAAGGTTTAAAGACATTTTTATTGCTTTTTTCGCATTATCTCAGGATTCTAAAATCCTTACTTTCATATTGAGTAAAAAACTACTTTTTGTTTTTGCAAACCTTACAAACTCACATAAATACATTATTACAGACATTTTTAGACATGACACATGTTTGGTTTTGGAGTTATGTTTATATAACTTTTATATTTAGTATGACTGTTATACTGTCATATTGAATAAGAAAAAACTAGCTTGTGTCTTTGCAAACTTTACAAAACATCATTTTTCTAGTAAAACTAACAAAGATACATGTGTCCAGGCATTATTACCCATTTTGCATGGGTTGTTTAGGAATTATGTTTAAATACATTTTTATTGCTTTTTTCGCATTATCTCAGGATTCTAAAATCCTTACTTTCATAATGAGTAAAAAACTACTTTTTGGTTTGCAAACCTTGCAAACTCACATAAATACATTATTACAGACATTTTTAGACATAACACATGTTTGGTTTTGGAGTTATGTTTTGATAACTTTCATATTTATTAGGACTGTTATACTGTCATATTTAATTTTAAAAAACTAGCTTGTGTCTTTGCAAACTTTACAAAACATCATTTTTCTAGTAAAACTAACAAAGATACATGTCTCCAGGAATTTTTACCCATTTTGCATGGGTTGTTTAGGAAATATGTTTAAAGACATTTTTATTGCTTTTTTCGCATTATCTCAGGATTCTAAAATCCTTACTTTCATATTAAGGAAAAAACTACTTTTTGTTTTGCAAACCTTACAAACTCACATAAATACATTATTACAGGCATTTTTAGACATAACACATGTTTGGTTTTGGAGTTACGTTTTGATAACTTTCATATTTAGTAGGACTGTTATACTGTCATATTTAATTTTAAAAAACTAGCTTGTGTCTTTGCAAACTTTACAAAACATCATTTTTCTAGTAAAACTAACAAAGATACATGTGTCCAGGCATTATTACCCATTTTGCATGGGTTGTTTAGGAATTATGTTTAAATACATTTGTATTGCTTTTTTCGCATTATCTCAGGATTCTAAGATCATTACTTTCATATTGAGTAAAAAACCACTTTTTGTTTTTGCAAACCTTACAAACTCACATAAATACATTATTACAGACATTTTTAGACATGACACATGTTTGGTTTTGGAGTTATGTTTATATAACTTTTATATTTAGTATGACTGTTATACTGTCATATTGAATAAGAAAAAACTAGCTTGTGTCTTTGCAAACTTTACAAAACATCATTTTTCTAGTAAAACTAACAAAGATACATGTGTCCAGGCATTATTACCCATTTTGCATGGGTTGTTTAGGAATTATGTTTAAATACATTTTTATTGCTTTTTTCGCATTATCTCAGGATTCTAAGATCATTACTTTCATATTGAGTAAAAAACCACTTTTTGTTTTTGCAAACCTTACAAACTCACATAAATACATTATTACAGACATTTTTAGACATGACACATGTTTGGTTTTGGAGTTATGTTTATATAACTTTTATATTTAGTATGACTGTTATACTGTCATATTGAATAAGAAAAAACTAGCTTGTGTCTTTGCAAACTTTACAAAACATCATTTTTCTAGTAAAACTAACAAAGATACATGTGTCCAGGCATTATTACCCATTTTGCATGGGTTGTTTAGGAATTATGTTTAAATACATTTTTATTGCTTTTTTCGCATTATCTCAGGATTCTAAAATCCTTACTTTCATATTGAGTAAAAAACTACTTTTTGTTTTGCAAACCTTACAAACTCACATAAATACATTATTACAGGCATTTTTAGACATGACACATGTTTGGTTTTGGAGCTATGTTTATATAACTTTCATATTTAGTATGACTGTTATACTGTCATATTGAATAAAAAAAAACTAGCTTGTGTCTTTGCAAACATTACAAAAGATCATTTTTCTAGTAAAACTAACAAAGATACATGTCTCCAGGCAATATTACCCATTTTGCATGGGTTGTTTAGGAATTATGTTTAAAGACATTTTTATTGCTTTTTTCGCATTATCTCAGGATTCTAAGATCATTACTTTCATATTGAGTAAAAAACTACTTTTTGTTTTTGCAAACCTTACAAACTCACATAAATACATTATTACAGGCATTTTTAGACATAACACATGTTTGGTTTTGGAGTTATGTTTTGATAACTTTCATATTTAGTAGGACTGTTATACTGTCATATTTAATTTTTAAAACAACTAGCTTGTGTCTTTGCAAATTTTACAAAACATCATTTTTCTAGTAAAACTAACAAAGATACATGTGTCCAGGCATTATTACCCATTTTGCATGGGTTGTTTAGGAATTATGTTTAAATACATTTGTATTGCTTTTTTCGCATTATCTCAGGATTCTAAGATCATTACTTTCATATTGAGGAAAAAACTACTTTTTGTTTTGCAAACCTTACAAACTCACATAAATACATTATTACAGGCATTTTTAGACATAACATGTTTGGTTTTGGAGTTATGTTTTGATAACTTTCATATTTATTAAGACTGTTATACTGTCTTATTGAATAAAAACAACTAGCTTGTGTCTTTGCAAACTTTACAAAATATACATTTCCTTGTAAAACTAACAAAGATACATGTTTCCAGGCATTATTACCCATTTTGCCTGGGTTGTTTAGGAGTTATGTTTAAATACATTTTTATTGCCTTTTCCGCATTATCTCAGGATTCTTAAATCATTACTTTCATATTGGGTAAAAAACTACTTTTTGTTTTTGCAAACCTTACAAACTCACATAAATACATTATTACAGACATTTTTAGACATGACACATGTTTGGTTTTGGAGTTATGTTTATATAACTTTTATATTTAGTATGACTGTTATACTGTCATATTGAATAAGAAAAAACTAGCTTGTGTCTTTGCAAACTTTACAAAACATCATTTTTCTAGTAAAACTAACAAAGATACATGTCTCCAGGCATTATTACCCATTTTGCATGGGTTGTTTAGGAATTATGTTTAAATACATTTTTATTGCTTTTTTCGCATTATCTCAGGATTCTAAAATCCTTACTTTCATATTGAGGAAAAAACTACTTTTTGTTTTGCAAACCTTACAAACTCACATAAATACATTATTACAGGCATTTTTAGACATAACACATGTTTGGTTTTGGAGTTACGTTTTGATAACTTTCATATTTAGTAGGACAGTTATACTGTCATATTTAATTTTAAAAAACTAGCTTGTGTCTTTGCAAACTTTACAAAACATCATTTTTCTAGTAAAACTAACAAAGATACATGTCTCCAGGCATTATTAGCCATTTCGCATGGGTTGTTTAGGAATTATGTTTAAATACATTGGTATTGCTTTTTTCGCATTATATCAGGATTCTAAGATCATTACTTTCATATTGAGTAAAAAACTACTTTTTGTTTTTGCAAACCTTACAAACTCACATAAATACATTATTACAGGCATTTTTAGACATGACACATGTTTGGTTTTGGAGTTATGTTTATATAACTTTCATATTTAGTATGACTGTTATACTGTCATATTGAATAAAAACAAAACTAGCTTGTGTCTTTGCAAACATTACAAAAGATCATTTTTCTAGTAAAACTAACAAAGATACATGTCTCCAGGCATTATTACCCATTTTGCATGGGTTGTTTAGGAATTATGTTTAAATACATTTTTATTGCTTTTTTCGCATTATCTCAGGATTCTAAAATCCTTACTTTCATATTGAGGAAAAAACTACTTTTTGTTTTTGCAAACCTTACAAACTCACATAAATACATTATTTTAGGCAATTTTAGACATGACACACGTTTGGTTCTGGAGTTATGTTTATATAACTTTCATATTTAGTTAGACTGATATACTGTCTTATTGAATAAAAACAACTAGCTTGTGTCTTTGCAAACTTTACAAAATATACATTTCCTTGTAAAACTAACAAAGATACATGTCTCCAGGCATTATTACCCATTTTGCCTGGGTTGTTTAGGAGTTATGTTTACATACATTTTTATTGCTTTTTTCGCATTATCTCAGGATTCTTAAATCATTACTTTCATATTGGGTAAAAAACTACTTTTTGTTTTTGCAAACCTTACAAACTCACATAAATACATTATTACAGACATTTTTAGACATGACACATGTTTGGTTTTGGAGTTATGTTTATATAACTTTTATATTTAGTATGACTGTTATACTGTCATATTGAATAAGAAAAAACTAGCTTGTGTCTTTGCAAACTTTACAAAAGATCATTTTTCTAGTAAAACTAACAAAGATACATGTGTCCAGGCATTATTACCCATTTTGCATGGGTTGTTTAGGAATTATGTTTAAATACATTTGTATTGCTTTTTTCGCATTATATCAGGATTCTAAGATCATTACTTTCATATTGAGTAAAAAACTACTTTTTGTTTTTGCAAACCTTACAAACTCACATAAATACATTATTACAGGCATTTTTAGACATGACACATGTTTGGTTTTGGAGTTATGTTTATATAACTTTCATATTTAGTATGACTGTTATACTGTCATATTGAATAAAAAAAAAACTAGCTTGTGTCTTTGCAAACATTACAAAAGATCATTTTTCTAGTAAAACTAACAAAGATACATGTTTCCAGGCATTATTAGCCATTTTGCATGGGTTGTTTAGGAATTATCTTTAAATACATTTGTATTGCTTTTTTCGCATTATCTCAGGATTCTAAAATCCTTACTTTCATATTGAGGAAAAAACTATTTTTTGTTTTTGCAAACCTTACAAACTCACATAAATACATTATTATAGGCAATTTTAGACATGACACACGTTTGGTTCTGGAGTTATGTTTACATAACTTTCATATTTAGTATGACTGTTATACTGTCTTATTGAATAAAAACAACTACCTTGTGTCTTTGCAAATTTTACAAAACATCATTTTTCTAGTAAAACTAACAAAGATACATGGGTTCAGGCATTATTACCCATTTTGCATGGGTTGTTTAAGAATTATGTTTAAATACATTTTTATTGCTTTTTTCGCATTATCTCAGGATTCTAAGATCATTACTTTCATATTGAGTAAAAAACTACTTTTTGTTTTTGCAAACCTTACAAACTCACATAAATACATTATTACAGGCATTTTTAGACATGACACATGTTTGGTTTTGGAGTTATGTTTATATAACTTTCATATTTAGTATGACTTTTATACTGTCATATTGAATAAAAAAAAACTAGCTTGTGTCTTTGCAAACATTACAAAAGATCATTTTTCTAGTAAAACTAACAAAGATACATGTCTCCAGGCAATATTACCCATTTTGCATGGGTTGTTTAGGAAAAAGGTTTAAAGACATTTTTATTGCTTTTTTCGCATTATCTCAGGATTCTAAAATCCTTACTTTCATATTGAGTAAAAAACTACTTTTTGTTTTTGCAAACCTTACAAACTCACATAAATACATTATTACAGACATTTTTAGACATGACACATGTTTGGTTTTGGAGTTATGTTTATATAACTTTTATATTTAGTATGACTGTTATACTGTCATATTGAATAAGAAAAAACTAGCTTGTGTCTTTGCAAACTTTACAAAACATCATTTTTCTAGTAAAACTAACAAAGATACATGTGTCCAGGCATTATTACCCATTTTGCATGGGTTGTTTAGGAATTATGTTTAAATACATTTTTATTGCTTTTTTCGCATTATCTCAGGATTCTAAAATCCTTACTTTCATAATGAGTAAAAAACTACTTTTTGGTTTGCAAACCTTGCAAACTCACATAAATACATTATTACAGACATTTTTAGACATAACACATGTTTGGTTTTGGAGTTATGTTTTGATAACTTTCATATTTATTAGGACTGTTATACTGTCATATTTAATTTTAAAAAACTAGCTTGTGTCTTTGCAAACTTTACAAAACATCATTTTTCTAGTAAAACTAACAAAGATACATGTCTCCAGGAATTTTTACCCATTTTGCATGGGTTGTTTAGGAAATATGTTTAAAGACATTTTTATTGCTTTTTTCGCATTATCTCAGGATTCTTAGATCATTACTTTCATATTGAGTAAAAAACTACTTTTTGTTATTGCAAACCTTACAAACTCACATAAATACATTATACAGGCATTTTTAGACATGACACATGTTTGGTTTTGGAGTTATGTTTATATAACTTTTATATTTAATATGACTGTTATACTGTCATATTGAATTAAAAAAAACTAGCTTGTGTCTTTGCAAACTTTACAAAATATCATTTTTCTAGTAAAATTAACAAAGATACATGTCTCCAGGCATTATTAGCCATTTTGCATGGGTTGTTTAGGAATTATCTTTAAATACATTTTTATTGCTTTTTCGCATTATCTCAGGATTCTAAAATCCTTACTTTCATATTGAGGAAAAAACTACTTTTTGTTTTGCAAACCTTACAAACTCACATAAATACATTATTACAGACATTTTTAGACATGAAACATGTTGGTTTTGGAGTTATGTTTATATAACTTTTATATTTAGTATGACTGTTATACTGTCATATTGAATAAGAAAAAACTAGCTTGTGTCTTTGCAAACTTTACAAAACATCATTTTTCTAGTAAAACTAACAAAGATACATGTGTCCAGGCATTATTACCCATTTTGCATGGGTTGTTTAGGAATTATGTTTAAATACATTTGTATTGCTTTTTTCGCATTATCTCAGGATTCTAAGATCATTACTTTCATATTGAGTAAAAAACCACTTTTTGTTTTTGCAAACCTTACAAACTCACATAAATACATTATTACAGACATTTTTAGACATGACACATGTTTGGTTTTGGAGTTATGTTTATATAACTTTTATATTTAGTATGACTGTTATACTGTCATATTGAATGAGAAAAAACTAGCTTGTGTCTTTGCAAACTTTACAAAACATCATTTTTCTAGTAAAACTAACAAAGATACATGTGTCCAGGCATTATTACCCATTTTGCATGGGTTGTTTAGGAATTATGTTTAAATACATTTTTATTGCTTTTTTCGCATTATCTCAGGATTCTAAAATCCTTACTTTCATATTGAGTAAAAAACTACTTTTTGTTTTGCAAACCTTACAAACTCACATAAATACATTATTACAGACATTTTTAGACATGAAACATGTTGGTTTTGGAGTTATGTTTATATAACTTTTATATTTAGTATGACTGTTATACTGTCATATTGAATAAGAAAAAACTAGCTTGTGTCTTTGCAAACTTTACAAAACATCATTTTTCTAGTAAAACTAACAAAGATACATGTGTCCAGGCATTATTACCCATTTTGCATGGGTTGTTTAGGAATTATGTTTAAATACATTTTTATTGCTTTTTTCGCATTATCTCAGGATTCTAAAATCCTTACTTTCATATTGAGGAAAAAACTACTTTTTGTTTTGCAAACCTTACAAACTCACATAAATACATTATTACAGGCATTTTTAGACATAACATGTTTGGTTTTGGAGTTATGTTTTGATAACTTTCATATTTATTAAGACTGTTATACTGTCATATTTAATTTTAAAAAACTAGCTTGTGTCTTTGCAAACTTTACAAAACATCATTTTTCTAGTAAAACTAACAAAGATACATGTCTCCAGGCATTATTACCCATTTTGCATGGGTTGTTTAGGAAATATGTTTAAAGACATTTTTATTGCTTTTTTCGCATTATCTCAGGATTCTTAGATCATTACTTTCATATTGAGTAAAAAACTACTTTTTGGTATTGCAAACCTTACAAACTCACATAAATACATTATTACAGAAATTTTTAGACATGACACATGTTTGGTTTTGGAGTTATGTTTATATAACTTTTATATTTAATATGACTGTTGTACTGTCATATTGAATTAAAAAAAACTAGCTTGTGTCTTTGCAAACTTTACAAAATATCATTTTTCTAGTAAAATTAACAAAGATACATGTCTCCAGGCATTATTAGCCATTTTGCATGGGTTGTTTAGGAATTATTTTTAAATACATTTTTATTGCTTTTTTCGCATTATCTCAGGATTCTAAAATCCTTACTTTCATATTGAGGAAAAAACTACTTTTTGTTTTTGCAAACCTTACAAACTCACATAAATACATTATTATAGGCAATTTTAGACATGACACACGTTTGGTTCTGGAGTTATGTTTATATAACTTTCATATTTAGTATGACTGTTATACTGTCTTATTGAATAAAAACAACTAGCTTGTGTCTTTGCAAACTTTACAAAATATACATTTCCTTGTAAAACTAACAAAGATACATGTTTCCAGGCATTATTACCCATTTTGCCTGGGTTGTTTAGGAGTTATGTTTAAATACATTTTTATTGCCTTTTTCGCATTATCTCAGGATTCTTAAATCATTACTTTCATATTGGGTAAAAAACTACTTTTTGTTTTTGCAAACCTTACAAACTCACATAAATACATTATTACAGACATTTTTAGACATGACACATGTTTGGTTTTGGAGTTATGTTTATATAACTTTTATATTTAGTATGACTGTTATACTGTCATATTGAATAAGAAAAAACTAGCTTGTGTCTTTGCAAACTTTACAAAAGATCATTTTTCTAGTAAAACTAACAAAGATACATGTCTCCAGGCATTATTACCCATTTTGCATGGGTTGTTTAGGAATTATGTTTAAATACATTTTTATTGCTTTTTTCGCATTATCTCAGGATTCTAAAATCCTTACTTTCATATTGAGGAAAAAACTACTTTTTGTTTTGCAAACCTTACAAACTCACATAAATACATTATTACAGGCATTTTTAGACATAACACATGTTTGGTTTTGGAGTTACGTTTTGATAACTTTCATATTTAGTAGGACAGTTATACTGTCATATTTAATTTTAAAAAACAACTTGTGTCTTTGCAAACTTTACAAAACATCATTTTTCTAGTAAAACTAACAAAGATACATGTCTCCAGGCATTATTAGCCATTTTGCATGGGTTGTTTAGGAATTATGTTTAAATACATTGGTATTGCTTTTTTCGCATTATATCAGGATTCTAAGATCATTACTTTCATATTGAGTAAAAAACTACTTTTTGTTTTTGCAAACCTTACAAACTCACATAAATACATTATTACAGGCATTTTTAGACATGACACATGTTTGGTTTTGGAGTTATGTTTATATAACTTTCATATTTAGTATGACTGTTATACTGTCATATTGAATAAAAACAAAACTAGCTTGTGTCTTTGCAAACATTACAAAAGATCATTTTTCTAGTAAAACTAACAAAGATACATGTCTCCAGGCATTATTAGCCATTTTGCATGGGTTGTTTAGGAATTATCTTTAAATACATTTTTATTGCTTTTTTCGCATTATCTCAGGATTCTAAAATCCTTACTTTCATATTGAGGAAAAAACTATTTTTTGTTTTTGCAAACCTTACAAACTCACATAAATACATTATTATAGGCAATTTTAGACATGACACACGTTTGGTTCTGGAGTTATGTTTACATAACTTTCATATTTAGTATGACTGTTATACTGTCTTATTGAATAAAAACAACTAGCTTGTGTCTTTGCAAATTTTACAAAACATCATTTTTCTAGTAAAACTAACAAAGATACATGTGTTCAGGCATTATTACCCATTTTGCATGGGTTGTTTAAGAATTATGTTTAAATACATTTTTATTGCTTTTTTCGCATTATCTCAGGATTCTAAGATCATTACTTTCATATTGAGTAAAAAACTACTTTTTGTTTTTGCAAACCTTACAAACTCACATAAATACATTATTACAGGCATTTTTAGACATGACACATGTTTGGTTTTGGAGTTATGTTTATATAACTTTCATATTTAGTATGACTGTTATACTGTCATATTGAATTAAAAAAAACTAGCTTGTGTCTTTGCAAACATTACAAAAGATCATTTTTCTAGTAAAACTAACAAAGATACATGTCTCCAGGCAATATTACCCATTTTGCATGGGTTGTTTAGGAATTATGTTTAAAGACATTTTTATTGCTTTTTTCGCATTATCTCAGGATTCTAAAATCCTTACTTTCATATTGAGGAAAAAACTACTTTTTGTTTTGCAAACCTTACAAACTCACATAAATACATTATTACAGGCATTTTTAGACATAACACATGTTTGGTTTTGGAGTTATGTTTTGATAACTTTCATATTTAGTAGGACTGTTATACTGTCATATTTAATTTTTTTTAAAACTAGCTTGTGTCTTTGCAAAATTTACAAAACATCATTTTTCTAGTAAAACTAACAAAGATACATGTGTCCAGGCATTATTACCCATTTTGCATGGGTTGTTTAGGAATTATGTTTAAATACATTTGTATTGCTTTTATTGCATTATCTCAGGATTCTAAGATCATTACTTTCATATTGAGTAAAAAACTACTTTTTGTTTTTGCAAACCTTACAAACTCACATAAATACATTATTACAGGCATTTTTAGACATGACACATGTTTGGTTTTGGAGTTATGTTTATATAACTTTTATATTTAATATGACTGTTATACTGTCATATTTAATTAAAAAAAACTAGCTTGTGTCTTTGCAAATTTTACAAAATATCATTTTTCTAGTAAAATTAACAAAGATACATGTCTCCAGGCATTATTAGCCATTTTGCATGGGTTGTTTAGGAATTATCTTTAAATACATTTTTATTGCTTTTTTCGCATTATCTCAGGATTCTAAAATCCTTACTTTCATATTGAGGAAAAAACTACTTTTTGTTTTTGCAAACCTTACAAACTCACATAAATACATTATTATAGGCAATTTTAGACATGACACACGTTTGGTTCTGGAGTTATGTTTATATAACTTTCATATTTAGTATGACTGTTATACTGTCTTATTGAATAAAAACAACTAGCTTGTGTCTTTGCAAACTTTACAAAATATACATTTCCTTGTAAAACTAACAAAGATACATGTCTCCAGGCATTATTTCCCATTTTGCCTGGGTTGTTTAGGAGTTATGTTTAAATACATTTTTATTGCTTTTTTCGCATTATCTCAGGATTCTTAGATCATTACTTTCATATTGAGTAAAAAACTACTTTTCGTTTTTGCAAACCTTACAAACTCACATAAATACATTATTACAGACATTTTTAGACATGACACATGTTTGGTTTTGGAGTTATGTTTATATAACTTTCATATTTAGTATGACTGTTATACTGTCATATTGAATAAGAAAAAACTAGCTTGTGTCTTTGCAAACTTTACAAAAGATCATTTTTCTAGTAAAACTAACAAAGATACATGTCTCCAGGCATTATTACCCATTTTGCATGGGTTGTTTAGGAATTATGTTTAAATACATTTTTATTGCTTTTTTCGCATTATCTCAGGATTCTAAAATCCTTACTTTCATATTGAGGAAAAAACTACCTTTTGTTTTGCAAACCTTACAAACTCACATAAATACATTATCACAGGCATTTTTAGACATAACATATGTTTGGTTTTGGAGTTATGTTTTGATAACTTTCATATTTAGTAGGACTGTTATACTGTCATATTTAATTTTAAAAAAACTAGCTTGTGTCTTTGCAAATTTTACAAAACATCATTTTTCTAGTAAAACTAACAAAGATACATGTGTCCAGGCATTATTACCCATTTTGCATGGGTTGTTTAGGAATTATGTTTAAATACAAAGATACATGTCTCCAGGCATTATTAGCCATTTTGCATGGGTTGTTTAGGAATTATGTTTAAATACATTTTTATTGCTTTTTTCGCATTATCTCAGGATTCTAAGATCATTACTTTCATATTGAGTAAAAAACTACTTTTTGTTTTTGCAAACCTTACAAACTCACATAAATACATTATTACAGGCATTTTTAGACATGACACATGTTTGGTTTTGGAGTTATGTTTATATAACTTTCATATTTAGTATGACTGTTATACTGTCATATTGAATAAAAAAAAACTAGCTTGTGTCTTTGCAAATTTTACAAAACATCATTTTTCTAGTAAAACTAACAAAGATACATGTCTCCAGGCATTATTACCCATTTTGCATGGGTTGTTTAGGAATTATGTTTAAATACATTTTATTGCTTTTTTCGCATTATCTCAGGATTCTTAGATCATTACTTTCATATTGAGTAAAAAACTACTTTTTGCTTTTGCAAACCTTACAAACTCACATGAATACATTATTACAAGCATTTTTAGACATAACACATGTTTGGTTTTGGAGTTAGGTTTTGATACCTTTCATATTTAGTAGGACTGTTATACTGTCATATTGAATAAAAAAACTAGCTTTTGTCTTTGATATCTTTACAAAAGATCATTTTTCTAGTAAAACTAACAAAGATACATGTCTCCAGGCATTATTAGCCATTTTGCATGGGTTGTTTAGGAATTATGTTTAAACACATTTTTATTGCTTTTTTCGCATTATCTCAGGATTCTAAAATCCTTACTTTCATATTGAGGAAAAAACTACTTTTTGTTTTTGCAAACCTTACAAACTCACATAAATACATTATTATAGGCAATTTTAGACATGACACACGTTTGGTTCTGGAGTTATGTTTATATAACTTTCATATGTAGTATGACAGTTATACTGTCTTATTGAATAAAAACAACTAGCTTGTGTCTTTGCAAACTTTACAAAAAATACATTTTCTAGTAAAACTAACAAAGATACATGTCTCCAGGCATTATTACCCATTTTGCATGGGTTGTTTAGGAATTATGTTTAAATACATTTTTATTGCTTTTTTCGCATTATCTCAGGATTCTAAGATCATTACTTTCATATTGAGTAAAAAACTACTTTTTGTTTTTGCAAACCTTACAAACTCACATAAATACATTATTACAGACATTTTTAGACATGACACATGTTTGGTTTTGGAGTTATGTTTATATAACTTTTATATTTAGTATGACTGTTATACAGTCATATTGAATAAAAAAGAACTAGCTTGTGTCTTTGCAAACTTTACAAAAGATCATTTTTCTAGTAAAACTAACAAAGATACATGTCTCCAGGCATTATTACCCATTTTTTATGGGTTGTTTAGGAATTATGTTTGAATAAATTTTTATTGCTTTTTTCGCATTATCTCAGGATTCTAAGATCATTACTTTCATATTGAGTAAAAAACTACTTTTTGTTTTTGCAAACCTTACAAACTCACATAAATACATTATTACAGGCATTTTTAGACATAACACATGTTTGGTTTTGGAGTTATGTTTTGATAACTTTCATATTTAGTAGGACTGTTATACTGTCATATTGAATAAAAAAAAACTAGCTTTTGTCTTTGATATCTTTACAAAATATCATTTTTCTAGTAAAACTAACAAAGATACATGTCTCCAGGCATTATTAGCCATTTTGCATGGGTTGTTTAGGAATTATGTTTAAATACATTTTTATTGCTTTTTTCGCATTATCTCAGGATTCTAAAATCCTTACTTTCATATTGAGTAAAAAACTACTTTTTGTTCTTGCAAACCTTACAAACTCACATTAATACATTATTACAGGCATTTTTAGACATGACACATGTTTGGCTTTGGAGTTATGTTTATATAACTTTCATATTTAATATGACTGTTATACTGTCATATTAAATTAAAAAAAAAACTGGCTTGTGTCTTTGCAAACTTTACAAAAGATCATTTTTCCAGTAAAACTAACAAAGATACATGTCTCCAGGCATTATTACCCATTTTGCATGGGTTGTTTAGGAATTATGTTTAAATACATTTTTATTGCTTTTTTCGCATTATCTCAGGATTCTAAGATCATTACTTTCATATTGAGTAAAAAACTACTTTTTGTTTTTGCAAACCTTACAAACTCACATAAATACATTATTACAGACATTTTTAGACATGACACATGTTTGGTTTTGGAGTTATGTTTATATAACTTTTATATTTAGTATGACTGTTATACAGTCATATTGAATAAAAAAGAACTAGCTTGTGTCTTTGCAAACTTTACAAAAGATCATTTTTCTAGTAAAACTAACAAAGATACATGTCTCCAGGCATTATTACCCATTTTTTATGGGTTGTTTAGGAATTATGTTTGAATAAATTTTTATTGCTTTTTTCGCATTATCTCAGGATTCTAAGATCATTACTTTCATATTGAGTAAAAAACTACTTTTTGTTTTTGCAAACCTTACAAACTCACATAAATACATTATTACAGGCATTTTTAGACATAACACATGTTTGGTTTTGGAGTTATGTTTTGATAACTTTCATATTTAGTAGGACTGTTATACTGTCATATTGAATAAAAAAAAACTAGCTTTTGTCTTTGATATCTTTACAAAATATCATTTTTCTAGTAAAACTAACAAAGATACATGTCTCCAGGCATTATTAGCCATTTTGCATGGGTTGTTTAGGAATTATGTTTAAATACATTTTTATTGCTTTTTTCGCATTATCTCAGGATTCTAAAATCCTTACTTTCATATTGAGTAAAAAACTACTTTTTGTTCTTGCAAACCTTACAAACTCACATTAATACATTATTACAGGCATTTTTAGACATGACACATGTTTGGCTTTGGAGTTATGTTTATATAACTTTCATATTTAATATGACTGTTATACTGTCATATTAAATTAAAAAAAAAACTGGCTTGTGTCTTTGCAAACTTTACAAAAGATCATTTTTCCAGTAAAACTAACAAAGATACATGTTTCCAGGCATTATTAGCCATTTTGCATATGTTGTTTAGGAGTAATGTTTAAATACATTTTTATTGCTTTTTTCGCATTATCTCAGGATTTTAAGAACATTACAGTCATATTGAGTAAAAAAACTACTTTTTGTGTTTGCAAGATTTAAAAAAGCATGTGTTTCGAGTAAAACGGCCAAGGATGCATTATTTCAGGCATTATTAGCCATTTTTCATGTGTGGTTTTGAGTTATGGTTAAATAACTGTCATATACTGTCAGTTATGACATAGTAAGTAAAACCTAATTTATGTATTTGCAAACCTTACAAAATCATTTAAATCTAGTAAAACTCACATGGATTCAATATTACAGACATTTTTAGACATTTTGCATATTTGGTTTAGGAATTATGTTGGAATCATTTTTTTTAATTTGTTCGTATTTTCTCAGAATTTTAGAACATTACTGTCTTATTGAGTAAAGAAATAATTTTTGTGTTTGCAAGCCTTAAAAAAGCATATGTTTCGAGTAAAACTTACAAGAATGCATTATTTCAGGCATTGTTAATCATTTTTCATGTGTAGTTTAAGAGTTATGTTTAAATAACTGTCATATTGAGTTTGGCAGTTATACTGTCATATTGAGTAAAAAAAACTAACCTGTCTTTGCAAACCTTACAAAAGAAAATGTTTCTAGTAACACTCACAAAGATAAATTTTTTCACGCATTATTAGACATGTTTCATGTGTGGTTAGGAGTTATAAATAAATAATTGTCATATTGAGTGTTACAGTTTTAATGTCATTATGTGTAAAACCTAATTTTTGTATTTGCAAACCTTACAAAAACAATTGATTCTAGTAAAACTTATATAGATTCAATATTACAGGATTTTTTAGACATTTTACATGTTTGGTTTAAAATTTGTGTTTGAATACATTTGTATTGCTTTTTTCGCATTATCTCAGGATTCTAAGAACATTACTTTCATATTGAGTAAAAAACTACTTTTTGTTTTTGCAAACCTTACAAACTCACATAAATACAGTATTACAGGCATTTTTAGACATGACACATGTTTGGTTTTGGAGTTATGTTTATATAACTTTCATATTTAGTATGACTGTTATACTGTCATATTGAATACAAAAACTAGCTTGTGTCTTTGATATCTTTACAAAAGATCATTTTTTTAAACCAACAACGTTACATGTCTCCCTAGGCATTATTAGCCATTTTGCATGTGTTGTTTAGGAGTTAGGTTTAAATACATTTTTATTGCTTTTTTCCCATTATCTCAGGGTTCTAAGAACATTACAGTCAAGTAAAAAACTACTTTTTGTGTTTGCAAAATATAAAACTCAGTAAAACTCCCAATGATTCATTATTTCAGGCATTATTAGCCATTTTTTTGTGTGGTTTATGAGTTATGTTTAAATAACTGTCATATTGAGTGTGATTTTGTCATTGTGAGTAAAACCTAATTTTTGTATTTGCAAACCTTACAAAAACAACCGATTCTAGGAAAAGTCACATTGATACAATATTACAGGCATGTTTAGACATATTGCATGTTTGGTTTTGGAGTTATATTTATACAACCTGCTTTCTGAGCCGCCACCTTTGTGGTTTGCGTGTCCCACTGATCCAGGACAAACAGGTCCTAGGTGAGGGATCAGACAAAGAGCAGCTCAAAGACCTTTATTAAAAGTACAATTGAGGACCTAGATTTTTTCTCGCCCGGACGCAGGTCACCGTGGCTCCCCTGCTCCCCTGTGGAGCCAGGCCCAGGCACGATGGCGATTGACGGGCCTGTCCCCATGGGGCCCAGCCGTGCTCAGCTCGAAGAGGCAACGTGGATCCCCCCTCCAGGGCTCACCACTCATGGGCTGGGTCATAGAGGGTGCAGTGTGAGCTGGGCGGCAGCCGAAGGCAGGGCACTTGGTGGTCCGATTATCGGCTACATAAGCTCGCTCTTGGGACATGGAACGTCACCTCGCTGGGAGGGAAGGAGCCTGAGCTGGTGCATGAGGTGGAGATGTTCCCGGCTAGATATAGTTGGACTCACAGCAAGGGCTCTGGAACCTGTTCTCTCAGAGGGGCTGGACTGAGCTGAACTTTCATTACTTGCAACGCCAGAGTGGAAGAGATTCCACACTGGCGTTGCAACTAATGAGAGATTGGGGTGGCAATTCTTGTTGCCCCCCGGCTCAAAGCCTGCACGTTGGACTTTAAACCCAATAGACGAGATGGTAGCTTCCTTCAGCCTGACTGTTGTTTGTGTTTACACACCAAACAGCAGATCAGAGTACCAACTCTTTTTGGATTCCCTTGAGGGAGTACTGGAGAGTGCTCCCTCGGGTGATTCCCTTGTTCTGCTGGTGGACTTCAACGCTATGTTGGCAACAACAGTGAAACCTGGAGAGTCGTGATTGGGAAAAATGGCCACCCGGATCTGAACCCAAGTGGTGCTTTGTTATTGGACTTTTGTGCTTGTCACGGATTGTCCATAACAAACACAATGTTCAAACATAAGGGTGTCCATATGTGCACTTGGCACAAGGACACCCTCGGCCGCATGATTGACTTTGTAGTTGTGTCATGGGATTTGCGGCCTCATGTTTTGGACACGGTGAAGAGAGGGGCAGAGCTTTCTACCAACCACCACCTGGTGGTGAGCTGGCTCCGATGGTAGGGGAGGTTGCCGGTCAGACCTGGCAGGCCCAAACGCATTGTAAGGGTCTGCTGGGAACACCTAGCAGAGTCTCCTGAAGAACTTTGAACATGTCCGGAAGAACTTTGAACATGTCACGAGGGAGGTGCTGGACATTGAGTCTGAGTGGACCATGTTCCGTTCCTCTCTTGTTGAGCCAGCTGATTGAAGCTGTGGCCGCAAGGTGTTTGGTGCCTGTCGTGGCGGTAATCCACCAGCAGTGAGGGATGCTGTCAAGCTGAAGAAAGAGCCACCGGGTCCTTTTGGCTCATGGGACTCCAGAGGCAGTGGGCATACCGACAGGCCAAGCGAGACCTCCTCAGTCCCACCAACACGTCTTCCTATGAGGAAACAGTGCCTGGGAAGTCTGTGGTGGGCTCTCCTATTTCTGGGGCTGAGGTTGCCAAGGTAGTTAAAAAGCTCCTCGGTGGCAAGGCCCCGGGGGTATGAGCTCCGTCCGGAGTTCCTTAAGGCTCTGGATGCTGTGGGGCAGTCTTGGTTGACAAGACTCTGCAACATTGCGTCTACATCGGGGGCGGTACCTCTGGATTGGCAGACCAGGGTGGTGGTTCCTCTCTTTAAGAAGGGGACCGGAGGGTGTGTTCCAACTATCGTAGATCACACTCCTCAGCCTTCCCGGTAAGGTCTATTCATGTGTAATGGAGAGGAGGAACCTCGGATCCAGGACGAACAGTGTGGTTTTCGTCCTGGTCGTGGAACGGTAGACCAGCTCTATACTCTCGGCAGGGTCCTTGAGTGTGCATGGGAGTTTACCCAACCAGTCTACATAAGTTTTGTGGACTTGGAGAAGACATTCGACCTTGGCCCCCGGTAAATCCTGTGGGGAGTGCTCAGAGAGTATGGAGTATCGGCATGTCTGATTGTGGCGGGTGTCTCCCTGTATGATCAGTGTCAGAGCTTGGTCCGCATTGCCGGCAGTATGTCGGACCCCTTTCCAGTGAGGGTTGGACTCCGCTAAGGCTGCCCTTTGTCACCGATTCTGTTCATAACTTTAATGGACAGAATATCTAGGCGCAGTCATGGCTTTGAGGATCCCCTCAACGCCATGACTGCGCCTGGTTTGGTGGCTGCAGGATTAAGTCTCTGCTTTTTGCAGATGATGTGGTCCTGATGGCTTCAACTGGCCAAGATCTTCAGCTTTCATTGGATCGGTTCGCAGTGAAGCGACTGGGATGAGAATCAGCACCTCCAAGTCAGAGTCCATGGTTCTCGCCCGGGAAAGGGTGGAGTGCCATCTCGAGGTTTGGAAAGAGATCTTTCCCCAAGTGAAGGAGTTCAAGTACCTAGGAGTCTTGTTCACGAGTGAGGATAGAGTGGATTGTGAGATCTACAGGCGGATCGGTGCGGCGTCTTCAGTAATGAGGACGCTATATCGATCCGTTGTGGTGAAGAAGGAGCTGACCCAGAAGGAAAAGCTCTCAATTTACCGGTCGATCAACGTTCCCATCCTCACCTATGGTCATGAGCTTTGGGTTTTGACCGAAAGGACAAGGTCACGGGTACAAGCGGCCGAAATGAGTTTCATCCGCCGGGTGGTGGGTCTCTCCCTTAGAGATAGGGTGAAAAGCTCTGTCATCTGGGAGGAACTCAGTGTAAAGCCGCTGCTCCTCCACATTGAGAGGAGCCAGATGAGGTGGTTCGGGCATCTGCTCAGGATGCCACCCGAACGCCTCCCTAGGTCCGAACGGCAGGAGGCCATGGGGAAGACCTAGGATACATTGGAAAGACTATGGCCTGGGAACGCCTCGGGATCCCCCGAGAAGAGCTGGACGAAGTGGCTGGGGAGAGGGAAGTCTGGGCTCTCTGCTTAGGCTGCTGCCCCCGCAACCCGACCTCGGATAAGCGGAAGAAAATGGATGGATTTAGTATGACAGTTATACTGTCATATTGAGTGTGACAGTATACTGTCATAAAACCCAATTTTTGTATTTGCAAACCTGATTCTAGTAAAACTCACATCTATACAATATTACAGGCAATTTTGGACATAATGCACGTTTGGTTTTGGAGTTATGTTCATATAACTTTAATATATAGTATGACATCTATACTGTTATAATGAGTAAAAAAACTAACTTGTGTCTGTCATAAAACTCAATTTTTGTATTTGCAAACCTTACAAAAACAAATGATTCTAGTAAAACTCACATGGATTCAATATTACAGGCATTTTTAGACATTTTGCATGTTTGGTTTAGGAATTATGTTGGAAAACATTTGTATTGCTTTTTTCACATTATCTCAGCATTTTAAGAACTTACTGTCATATTGAGTAAAAAAAACTTTTTGTGTTTGCAAGCCTTAAAAAAACAACCGATTCTAGTAAAACTCACATTGATACAATATTACAGGCATGTTTAGACATCTTGCATGTTTGGTTTTGGAGTTATGTTTATATAACCTGCTTTCTGAGCCGCCACCTTTGTGGTTTGCGTGTCCCACTGATCCTAGGAGCTATGCTGTCCGGGGGCTTCTATGCCCCCTGGTAGGGTCCCCCAAGACAAACAGGTCCTAGGTGAGGAATCAGACAAAGAGCAGCTCAAAGACCTTTATGAAAAGTACAAATCGAGGACCTAGATATTTTCTCGCCCGGACGCGGGTCACCGTGGCTCCCCTGTGGAGCCAGGCCCAGAGGTGGGGCACGATGGCGAGCGACTGGTGCCCATGGGGCCCAGCTCGAAGAGGCAACGTGGGTCCCCCCTGCAATAGGCTCACCACTCATGGGCTGGGTCATAGAGGTCGGGTGCAGTGTTAGCTGGGCGGAAGCCGAAGGCAGGGCACTTGGCGGTCCGATTATCGGCTACATAAGCTCGCTCTTGGGACGTGGAACGTCACTTCGCGAGGTGGAGAAGTTCCCGGCTGGATAAAGCTGGACTCACTTCGACGCACAGCAAGGACTCTGGAACCTGTTATCTCAAGAGGGGTTGGACTCTCTTCCACTCTGGCGTTGCAAGTAATGAGAGGCTGGGTTGGCAATTCTTGTTGCCCCCCGGCTCAAAGCCTGCACGTTGGACTTAACCCAGAAGACGAGATGGTAGCTTCCCTCCGCTTTCGAGTTGGGTGACGGGTCCTGACTGTTGTTGGTGTTTACGCACCAAACAGCAGCTCAGAGTACCCACTCTTTTTAGATTCCCTTGAGAGTGCTCCCTCGGGTGATTCCCTTGATCTGCTGGGGGTCTTCAATGCTCATGTTGGCAACGACTTTGAAACCTGGAGAGTCGTGATTGGGAAAAATGGCCACCCGGATCTGAACCCAAGTGGTGCTTTGTTATTGGACTTTTGTGCTCGTCACGGATTGTCCATAACAAACACAATGTTCAAACATAAGGGTGTCCATATGTGCACTTGGCACCAGGACACCCTCGGCCGCAGTTCCATGATTGACTTTGTAGTTGTGTCATGAGATTTGCGGCCTCATGTTTTGGACACTCGGGTGAAGAGAGGGGCGAGCTTTCTACCGATCACCACCTGGTGAGCTGGCTCCGATGGTGGGGTAGGATCCCGGACAGACCTGGCAGGCCCAAACGCATTGTGAGAGTCTTTTGGGAATGCCTAGCAGAGTCTCCTGTCAGAGAGAGTTTCTTTTTCCACCTCCAGAGGAACTTTGAACATGTCACAAAGGAGGTGCTGGACATTGAGTCTGAATGGATCATGTTCCGTGCCTCTCTTTTCAAGCCAGCTGATTGGAGCTGTGGCCGCAAGGTGTTTGGTGCCTGTCGTGGCGGTAATCCTAGAACCCGCTGGTGGCCACCAGCAGTGCGGGATGCCGTCAAGCTAAAGAAAGAGCTTATCTGGTCCTTTTGGCTCATGGGACTCCAGAGGCAGCGGGCATACCGACAGGCCAAGCAGTGCCTGGGGAATCTGTGTTGGGCTCTCCTATTTCTGGGGCTGAGGTTGCCAAGGTAGTTAAAAAGCTCCTCGGTGGCAATGCCCCGGGGGTGGGTGAGCTCCATCCGGAGTTCCTTAAGGCTCTGGATGCTGTGGGGCTGTTTTAGTTGACAAGACTCTGCAACATCGCGTGGACATCAGGGGCGGTACCTCTGGATTGGCAGACCGGGGTGGTGGTTCCTCTCTTTAAGAAGGGGAACCGGAGGGTGTGTTCCAACTATCGTAGATCACACTCCTCAGCCTTCCCGGTAAGGTCTATTCATGTGTACTGGAGAGGAGGAACCTCGGATCCAGGACGAACAGTGTGGTTTTCGTCCTGGTCGTGGAACGGTAGACCAGCTCTATACTCTCGGCAGGGTCCTTGAGTGTGCATGGGAGTTTGTCCAACCGGTCTACATGTGCTTTTTGGACTTGGAGAAGACATTCGACCGTGGCCACCCCGGGAAGTCCTGTGGGGAGTGCTCAGAGAGTATGGGGTATCGGCATGTCTGATTGTGGCGGGTCGCTCCCTGTATGATCAGTGTCAGAGCTTGGTCCGCATTGCCAGCAGTAAGTCGGACCCCTTTCCAGGGAGGGTTGGACCGGAGTCCAACCCTCGTGTTGGCTGCCCTTTGTCACCAAATGTGTTCATACATTTTATGGACAGAATTTCTAGGCGCAGTCATGGCGTTGAGGGGATCCGGTTTGGAGGCTGCAGGATTAGGTCTCTCCTTTTTGCAGATGATGTGGTCCTTTTGGTTTTAACTGGCCAGGATCTTCAGCTCTCATTGGATTGGTTCGCAGCCGAGTGTGAAACGACTGGGATGAGAATCAGCACCTCCAAGTCCGAGGTTCTCGCCCGGGAAAGGGTGGAGTGCCATCTCGAGGTTGGGCAGGAGATCTTGCCCCAAGTGGATGAGTTCAAGTACCTGGAGTCTTGTTCATGAGTGAGGGAAGAGTGGATCATGAGATGCACAGGCTGATCGGTGCGGCGTCTTCAGTAATGAGGACGCTATATCGATTTGTTGTGGTAAGAAGGAGCTGCGCCAGAAGGAAAAGCTCTCAATTTACCGGTCAAATATACGCTTCACAGCATAATACTGTCATCTGTTTAGCGGCATTACACTGTTATTTTAGTGTATCTACTGTAATATCCATTAACAGTTAATTACAGTAAAATAATTGTAAGCACTATAGACTGAGCTTTACAGTATAATGCCACTAGAAGTTAATGAGTTGAACTTTTAATATTTCAAAATCAAAATCCCTGCAATCTGCTGGCATAAAAATGACTGGAGAAATGGCCTTGCAAGATTATGTTTTTATTAACCAATTATTTTAAAGTGCATCAAATACATTCAAAGTACATTTAGTGCATTCTTCTTATTTTCAGTAAAGCATTTTAACATTTATAACATGTCCACTTAATTTCTAACTGGAGACAAAACACTGAACACGAGTCCAGTGTTTAGTTGTCGGCTACATAAAGCCCTACTCAAAGTCTGTGAGATGTTTTATAAGGGTGGCTACGTGAGGATTTACAGTTGCTGCCTTTTTCTGGACCAGCTTCCTGGTCTTCTTGGACACCACCTTTCCCTGGCTAGCCTTTGTTCCCCTCTCAGGGTTAACGCCAATGAATCGCCTAAAAAAGAGAGAAAGCATATTAGATATTCTGTTGTGATTGAAGATTACTTGCAGTCGATACAGAACCCCCCTCACATTGTTATTTAGGAATATGCACTGCACAAATATTAATATCAATTTTAGGATATATGTGAGCCTATACCATAACCACAGCTGTAGATGAGTGAATGCTCTAAAACCCATTAAGACAAATTCAGAGAGGAAGACAATGCTAAAGCCTCCCCAATCCCTCTCTCTATTTATGTTTTCTCTCCATCTACGGGACCGTGTATTTACACTGATGTTTCCTGCTTTCACCCATTTAACATATCGTTACCTGCTCATTACCTATCTTCTCTGCATCCTGGGGTCACACTGGTGCTTCTTGCCTTTACCCATTCAACATATCTTTACCTGCACATTACCTACCTTCTCTGCATAGTGTGGTCACGCTGGTGCTTTCTACCTTTACCCATTCAACATATCTTTACCTGCACATTACCTACCTTCTCTGTATCCTGGAGTCAAGCTGGTGTTTCCTGCCTTTACTCATTCAACATATCTTTACCTGCACATTACCTACCTTCTCTGTATCCTGGCGTCTAGCTGGTGTTTCCTGCCTTCACCCATTCAACATATCTTTACCTGCACATTACCTAGCTTCCCTGCATCCTTGGGTCACACTGGTGCTTCTTTCTTTCACCATACAACATATCTTCACCTGCACATACCTACCTTGTCTGCATGGCCTCGACCACACCTGCGCTTCCTTCTTTCACCCATTCAACATACCTTCACCCGCACATTACCTACCTTCCCTGCATGGTGGGGTCACACTGGTGCTTCCTGCCTTTACCCATTCAACATATCTTCACCCGCACATTACCTACTTGCTCTGCATTCTCGGGTCAAGCTGGTGCTTCCTGCCATCATCCAGTCAACATATCTTTACCTGCAAATTACCTACTTTTTCTGCATCCTGGGGTCAAACAGGTGCTTCCTTCTTTGACCCAGTCAACATATCTTTACCTGCACATTACCTACCTTCTCTGTATCCTAGAGTCAAACTGGTGCTTCGGTCCCTAATAAGAAGGTACACAAAGGAACAGAAGAGTCATTGATTTAAGGCACACAATTGGGGAAATGACAAGTCAAATTCCTGAACAGAGGTGAGAAATATAAAATAAAATATCCTAACAGTATTTTAACAGTATCAAGAGGATTTACCTTTGAACAAATTCCAATGTCCGAGGCCCTTCCTCTTGGTATTCCAAGTTGAACACATTACTATGTGTTCAACTTGGAATACCAAGAGGAAGGTCCTCGGCAAGAAGGGCAGCAAGCCCTGAGATTAAGCTAGGTTGGACGCCTTTGCAGATGACATCACCTTCCATGCTGATCATCCAACGTTTTATTGTGACTTTGTCACCAGCAACTGGTACAGTCAAGAAATGCAGTTTATGTTCCTAAACAGTATCCAATATGGGTAGCATTTTAAAAGTATTTGGAATGGCCACCTCACTCGCTCTCTCTTTACTCTGTTTACATCTAGTCTCCTAAGGCAGTGGTTCTCAAATGGGGGTACGCATACTCCTGGGGGTACTTGAAGGTATGCCAAGGGGTACGTGAGATTTTTTTTAAATATTCTAAAAATAGCAACAATTCAAAAATCCTTTATAAATATATTTATTGAATAATACTTCGACAAAATATGAATGTAAGTTCATAAACTGAACAACTAATCAAGTAGGCTATTCCATTCATTACCATAAAGCCAGAGTTTCCCCCATGCCATGATGGTTTGACTCTACCTGGCGGTGCCACACGGCACCAACTGTCAATCAACTATCCATGTAGAAAACAATGGAGGCTTGGTTAAAGCGTAGTGGACATGTTCCATAAATATTGATGTTAAAGATTTCTTTTTTTGTGAAGAAATGTTGAGAATGAAGTTCATGAATCCAGATGGATCTCTATTGCAATCCCCAAAGAGGGCACTTTAATTTGATTACTTCTATGTGTAAAAATCTTTATTAGGGTCCGCACAGGACCTTTTCAAAAGGAATCCCAAAGGGAGTCCTTTTGCAATGGGACGAAAGGACCCTATTGAAATTGTAAGGTTTTATTATTCTTTCTTTCTTTCTTTCTTCTTCCGCAGCTTTGCGCACTACTTTGCCCCCCCTTAACATGCTTCAAAACTCACCAATTTTTTTACACACATCCAAAAAGTGTGCCAGCAGACTTTAATAAAAAAACCTAACCCCAAAAAACAAAATTAAGCTCTGGCGGCCCCTAGGAAAAAAAAAAAAAAAAACTGCCTGTAACTCCCACTAGGAAGGTCGTAGAGACATGAAACAAAAACTTGTATGTAGGTCTGATTTAGACCTACAACTCATAATTTTACATCCTCGGGCGAAAACCAACAGGAAGTTGGCAATTTCCCCTTCAAGACAAATATGTACTAAAAACACTGTTTTTTACGTCTTTGACCTCTAATTTGACCCCCTTAAAATACTTCAAATCTCACCAAACTTCTCACACACATCGGGACTGGTAGAAATTGCGATCTCAAAAAATAACCGAACCCCGAAACTCAAAATTGTGCCCTAGAGCAATTTTTAAACAAAACAGAGAAAAAACTGCTTTTTAGAGGAAAACTCAGACAAAACTGCTTATAACTTCCGGTAGGAACGTCTTAGAGACATGAAACAAATACCTCTATGTAGGTCTCGCCTAGACCTACATTTCATAGATTGACATCCTTCAGCGAAAATCAACAGGAAGTTTGCTATTCCTCCTTCAAAACAAAATTTTTGTTACAAACGGTCACCAAACATCAAACGTTATCTCCTCTGAGCGCGTTTGTCGTTTCGGCTTCAAACTGCTACAGGAGAGAGATTGAACCCTTCTGATTAAAAGTTGACGAAAGAGTTTTAATAAGTGCTACCGTTTTGATTTTACGAGCCTTCAAAGACCCGCAGCACTGATGCTGCTCCGGTGCCAAAAATGACAATGAAAATGCAATTAGACCTTCTTTGGCCTCAATACACACAATACCCTATAATGACAATGTGAACTCAGACACAACTTCCTCTAACTCCCAGTACCAATATCGTAGAGACACGAAACAAAAACCTCTATGTAGGTCTCACTCAGGACTACCACTGGACAAAAGTATTGGGACACCTAGGACTAGCACCTGCCAAAAGGCGGACCCGACCAATGCTGCTTGCAGCTTTAATTTATATTTGAATCACTTGTTTATTTTTCAACAAGTTTTTAGTTATTTTTATATCTTTTTTTCCAAATAGTTCAAGAAAGACCACAACAAATGAGCAATATTTTGCACTGTTATACAATTTAATAAATCAGAAACTGATGACATAGTGTTGTATTTTACTTCTTTATCTCTTTTTTTCAACCAAAAATGCTTTGCTCTGATTAGGGGGTACTTGAATTTAAAAAATGTTCACAGGGGTACATCACTGAAAAAAGGTTGAGAACCACTGTCCTAAGGCAGTGGTTCTCAACCTTTTTTCAGTGCTATGAACATTTTTTTAATGCAAGTAGACCTCCATGTCTTCATAACAGGAATATCCTGAATTCTGAAGTTGCATATCACAATAGTCATCATCAGTGTTAATAACACAAGAGCTGCTTGGATTTGCTGTTGAGCAAGTCAAACTTTGTTCAGTGTAGCCGTAGTGCTTCCTTGACACGTGCGATGTGAAAGTAGACTTAACTGTAAATCTTTTTTCACATTGACTGAAGGGGCACGTAACTGTCCTACCTTCGGTAATATGACTTTTCAAATGCAGGAGAAGGGCCCGTATATCATCGCACTTCGCGCTACATGAGACAATATTACAAGGTAAACCTTCTGCGCTATACATATCAGTCCTACTCTTGCCATATTTATGACGACGGCTGTGAGTTTTGAAGGCTGAGAAGTTGGAAAAAACTCTTGTGCATTTAGGGAAAGCACACTTAAACGATGCATTAGGCATACAACTATGACTTCGCATGTGTCTAACATACGCAAATACATTGCTGCAAGTCGTAGCACATATGTTGCAAGTTATCATCTTTAATGATGACTATGACAAAAAAGAAGAAAACTTAGCTAGCTAGCATGCGGCGGTACATGCGCGTGGTCAACGATAGTGTCTGTGATGCTGACATTTCGGACTTTATAAATATATATATAAAGTAATTCAAACAGAAAATGACACATCAAGGTACAAGTGACTCTTACCTTGTTATCAAAAACACACGATGCAGTAGGATGGATTTAGCAGGGTCGACCAGGTGAAATGAAGCTCGGTTGGACGAATTGTGGGCGGACCCAAGAAACAAGTCTGAAAAATACTGAATTACACTGTAGGTTTTACAGTAACTTACTGCTGGTCGATATTTTTTGAAAAATGCAACAAAATTTACAGTACTTAACTGCATTTAAGAAGAACATGATAGGTTGATTGGCAACACTAAATTGGCCCTAGTGTGTGAATGTGAGTGTGAATGTTGTCTGTCTATCTGTGTTGGCCCTGCGATGAGGTTGCGACTTGTCCAGGGTGTACCCCGCCTTCCGCCCGATTGTAGCTGAGATAGGCTCCAGCGCCCCCCGCGACCCCGAAGGGAATAAGCGGTAGAAAATGGATGGATGGATGGAGTATATAACTGTAATTTTATTTTTTATTTTTACAGTAATTTTTTACAGTGAAGGTCATGGGTGTCAAACTCTGGCCCGTGGGCCAAATGTGGCCCAACGTGTAATTTGACTTGGCCCTTGTGGCAATATCAAATTAACAAGCTGGACCGTCGATTATACATTGCGGCAGTGCCGCGGTAACACCGCATTCACCGCTACTTCTAATACTTGCCAACCCTCCCGGGAGTGACTCCAGCACTCCTCCCGAATTTTTTTTTTTTTTTTCAGCTAGTCAAACAAGTGCCGGCCCAGTTTCATGTCAGTGCAGCTTCTGCACCCACACACATTTGAATGCAACGCATACTTCATCAACAGCGATACAGGTTACACTGACGGTAGCCAAATAAAAAACTTTAACACTTTTTGAAATATACGCCACACTGTGAATCCACACCAAACAAGAATGACAAACACATTTCGGGAGAACATCCGCACCGTAACACAACATAAACACAACAGAACAAATACCCGGAACCCTTTGTAGCACTAAATCTTCCGGGACGCTACAAGGTGTGTGTGTGTGGGGGGGGGGGGGGGGGGGGGGTGTATTTTGTAGCGTCCCGAAAGAGTTAGTGCTGCAAAAGATTCTGGGTATTTGTTCTTTTGTGTTTATGTTATGTTACGGTGCGGATGTTCTCCCGAAAAGTGTTTTTTATTTTTGTTTGGTGTGGGTTCACAGTGTGGCGTATATTTCTAACAGTGTTAAAGTTTTTTTATACTGGCACCCTCAGTGTAACCTGTATCGCTGTTGATGAAGTATGCGTGTATGCGTGCTGAAGCTGCACATATCTTGTGACTGGGTGTGAATGATGTTAGAATTGGGTGTACGAGATATGACTGTTGAACACCTTCGTTCGATAATGAAAGTTGCCTCAGCTCAAAGCCTGAGCCCCGACATTAAAGAACTAGCATCTAAAAAAAGATGCCAGGTATCTGGCTTGGGCACATCAAATTAGATCAGTGTGTTGCAAACTGAGCAGTTTAAAGTCCTGAATGGTTGTTTTATTCATTGTTATTTTATTTTCAAATGTATTAGCCTGTGGAAAAAGTTAATGTTGATATTTACCTCAGAAGGCTGCAAATAGAAAAGAGGCATTCAATTTTTATTTAAATTGTATTTGATATGCAATTGATATTTTTTAATTATTATTATTATTATTTGAAACTCCATTTTGCATGTCACTATAAAGTTATATAAGCCTTGCTTGTTCAATATTCAATGCAAAACTTGTTTGGGTCCCTATTAAAAGGTTAATTTGTTCAACCTTGGCCCGCGGCTTTGTTCAGTTTTAAACTTTGGCCCACTCTGTATTTGAGTTTGACACCCCTGGTGAAGGTGAAGCTCTGTCATCCTGGAGGCCACGGGGAAGACCCAGGACACATTGGGAACACTATGTCTCCCGGCTGGCCTGGGAACGCCTCGGGATCCCCTGAGAAAAGGTCCTAGGTGAGGGATCAGACAAAGAGCAGCTCAAAGACCTTTATGAAAAGTACAAATCGAGGACCTAGATTTTTTCTCGCCGAGGCGCAGGTCACCGTGGCTCCCCTGTGGAGCCAGGCGCAGAGGTGGGGCACGATGGCGAGCGACTGGTGGCCGGGCCTGTCTCCATGGGGCCCTGCCGGGCTCAGCTCGAAGAGGCAACGTGGGTCAACCCTCCAATGGGCTCACCACTCATGGGCCCATTGAGGTCATAGAGGTCGGATGCAGTGTGAACTTAGCGGTCCGGTTATCAGCTACATAAGCTCGCTCTTGGGACGTGGAACGTCACCTCGCTGGGAGGGAAAGAGCCTGAGCTGGTGCGCGAGGTGAAGAAGTTCCGGCTAGATATAGTTGGACTCACTTCGACGCACAGCAAGGGCTCTGGAACCTGTTCTCTCAAGAGGGGCTGGACTCTCTTCCACTCTGGCGTTGCAAGCAATGAGAGGCTGGGGTGGCAATTGTTGTTGCTCAAAGCCTGCGCGTTGGACTTTAACCCAGTAGACGAGATGGTAGCTTCCCTCCGCCTTCGGGTTGGGTGACGGGTCCTCACTGTTGTTTGTGTTTACGCACCAAACAGCAGCTCAGAGTACCCACTCTTTTTGGATTACCTTGAGGGAGTACTGGAGAGTGCTCCCTCGGGTGATTCCCTTGTTCTGTTGGGGGACTTCGATGCTCATGTTGGCAAGGACAGTGAAACCTGGAGAGTCGTGATTGGGAAAAATGGCCACCCGGATCTGAACCCAAGTGGTGCTTTGTTATTGGACTTTTGTGCTCGTCGCGGATTGTCCATAACAAACACAATGTTCAAACATAAGGAAGAACTTTGAACATGTCACGAGGGAGGTGCTGGACATTGAGTCTGAATGGACCATGTTCCGTGCCTCTCTTGTCGAGCCTGCTGATTGGAGCTGTGGCCGCAAGGTGTTTGGTGCCTGTCGTGGCGGTAATCCTAGAACTCGCTGGTGGCCACCAGCAGTGAGGGATGCCGTCAAGCTGAAGAAAGAGCCTATCGGGTCCTTTTGGCTCATGGGACTCCAGAGGCAGCGGGCATACCGACAGGCCAAGCAGTGCCTGGGGAATCTGTGGTGGACTCTCCTAGTTCTGGGGCTTAGGTTGCCTAGGTAGTTAAAAAGCTCCTCTGTGGCAAGGCCCCGGTGGTGGATGAGTTCCTTAAGGCTCTGGATACTGTGGGGCTGTCTTGGTTGACAAGACTCTGCAACATCGCGTGAACATTGGGGGCGGTACCTCTGGATTGGCAGACCGGGGTGGTGGTTCCTCTCTTTAAGAAGGGGAACCGGAGGGTGTGTTCCAACTATCGTGAAACACACTCCTCAGCCTTCCCGGTAAGGTCTATTCATGTGTACTGGAGAGGAGGAAACTCGGATCCAGGACGAACAGTGTGGTTTTCGTCCTGGTCGTGGAACGGTAGACCAGGTCTATACTCTCGGCAGGGTCCTTGAGTGTGAAGCGACTGGGATGAGAATCAGCACCTCCAAGTCCAAGTCCATGGTTCTCGCGCAGGAAAGGGTCGAGTGCCATCTCCAGGTTGGGGAGGAGATCTTGCCCCAAGTGGAGGAGTTCAAGTACCTAGGAGTCTTGTTCACGAGTGAGGATAGAGTGGATCGAGAGATCCACAGGCGGATTGGTGCGGCGTCTTCAGTATTGAGGACGCTATATCGATCCGTTGTGGTGAAGAAGGAGCTGAGCCAGAAGGAAAAGCTCTCAATTTACCGTTGATCTTGATTTTTGTATTTGCAACCCTGATTCTAGTAAAACTCACATATATACAATATTACAGGCAGTTTTGGACATAATGCATGTTTGGTTTTGGAGTTATGTTTATATAACTTTCATATATATAGTATGACAGCTAAACTGTTATATTGAGTAAAAAAAACTAACTTGTGTTTGTCATAAAACCCAATTTTTGTATTAGCAAACCATACAACTGATTCAAATAAAACTCACATGGATTCAATATTACAGGCATTTTCAGAGATTTTGCATGTTTGGTTTAGGAATTATGTTGTAATACATTTGTATTGCTTTTTTCACATTATCTCAGGATTTTTAGAACATTACTGTCATATTGAGTAAAAAAATAATTTTTGTGTTTGCAAGCCTTAAAAAAAGCATATGTTTCCAGTAAAACTCCCAAAGATGCATTATTTCAGGCATTATTAGCCATTTTTCAGGTGTGGTTTAGGAGTTATGTTTAAATAACTGTCATATTGAGTGTGGCGTTATACTGTCATATTGAGTTAAAAAAAACTAACTTGTGTCTTTGCAAACCTTACAAAAGAAAATGTTTCTAGCAACACTCACAAAGATAATTTTTTTCACGCTATTAGACATGTTTCATGTTTATTTAGGAGTTATAATTAAATAACTTTCATATTGAGTGTTAAAGTTATAATGCCATTATGTGTAAAACCTAATTTTTGTATTTGCAAACCTTACAAAAACAATTGATTCTAGTAAAACTTACATAGATTCAATATTACAGGCATTTTTAGACAATTTACATGTTTGGTTTAAAAGTTGTGTTTGAATACATTTGTATTGCTTTTTTCGCATTATCTCAGGATTCTAAGATCATTACTTTCATATTGAGTAAAACACTACTTTTTGTTTTTGCAAACCTTACAAACTCACATAAATACATTATTACAGACATTTTTAGACATGACACATGTTTGGTTTTGGAGTTATGTTTATATAACTTTTATATTTAGTATGAATGTTATACTGTCATATTGAATAAAAAAAAACTAGCTTGTGTCTTTGCAAACTTTACAAAAGATCATTTTTCTAGTAAAACTAACAAAGATACATGTCTCCAGGCATTATTACCCATTTTGCATGGGTTGTTTAGGAATTATGTTTAAATACATTTTTATTGCTTTTTTCGCATTATCTCAGGATTCTTAGATCATTACTTTCATATTGAGTAAAAAACTACTTTTTGTTTTAGCAAACCTTAAAAACTCACATGAATACATTATTACAGGCCTTTTTAGACATGACACATGTTTGGTTTTGGAGTTATGTTTATATAACTTTTATATTTAGTATGACAGTTATACTGTCATATTGAATAAAAAAAACTAGCTTGTGTCTTTGCAAACTTTACAAAAGATAATTTTTCTAGTAAAACTAACAAAGATACATGTCTCCAGGCATTATTACCCATTTTGCATGGGTTGTTTAGGAATTATGATTAAATACATTTTTATTGCTTTTTTCGCATTATCTCAGGATTCTTAGATCATTACTTTCATATTGAGTAAAAAACTACTTTTTGTTTTTGCAAACCTTACAAACTCACATAAATACATTATTACAGGCATTTTTAGACATAACACATGTTTGGTTTTGGAGTTATGTTTTGATAACTTTCATATTTAGTAGGACTGTTATACTGTCATATTTAATTTTTAAAAACTAGCTTGTGTCTTTGCAAACTTTACGAAATATCATTTTTCTAGTAAAACTAACAAAGATACATGTCCCCAGGCATTATTAGCCATTTTGCATGGGTTGTTTAGGAATTATGTTTAAATACATTTTTATTGCTTTTTTCGCATTATCTCAGGATTCTAAAATCCTTACTTTCATATTGAGGAAAAAACTACTTTTTGTTTTTGCAAACCTTACAAACTCACATAAATACATTATTATAGGCAATTTTAGACATGACACACGTTTGGTTCTGGAGTTATGTTTATATAACTTTCATATTTAGTATGACTGTTATACTGTCTTATTGAAAAAAAACAACTAGCTTGTGTCTTTGCAAACTTTACAAAAGATACATTTTCTAGTAAAACTAACAAAAATACATGTCTCCAGGCATTATTACCCATTTTGCCTGGGTTGTTTAGGAGTTATGTTTAAATACATTTTTGTTGCTTTTTTCGCATTATCTCAGGATTCTAAGATCATTACTTTCATATTGAGTAAAAAACTAGTTTTTGTTTTTGCAAACCTTACAAACTCACATTAATACATTATTACAGGCATTTTTAGACACGACACATGTTTGGTTTTGGAGTTATGTTTATATAACTTTCATATTTAATATGACTGTTATACTGTCATATTGAATAAAAAAAACTGGCTTGTGTCTTTGCAAACTTTACAAAAGATCATTTTTCCAGTAAAACTAAAAAAGATATGTGTTCCCAGGCATTATTAGCCATTTTGCATATGTTGTTTAGGAGTAATGTTTAAATACATTTTTATTGCTTTTTTCGCATTATCTCAGGATTTTAAGAACATTACAATCATATTGAGTAAAAAAACTACTTTTTGTATTTGCAAGATTTAAAAAAGCATGTGTTTCGAGTAAAACGGCCAAGGATGCATTATTTCAGGCATTATTAGCCATTTTTCATGTGTGGTTTGAGTTATGGTTAAATAACTGTCATATACTGTCAGTTATGACATAGTAAGTAAAACCTAATTTATGTATTTGCAAACCTTACAAAATCATTTAAATCCAGTAAAACTCACATGGATTCAATATTACAGACATTTTTAGACATTTTGCATGTTTGGTTTAGGAATTATGTTGGAATCATTTTTATTAATTTGTTCGTATTATCTCAGAATTTTAGAACATTACTGTCATATTGAGTAAAAAAATAATTTTTGTGTTTGCAAGCCTTAAAAAAGCATATGTTTCGAGTAAAACTTACAAGAATGCATTATTTCAGGCATTGTTAGTCATTTTTCATGTGTAGTTTAAGAGTTATGTTTAAATAACTGTCATATTGAGTGTGGCAGTTATACTGTCATATTGAGTAAAAAAAAACTAACCTGTATTTGCAAACCTTACAAAAGAAAATGTTTCTAGTAACACTCACAGAGATAATTTTTTTCACGCATTATTAGACATGTTTCATGTGTGGTTAGGAGTTATAAATAAATAATTGTCATATTGAGTGTTACAGTTTTAATGTCATTATGTGTAAAACCTAATTTTTGTATTTGCAAACCTTACAAAAACAATTGATTCTAGTAAAACTTATATAGATTCAATATTACAGGCATTTTTAGACATTTTACATGTTTTGTTTAAAATTTGTGTTTCAATACATTTGTATTGCTTTTTTCGCATTATCTCAGGATTCTAAGAACATTACTTTCATATTGAGTAAAAAACTACTTTTTGTTTTTGCAAACCTTACAAACTCACATAAATACATTATTACAGGCATTTTTAGACATGACACATGTTTGGTTTTGGAGTTATGTTTATATAACTTTCATATTTAGTATGACTGTTATACTGTCATATTGAATAAAAAAAACTAGCTTGTGTCTTTGATATCTTTACAAAAGATCATTTTTTTAAACTAACAACGTTACATGTCTCCCTAGGCATTATTAGCCATTTTGCATGTGTTGTCTCCTAAACAACACATGCAAAATGGCTAATAATGCCTAGGTTTAAATACATTTTTATTGCTTTTTTCCCATTATCTCAGGGTTCTAAGAACATTACAGTCAAGTAAAAAACTACTTTTTGTGTTTGCAAAATGTAAAACTCAGTAAAACTCCCAATGATTCATTATTTCAGGCATTATTAGCCATTTTTTTGTGTAGTTTATGAGTTATGTTTAAATAACTGTCATATTCAGTGTGATTTTGTCATTGTGAGTAAAACCTAATTTTTGTATTTGCAAACCTTACAAAAACAACCGATTCTAGGAAAACTCACATTGATACAATATTACAGGCATGTTTGGACATATTGCATGTTTGGTTTTGGAGTTATATTTATATAACCTGCTTTCTGAGCCGCCACCTTTGTGGTTTGCGTGTCCCACTGATCCAGGAACTATGTTGTCCGGGGGCTTCTATGGTCTCCCAAGACAAACAGGTCCGATCAGACAAAGAGCAGCTCAAAGACCTTTATTAAAAGTACAATTGAGGACCTAGATTTTTTCTCGCCCGGACACAGGTCACCGTGGCTCCCCTGTGGAGCCAGGCCCAGAGGTGTGGCACGATGGCCAATCGCCATCGTGCCCATGGGGCCCAGCCGTGCTCAGCTCGAAGAGGCAACGTGGATCCCCCCTCCAGGGCTCACCACTCATGGGCTGGGTCATAAAGGGTGCAGTGTGAGCTGGGCGGTAGCCGAAGGCAGGGCACTTGGTGGTCCGATTATCGGCTACATAAGCTCGCTCTTGGGACATGGAACGTCACCTCGCTGGGAGGGAAGGAGCCTGAGCTGGTGCATGAGGTGGAGACGTTCCCGGCTAGATATAGTTGGACTCACAGCAAGGGCTCTGGAACCTGTTCTCTCAGAGGGGCTGGACTGAACTGAACTTTCATTACTTGCAACGCCAGAGTGGAAGAGATTCCACACTGGCGTTGCATCTAATGAGAGGCTGGGGTGGCAATTCTTGTTGCCCCCCGGCTCAAAGCCTGCACGTTGGACTTTAAACCCAATAGACGAGATGGTAGCTTCCTTCAGCCTTCGGGTTGGGTGACGGGTCCTGACTGTTGTTTGTGTTTACACACCAAACAGCAGCTCAGAGTACCAACTCTTTTTGGATTCCCTTGAGGGAGCACTGGAGAGTGCTCCCTCGGGTGATTCCCTTGTTCTGCTGGTGGACTTCAACGCTATGTTGGCAACGACAGTGAAACCTGGAGAGTCGTGATTGGGAAAAATGGCCACCTGGATCTGAACCCAAGTGGTGCTTTGTTATTGGACTTTTGTGCTTGTCACGGATTGTCCATAACAAACACAATGTTCAAACATAAGGGTTTGGCACAAGGACACCCTCGGCCGCATGATTGACTTTGTAGTTGTGTCATGGGATTTGCGGCCTCATGTTTTGGACACTCGGTGAAGAGAGGGGCAGAGCTTTCTACCAACCACCACCTGGTGGTGAGCTGGCTCCGATGGTAGGGGAGGATGCCGGTCAGACCTGGCAGGCCCAAACGCATTGTAAGGGTCTGCTGGGAACACCTAGCAGAGTCTCCTGAAGAACTTTGAACATGTCCGGAAGAACTTTGAACATGTCACGAGGGAGGTGCTGGACATTGAGTCTGAGTGGACCATGTTCCGTTCCTCTCTTGTTGAGCCAGCTGATTGAAGCTGTGGCCGCAAGGTGTTTGGTGCCTGTCGTGGCGGTAATCCACCAGCAGTGAGGGATGCTGTCAAGCTGAAGAAAGAGCCACCGGGTCCTTTTGGCTCATGGGACTCCAGAGGCAGTGGGCATACCGACAGGCCAAGCGAGACCTCCTCAGTCCCACCAACACGTCTTCCTATGAGGAAACAGTGCCTGGGAAGTCTGTGGTGGGCTCTCCTATTTCTGGGGCTGAGGTTGCCAAGGTAGTTAAAAAGCTCCTCGGTGGCAAGGCCCCGGGGATATGAGCTCCGTCCGGAGTTCCTTAAGGCTCTGGATGCTGTGGGGCAGTCTTGGTTGACAAGACTCTGCAACATTGCGTCTACATCGGGGGCGGTACCTCTGGATTGGCAGACCGGGGTGGTGGTACCTCTCTTTAAGAAGGGGAACCGGAGGGTGTGTTCCAACTATCGTAGATCACACTCCTCAGCCTTCCCGGTAAGGTCTATTCATGTGTAATGGAGAGGAAGAACCTCGGATCCAGGACGAACAGTGTGGTTTTCGTCCTGGTCGAGTTTGCCCAACCAGTCTACATAAGTTTTGTGGACTTGGAGAAGACATTCGACCTTGGTCCCCGGTAAATCCTGTGGGGAGTGCTCAAAGAGTAGGGAGTATCGGCATGTCTGATTGTGGCGGGTGTCTCCCTGTATGATCAGTGTCAGAGCTTGGTCCGTATGTCGGACCCCTTTCCAGTGAGGCTGCCCTTTGTCACCGATTCTGTTCATAACTTTAATGGACAGAATATCTAGGCGCAGTCATGGCTTTGAGGATCCCCTCAACGCCATGACTGCGCCTGGTTTGGTGGCTGCAGGATTAGGTCTCTGCATTTTGCAGATGATGTGGTCCTGATGGCTTCAACTGGCCAAGATCTTCAGCTTTCATTGGATCGGTTCGCAGTGAAGCGACTGGGATGAGAATCAGCACCTCCAAGTCCGAGTCCATGGTTCTCGCCCGGGAAAGGGTGGAGTGCCATCTCGAGGTTGGGAAAGAGATCTTGCCCGAAGTCAAGGAGTTGAAGTACCTAGGAGTCTTGTTCACGAGTGAGGATAGAGTGGATTGTGAGATCTACAGGCGGATCGGTGCAGCGTCTTCAGTAATGAGGACGCTATAGCGATCCGTTGTGGTGAAGAAGGAGCTGAGCCAGAAGGAAAAGCTTTCAATTTACCGGTCGATCAACGTTCCCATCCTCACCTATGGTCATGAGCTTTGGGTTATGACCGAAAGGACAAGGTCACGGGTACAAGCGGCCGAAATGAGTTTCTTTCGCCGGGTGGTGGGTCTCTCCCTTAGAGATAGGGTGAGAAGCTCTGTCATCTGGGAGGAACTCAGTGTAAAGCCGCTGCTCCTCCACATTGAGAGGAGCCAGGTGAGGTGGTTCGGGCATCTGCTCAGGATGCCACCCGAACGCCTCCCTAGGTCCGAACGGCAGGAGGCCATGGGGAAGACCTAGGATACATTGGAAAGACTATGGCCTGGGAACGCCTCGGGATCCCCCGAGAAGAGCTGGACGAAGTCTGGGCTCTCTGCTTAGGCTGCTGCCCCCGCAACCCGACCTCGGATAAGCGGAAGAAAATGGATGGATTTAGTATGACAGTTATACTGTCATATTGAGTGTGACAGTATACTGTCATAAAACCCAATTTTTGTATTTGCAAACCTGATTCTAGTAAAACTCACATCTATACAATATTACAGGCAATTTTGGACATAATGCACGTTTGGTTTTGGAGTTATTTTCATATAACTTTAATATATAGTATGACATCTATACTGTTATATTGAGTAAAAAAACTAACTTGTGTCTGTCATAAAACTCAAGTTTTGTATTTGCAAACCTTACAAAAACAAATGATTCTAGTAAAACTCACGTGGATTCAATATTACAGGCATTTTTAGACATTTTGCATGTTTGGTTTAGGAATCATGTTGGAATATATTTGTATTGTTTTTTTCACATTATCTCAGCATTTTAAGAACTTACTGTCATATTGAGTAAAAAAAACTTTTTGTGTGTGCAAGCCTTAAAAAAACAACCGATTCTAGTAAAACTCACATTGATACAATATTACAGGCATGTTTAGACATCTTGCATGTTTGGTTTTGGAGTTATGTTTATATAACCTTCTTTCTGAGCCGCCACCTTTGGGGTTTGCGTGTCCCACTGATCCTAGGAGCTATGTTGTCCGGGGGCTTCTATGATGACAAACAGTCCTAGGTGAGGAATCAGACAAAGAGCAGCTCAAAGACCTTTATGAAAAGTACAAATCGAGGACCTAGATATTTTCTCGCCCGGACGCGGGTCACCGTGACTCCCCTGTGTAGCCAGGCCCAGAGGTGGGGCACGATGGCGAGCGACTGGTGCCCATGGGGCCCAGCTCGAAGAGGCAACGTGGGTCCCCCCTGCAATAGGCTCACCACTCATGGGCTGGGTCATAGAGGTCGGGTGCAGTGTTAGCTGGGCGGAAGCCGAAGGCAGGGCACTTGGCGGTCCGATTATCGGCTACATAAGCTCGCTCTTGGGACGTGGAACGTCACCTCGCGAGGTGGAGAAGTTCCTGGCTAGATAAAGCTGGACTCACTTCGACGCACAGCAAGGGCTCTGGAACCTGTTCTCTCAAGAGGGGTTGGACTCTCTTCCACTCTGGCGTTGCAAGTAATGAGAGGCTGGGTTGGCAATTCTTGTTGCCCCCCCGGCTCAAAGCCTGCACGTTGGACTTAACCCAGAAGACGAGATGGTAGCTTCCCTCCGCTTTCGGGTTGGGTGACGGGTCCTGACTGTTGTTGGTGTTTACGCACCAAACAGCAGCTCAGAGTACCCACTCTTTTTGGATTCCCTTGAGAGTGCTCCCTCGGGTGATTCCCTTGTTCTGCTGGGGGTCTTTAACGCTCATGTTGGCAACGACTTTGAAACCTGGAGAGTCGTGATTGGGAAAAATGGCCACCCGGATCTGAACCCAAGTGGTGCTTTGTTATTGGACTTTTGTGCTCGTCACGGATTGTCCATAACAAACACAATGTTCAAACATAAGGGTGTCCATATGTGCACTTGGCACCAGGACACCCTCGGCCGCAGTTCCATTATTGACTTTGTAGTTGTGTCATGGGATTTGCGGCCTCATGTTTTGGACACTCGGGTGAAGAGAGGGGCGAGCTTTCTACCGATCACCACCTGGTGAGCTGGCTCCGATGGTGGGGTAGGATCCCGGACAGACCTGGCAGGCCCAAACGCATTGTGAGAGTCTTTTGGGAATGCCTAGCAGAGTCTCCTGTCAGAGAGAGTTTCTTTTTCCACCTCCGGAGGAACTTTGAACATGTCACAAAGGAGGTGCTGGACATTGAGTCTGAATGGATCATGTTCCGTGCCTCTCTTGTCAAGCCAGCTGATTGGAGCTGTGGCCGCAAGGTGTTTGGTGCCTGTCGTGGCGGTAATCCTAGAACCCGCTGGTGGCCACCAGCAGTGCGGGATGCCGTCAAGCTGAAGAAAGAGCTTATCTGGTCCTTTTGGCTCATGGGACTCCAGAGGCAGCGGGCATACCGACAGGCCAAGCAGTGCCTGGGGAATCTGTGGTGGGCTCTCCTATTTCTGGGGCTGAGGTTGCCAAGGTAGTTTTAAAAGCTCCTCGGTGGCAAGGCCGCGGGGGTGGATGAGCTCCGTCCGGAGTTCCTTAAGGCTCTGGATGCTGTGGGGCTGTTTTAGTTGACAAGACTCTGCAACATCGCGTGGACATCAGGGGCGGTACCTCTGGATTGGCAGACCGGGGTGGTGGTTCCTCTCTTTAAGAAGGGGAACCGGAGGGTGTGTTCCAACTATCGTAGATCACACTCCTCAGCCTTCCCGGTAAGGTCTATTCATGTGTACTGGAGAGGAGGAACCTCGGATCCAGGACGAACAGTGTGGTTTTCGTCCTGGTCGTGGAACGGTAGACCAGCTCTATACTCTCGGCAGGGTCCTTGAGTGTGCATGGGAGTTTGTCCAACCAGTCTACATGTGCTTTGTGGACTTGGAGAAGACATCCGACCATGGCCACCCCGGGAAGTCCTGTGGGGAGTGCTCAGAGAGTATGGGGTATCGGCATGTCTGATTGTGGCGGGTCGCTCCCTGTATGATCAGTGTCAGAGCTTGGTCCGCATTGCCAGCAGTAAGTTGGCTGCCTTTTGTCACCAAATGTGTTCATAAATTTTATGGACAGAATTTGTAGGCGCAGTCATGGCGTTGAGGGGATCCGGTTTGGTGGCTGCAGGATTAGGTCTCTCCTTTTTGCAGATGATGTGGTCCTTATGGCTTTAACTGGCCAGGATCTTCAGCTCTCATTGGATTGGTTCGCAGCCGAGTGTGAAGCGACTGGGATGAGAATCAGCACCTCCAAGTCCGAGGTTCTCGCCCGGGAAAGGGTGGAGTGCCATCTCGAGGTTGGGTAGGAGATCTTGCCCCAAGTGGATGAGTTCAAGTACCTGGAGTCTTGTTCATGAGTGAGGGAAGAGTGGATCGTGAGATGCACAGGCTGGTCGGTGCGGCGTCTTCAGTAATGAGGACGCTATATCGATTCGTTGTGGTAAGAAGGAGCTGCGCCAGAAGGAAAAGCTCTCAATTTACCGGTCAATCTACGTTCCCATCCTCACCTATGGTCATGAGCTTTGGGTTATGACCGAAAGGACAACATCACGGGTACAAGCGGCCGAAATGAGTTTTCTCCGCTGGGTGGCGGGTCTCTCCCTTACTGTAAGAATTTTCACCGTTTAATTACAGTAACCTACTGGCAGCTAAAGGTTCCAGTATAAAACTGTTTTTCTACAGCACACATACTGTGATTTATCACTACAGTTTATTACTGTAAAAAGTAAAAGTAAAAAGTAAAAAGTATCAAATATACGCTTCACAGCATAATACTGTCATCTGTTTAGCGGCATTACACTGTTATTTTAGTGTATCTACTGTAATATCCATTAACAGTTAATTACAGTAAAATAATTGTAAGCACTATAGACTGAACTTTACAGTATAATGCCACTAGAAGTTAATGAGTTGAACTTTTAATTTTTCAAAATCAAAATCCCTGCAATCTGCTGGCATAAAAATGACTGGAGAAATGGCCTTGCAAGATTATGTTTTTATTAACCAATTATTTATTGTGCATCAAATACATTCAAAGTACATTTAGTGCATTCTTCTTATTTTCAGTAAAGCATTTTAACATTCATAACATGTCCACTTAATTTCTAACTGGAGACAAAACACTGAACACGAGTCCAGTGTTTAGTTGTCGGCTACATAAAGCCCCACCAAAGTCTGTGAGATGTTTTATAAGGGTGGCTACGTGAGGATTTACAGTTGCTGCCTTTTTCTGGACCAGCTTCCTGGTCTTCTTGGACACCACCTTTCCCTGGCTAGCCTTTGTTCCCCTCTCAGGGTTAACGCCAATGAATCGCCTAAAAAAGAGAGAAAGCATATTAGATATTCTGTTGTGATTGAAGATTACTTGCAGTCGATACAGAACCCCCCTCACATTGTTATTTAGGAATATGCACTGCACAAATATTAATATCAATTTTAGGATATATGTGAGCCTATACCATAACCACAGCTGTAGATGAGTGAATGCTCTAAAACCCATTAAGACAAATTCAGAGAGGAAGACAATGCTAAAGCCTCCCCAATCCCTCTCTCTATTTATGTTTTCTCTCCATCTACGGGACCGTGTATTTACGCTGATGTTTCCTGCTTTCACCCATTTAACATATCGTTACCTGCTCATTACCTATCTTCTCTGCATCCTGGGGTCACACTGGTGCTTCTTGCCTTTACCCATTCAACATATCTTTACCTGCACATTACCTACCTTCTCTGCATAGTGTGGTCACGCTGGTGCTTTCTACCTTTACTCATTCAACATATCTTTACCTGCACATTACCTACCTTCTCTGTATCCTGGCGTCTAGCTGGTGTTTCCTGCCTTCACCCATTCAACATATCTTTACCTGCACATTACCTACCTTCCCTGCATCTTTGGGTCACACTGGTGCTTCTTTCTTTCACCATACAACATATCTTCACCTGCACATACCTACCTTGTCTGCATGGCCTCGACCACACCTGCGCTTCCTTCTTTCACCCATTCAACATACCTTCACCCGCACATTACCTACCTTCCCTGCATGGTGGGGTCACACTGGTGCTTCCTGCCTTTACCCATTCAACATATCTTCACCCGCACATTACCTACTTGCTCTGCATTCTCGGGTCAAGCTGGTGCTTCCTGCCATCATCCAGTCAACATATCTTTACCTGCAAATTACCTAATTTTTCTGCATCCTGGGGTCAAACAGGTGCTTCCTTCTTTGACCCAGTCAACATATCTTTACCTGCACATTACCTACTTTCTCTGTATCCTAGAGTCAAACTGGTGCTTCGGTCCCTAATAAGAAGGTACACAAAGGAACAGAAGAGTCATTGATTTAAGGCACACAATTGGGGAAATGACAAGTCAAATTCCTGAACAGAGGTGAGAAATATAAAATAAAATATCCTAACAGTATTTTAACCGTATCAAGAGGATTTACCTTTGAACAAATTCCAATGTCCGAGGACCTTCCTCTTGGTATTCCAAGTTGAACACATAGTAGGTGGCAAGAAGGGCAGCAAGCCCTGAGATTAAGCTAGGTTGGACGCCTTTGCAGATGACATCACCTTCCATGCTGATCATCCAACGTTTTATTGTGACTTTGTCACCAGCAACTGGTACAGTCAAGAAATGCAGTTTATGTTCCTAAACAGTATCCAATATGGGTAGCATTTTAAAAGTATTTGGAATGGCCACCTCACTCGCTCTCTCTTTCCTCTGTGTCAAATGGGGGTACGCGTACTCCTGGGGGTACTTGAAGGTATGCCAAGGGGTACGTGAGATTTTTTTTAAATATTCTAAAAATAGCAACAATTCAAAAATCCTTTATAAATATATTTATTGAATAATACTTCGACAAAATATGAATGTAAGTTCATAAACTGAACAACTAATCAAGTAGGCTATTCCATTCATTACCATAAAGCCAGAGTTTCCCCCATGCCATGATGGTTTGACTCTACCTGGCGGTGCCACACGGCACCAACTGTCAATCAACTATCCATGTAGAAAACAATGGAGGCTTGGTTAAAGCGTAGTGGACATGTTCCATAAATATTGATGTTAAAGATTTCTTTTTTTGTGAAGAAATGTTGAGAATGAAGTTCATGAATCCAGATGGATCTCTATTGCAATCCCCAAAGAGGGCACTTTAAGTTGATTACTTCTATGTGTAAAAATCTTTATTTATAATTGAATCACTTGTTTATTTTTCAACAAGTTTTTAGTTATTTTTATATCTTTTTTTCCAAATAGTTCAAGAAAGACCACAACAAATGAGCAATATTTTGCACTGTTATACAATTTAATGAATCAGAAACTGATGACATAGTGTTGTATTTTACTTCTTTATCCCTTTTTTTCAACCAAAAATGCTTTGCTCTGATTAGGGGGTACTTGAATTTAAAAAATGTTCACAGGGGTACATCACTGAAAAAAGGTTGAGAACCACTGTCCTAAGGCAGTGGTTCTCAACCTTTTTTCAGTGCTGTGAACATTTTTTTAATGCAAGTAGACCTCCATGTCTTCATAACAGGAATATCCTGAATTCTCAAGTTGCATATCACAATAGTCATCATCAGTGTTAATAACACAAGAGCTGCTTGGATTTGCTGTTGATCAAGTCAAACTTCGTTCAGTGTAGCCGTAGTGCTTCCTTGACGCGTGCGATGTGAAAGTAGACTTAACTGTAAATCTTTTTTCACATTGACTGAAGGGGCACGTAACTGTCCTACCTTCGGTAATATGACTTTTCAAATGCAGGAGAAGGGCCCGTATATCATCGCACTTCGCGCTACATGAGACAATATTACAAGGTAAACCTTCTGCGCTATACATATCAGTCCTACTCTTGCCATATTTATGACGACGGCTGTGAGTTTTGAAGGCTGAGAAGTTGGAAAAAACTCTTGTGCATTTAGGGAAAGCACACTTAAACGATGCATTAGGCATACAACTATGACTTCGCATGTGTCTAACATACGCAAAAACATTGCTGCAAGTCGTAGCACATATGTTGCAAGTTATCATCTTTTATGATGACTATGACAAAAAAGAAGAAAACTTAGCTAGCTAGCATGCGGCGGTACATGACGCGCATGTACCGCCAACGATAGTGTCTGTGATGCTGACATTTCGGACTTTATAAATATATATATAAAGTAATTCAAACAGAAAATGACACATCAAGGTACAAGTGACTCTTACATTGTTATCAAAAACACACGATGCAGTAGGTGAAATGAAGCTCGGTTGGACGAATTGTGGGCGGACCCAAGAAACAAGTCTGAAAAATACTGAATTACACTGTAGGTTTTACAGTAACTTACTGCTGGTCGATATTTTTTGAAAAATGCAACAAAATTTACAGTACTTAACTGCATTTAAGAAGAACATGATAGGTTGATTGGCAACACTAAATTGGCCCTAGTGTGTGAATGTGAGTGTGAATGTTGTCTGTCTATCTGTGTTGGCCCTGCGATGAGGTGGCGACTTGTCCAGGGTGTACCCCGCCTTCCGCCTGATTGTAGCTGAGATAGGCTCCAGCGCCCCCCGCGACCCCGAAGGGAATAAGCGGTAGAAAATGGATGGATGGATGGAGTATATAACTGTAATTTTATTTTTTATTTTTACAGTAATTTTTTACAGTGAAGGTCATGGGTGTCAAACTCTGGCCCGTGGGCCAAATTTGGCCCAACGTGTAATTTGACTTGGCCCTTGAGGCAATATCAAATTAACACTAAAGCTGGACCGGCGATTATACATTGCGGCAGTGCCGCGGTAACACCGCATTCACCGCTACTTCTAATACTTGCCAACCCTCCCGGGAGTGACTCCAGCACTCCTCCCGAATTTTTTTTTTTTTTTTTTTTCAGCTAGTCAAACGAGTGCCGGCCCAGTTTCATGTCAGTGCAGCTTCTGCCAAGTGCCCCTGGCTGCAGCCCGCAGATCGAGGAGGGGCTTATTTTCCCTCAATGTGGGCGGGTCTCAACGTTGAGCCCGCGGGCTCCATCTGGTGGTGGAGATCCGGCAGCACACATTCTCAAACGTCAATAAAGCTACTTTTAACTTGTCAAATGTATTTTTTTTACCATGAAAAAACAATAAAAAAAAAATATATATATAAACCATAGTATGAAAAAAGGTTCATGTATTTGATAGACTTAGACATTCCTACTTTTAACTTGTCAAATGTATCTGCCATCTTTTTTGTAGTTTTATTCCTTTTTTATTATCTTCATTATTTTCTGTATTGATCCTACACTATTATTGTGTTTTTTTTGTTACTTCTGATATGGCCTTGCCATGGTTTATTTGCTTATTTATTTATTTATTTTTTGTGTCTTTTTATTTTGTATTGTTTTACATCTGATCAACTTCTGTGACTTTCCTTTTCTTTTTTAAGTGTGAACGGTGGAGAGGTCCTCGAGAGGTGATCTTGGGATCACTTCCTGAGGATCCTTGATGCCGAGGAATGTTCATCCACTATGGTCTGGATAGCCTGTAGCTGATCCTGAGCCAGAGCGGGATGGATGGATATATATATATATATACAATATCTGGGTATCTTTTCTAATACTGTTTATACTGTAAACCTTGAATTGTTAAAGTTTAAGTGCACCTCTCTCCTCAAGTGTGCATGTGAGTGGGTATGAGTGGATGTGCGATTGTATGAAGGTTTTGCGTGACCAAAGGATGACTGTTAAATGTGATTTTAACTGTAAAATTCAATACAAATATTTGCAAAAAAAAACACAAAAAAAACTTGTCAAATGTATTTTTTTTTAACATGAAAAAACAATTTAAAAAAAATATATATAAACCATAGTATGGAAAAAGGTTCATGTATTTGATAGACTTAGACATTCCTACTTTTAACTTGTCAAATGTATTTTTTTTTACCATGAAAAAACAATTTAAAAAAATATATATCTAAACCATAGCATTTCCATAAGAGTATAGACACATATCATTTTGCACACTCAATTATATTAGCAAAGTCAAATAAACCAAAGACAGAATACTTTGCATCATTGATTTTATTTTTCACCCCAGGCTAAAAATGTTTGATCTGTAAAGAAAAAAAAAATGTTGTAGCCTAGCCAAATACATTCCTTAAGCTCCCATAAATGTTTAACAATGGCAAGTATCAAGGTATTTTTCTGGCCCATAACAAGCAACCCTGTTCCCTGTTTCCAGTTCTGTTAATTTTCCACTGTCTAGAAAGGAAACAGATTGCGGTTCTTATAGGCACAATAACAATGCAAGATGTGAAACTAAGGTAATTGAAATAAGTGGAGGAATTACGCTTTAGTCTAGCAATAGTTGACTACAAGACTAATTAATCACATGACCTCTCACCTGTAGCCCTCCTTGCACTCGTCGCCGTTTTCTGTCCTGCAATCGGTCTTCTTCAGACCTTAGTGATTTAATGACAACATACATTCACTATGAAAACATTCATGTTGGTCTGTTGACCGTGAGTAAAACATTTTTTTTGTGATTTGTGATATTCAAAGCACTTACGGCATGGGGAAGTTCTGCAGGAGAGCGAGACACCACCATCTCCTAATTTGCAGCATGTTTTCCTTTGAAGAAGGATATTCCCTTCGGGGTCGCGAGGGGCGCTGGAGCCTATCTCAGCTACAATTGGGCGGAAGGCGGGGTACACCCTGGACAAGTCGCCACCTCATCGCAGAGATGTTAATATGTTGTAAAAAAAATAACACCTTGTACACTAAGCATAATGTGTCACGATTTACACATACCTCTCTGAAATCACAATTGGCCCCCATTACAATGTACAGAGTGTACTGTAAGCCAAGAGGTACTGCTTAATATAATGTCAGGCGTATTCGCAAGGATACATTTTTTTCAATGCAAATTAATGTGGTTTTAATGTAGCAAGCAAACATTTTGACAGACAACAGCAATGCTATAACATGCGGATTTGGTCTTACCATCAAAACAAACACGCCACAGTTGTTGGAGCACCCTTGCTTTGTTAGGCCCTGAGGTGTGAACAATGTATTTTAATAAAAGTATGGCAAGAAAATAGTAAAAAGTTAGCAAATGCTATTATGTAATGTCTCACCTGGACATCATTCACACCAAGCTCTCTCCAGGGGCCAGAAGAGAGGCTGTGAGCAACGTGTCTGTACAAATAATAAGCGAAATAAAAGTCACTCAACTTCAATCAACTTTTGATTGAAAAGCACGCATAAACGCTTGGAACAAAGCCTGAACTGAATAAGGAAAAGGTTGGAACTTCAAATCAAAAAGTTTTGGCTCTATTTTGCACATCATTCAAATGAGAAATGTGACATTTCACACTTGATTTTATTTTTCGGTTGTTGCTTTCTACACTAGTAAATGATGACAGTGAGCAGAGACCTCATGGAGACTTCCCTAGTCTCCACAAGTTTTCAGCACACACTGCATACTGGGGACAGAAACTCCAAGACAGCCAGGAACAACTGGTAAAGTTAACTATTGTGCCACTGTGGTTATCTATGAATGTCACTCATATAATCATACACGTATTAAGACTTTGTTTTCTTCCACTAGCTGTCTCATGTCTTGGAGAGATGAGAGTAGAACCAGTCTATTCAGGTTTTTAGGGCACCTCCTGGACAGTGGTAGTTCTGTTTTAAACCACTTGTCCTTTGTTTGTTTTAATTAATGGTTCTGTTTTTATTTGATCTAAAATATTCCATTCCATATTCCAACTATTTTGATTCCTTAAACAGATGGAAACAGAACTATTTATCTTTTTTGAGACGGGCAGTTCTGTTATGAAAACTTTTTGATTTGAAGTTCCAACCTTTTCCTTATTCAGTTCAGGCTTTGTTCCAAGCGTTTATGCGTGCTTTTCAATCAAAAGTTGATTGAAGTTGAGTGACTTTTATTTCGCTTATTATTTGTACAGACACGTTGCTCACAGCCTCTCTTCTGGCCCCTGGAGAGAGCTTGGTGTGAATGATGTCCAGGTGAGACATTACATAATAGCACTTGCTAACTTTTTACTATTTTCTTGCAATACTTTTATTAAAATACATTGTTCACACCTCAGGGCCTAACAAAGCAAGGGTGCTCCAACAACTGTGGCGTGTTTGTTTTGATGGTAAGACCAAATCAGCATGTTATAGCATTGCTGTTGTCTGTCAAAATGTTTGCTTGCTACATTAAAACCACATTAATTTGTATTGAAAAAAATGTATCCTTGGGAATACGCCTGACATTATATTAAGCAGTACCTCTTGGCTTACAGTACACTCTGTACATTGTAATGGGGGCCAATTGTGATTTCAGAGAGGTATGTGTAAATCGTGACACATTATGCTTAGTGTACAAGGTGTTATTTTTTTTACAACATATTAACATCTCTGCGATGAGGTGGCGACTTGTCCAGGGTGTACCCCACCTTCCGCCCAATTGTAGCTGAGATAGGCTCCAGCGCCCCTCGCGACCCCGAAGGGAATAAGCGGTAGAAAATGGATGGATGGATGGATATTAACATCTTCCTGCATTTCCTTCTTCAAAGGAAAACATGTTGCAAATTAGGAGATGGTGGTGTCTCGCTCTCCTGCAGAACTTCCCCATGCCGTAAGTGCTTTGAATATCACAAATCACAAAAAAAATGTTTTACTCACGGTCAACAGACCAACATGAATGTTTTCATAGTGAATGTATGTTGTCATTAAATCACTAAGGTCTGAAGAAGACCGATTGCAGGACAGAAAACGGCGACGAGTGCAAGGAGGGCTACAGGTGAGAGGTCATGTGATTAATTAGTCTTGTAGTCAACTATTGCTAGACTAAAGCGTAATTCCTCCACTTATTTCAATTACCTTAGTTTCACATCTTGCATTGTTATTGTGCCTATAAGAACCGCAATCGGTTTCCTTTCTAGACAGTGGAAAATGAACAGAACTGGAAACAGGGAACAGGGTTGCTTGTTATGGGCCAGAAAAATACCTTGATACTTGCCATTGTTAAACATTTATGGAAGCTTAAGGAATGTATTTGGCTAGGCTACAACATTTTTTTTTTCTTTACAGATCAAACATTTTTAACCTGGGGTGAAAAATAAAATCAATGATGCAAAGTATTCTGTCTTTGGTTTATTTGACTTAGCTAATATAATTGAGTGTGCAAAATAATATGTGTCTATACTCTTTTGGAAATGCTATGGTTTATATATAATTATTATTCTTTTTTTTTCATGGTAAATGCTATGGTTTATATATATATATATATATATATTTTTTATTTATTTTTTATTTATTTTTTTTTTCATGGTAAAAAAACACATTTGACAAGTTAAAAGTAGGAATGTCTAAGTCTATCAAATACATGAACCTTTTTCCCTATTCGGATCTCCGCCACCAGATGGAGCCCGCGGGCTCAACGTTGAGCCCGCCCACATTGAGGGAAAATAAGCCCCTCCTCGATCTGCGGACTGCAGCCAGGGGTTACTCGACGGTCTTGCTCAACAGACGAATCACAGAGCTCTGTTGAGCAGCCTTATTATAATACTCATTAATATTCATGAGTTGTCTACGTCTCAACATGGCGGCTTCCATGAAACAAGCGATCACTTTTGGAACGATGTGTATTCTCCATGTATACAGCGTTTATCGACCAAATACCACTTCCCCTTGTTGTGGAAAAATATTCTATATTTTCCCCCCAAAATATGCAATATTTTCCCTAAAAAATATGCAATATTTTACCCGCAAAATATATGCAATATTTTCCCCCTAAAAAATATGCAATATTTCCCCAAAAAATATGCAATATTTTCCCTAAAAAATATGCAATATTTTCCCCCCAAAGATGCAATATTTTCCCCAAAGAATATGCAATTTTTTCCCTAAAAAATATGCAATATTTTCCCTAAAAAATATGCAATATTTTACCCGCAAAATATATGCAATATTTTCCCCCTAAAAAATATGCAATATTTTCCCCCCAAAATATGCAATATTTCCCTAAAAAATATGCAATATTTCCCCCCCAAAAAATATGTAATATTTCCCCCAAAAAATATGCAATATTTTCCCTAAAAAATATGCAATATTTTACCCGCAAAATATATGCAATATTTTCCCCCTAAAAAATATGCAATATTTTCCCCCCAAAATATGCAATATTTCCCTAAAAAATATGCAATATTTCCCCCCCAAAAAATATGTAATATTTCCCCCAAAAAATATGCAATATTTTCCCTAAAAAATATGCAATATTTTCAGTAAAAAATATGCAATATTTCCCCCAAAAAATATGCAGTATTTTCCCTAAAAAAATATGCAGTATTTTCCCCAAAAAATATTTCAAAGGGGAATATATGATGTGATTTGATTTATTGTTATTTTTTGAGCAGTGACAGTTTTAAAGGGGAAAAAACAGCCTGCATGGCAGCTTTGAGTTAAAATGATCAACATTGCAACTTTTTCTCGTTACATTTCACCTGTTTCCTCTTTTATTCCACTTTTCTTTTGTATGAGTATTTTTAAGTCAGGAGTATTTTTTCAGGCCAGCAGCCGAGTCTGACATGATTGGAAGACCTTGTGTCATCCAAGTCCTTCAAGAGAAATGCAAACTAACACTTTTTAAATACACGGCCTCTTGTATGTCTTTTCATTTGTGGTCTAAGCTTTTATAAATAAAATAAAGCAACTGACGAGTAAATCATTGTCATATATTTTATACTGCTTAATTAACACAATACATTGGCAAAATCTGCCCAATTTGCTCTTGTACTTGGTTTAATGTTGTGTTTAATTCATTAGAAATGAAATTAAACAATCAACAACTACACTTTGTATTGCTAAATTAACACATCACAGTAAATATACTGTGATAAATTTACTATAATTAAATGAAGTAATTCATTCATTAATTTATACAGCACACATTCTCATATTGTGTAACAATTACGATACATTGTTATATTGCTACGAACTGTTACTGCATTCACTTGTAGTTACTAAACGTGAAGAGTAATAGTATTAATAATACTCAGCCCCTCTTCTTATCAGCTGCAGGAAATTAAATATTTTTCGTATGGTCTAGTGTCAAAAAAGTATAAACTGTTGTTTTGAAAAGAAGTTCCTTTCTTGGGAGGTAGCGGAATGATCATCATCACCGTCGGGGGTCGTCGGCCAATTCCGGTGCAGTTCCCCTCCAAGGCCTGTATCGCTCAAGTGAAGTGAATTATATTTATATAGCGCTTTTCTCTAGTGACTCAAAGCGCTTTTACATAGTGAAACCCAATATCTAAGTTACATTTAAACCAGTGTGGGTGGCACTGGGACACAACGGCAGTGACGAGGACGGCGGAAGCGGGAATCGAACCTGGAACCCCCAAGTTGCTGGCACTATGCAGCTCAACATGTGCCTTTCATGATTCAAATAAGTTCATTTGCTCAATTATTTCCAAGAAAACGACAGGTATGTTGGGAAGATTTATTGAAAAATAAAAATGCCAGCGTCTCAAACAGTACAAGCAGGAGCCCATCCAAATTCTAACTGAATCACCAAAAACAATTTCAAATAATACACAGGAATAACCTGAAGGGCCGAGAACATCTTTTTAAGCACACAAACTTCGAGAGAAGAAAAAATGGATGGGAGCAGTGCAGGACAGAAATATACATATTTAAGGAATTGGGTGCTTAATGAGCGCACAGGAGCAAAAAAGTGTTCAAATGTCACTATTAAAAGTCCACTGCAACATACAGCACCATGCAGATGTAGGCGTTGCATCTCATACAAACTACATGTGAAGGATGTCCTAAAACCTTCCGCCAATCAAAAAGGTGTTCTGAAGCTGCACTTTATCTCCGAAAGAAATGAAGCATAACCACACATGGAAAACTTGGGAGCGCTGCTGTAAAAGAGAACAGGGGTTGGGATTGAGGGGTGTCTTGTTTGTCACTCAGTTGGCGGCTGGCGATGGACTTCGTGGTGGTGGTGGTGGTGTTGCTGAGCGGGAACGACTGAAACAAAAACAGAGAGAGGTTAGTGTGCTGTAAGGGAGAATGGAAGACCGAGGATACCACAGACACACACACACACCCCCAGCTACTTCATCAGTGAAGAACTTGAGTGTAAAAAACATACAAATAAAATAAAAAGCATATAGGTGGTGTATCTACCTTACATTTTTTTAAGTATCCCAAGACAAAAGGGGGACAAAATAAGTGAATCCCCGTGCGAACTGAAACCACTCATCACCTGACTACCCAAAAAGTTGACTACAGAAATTGGGATTGTGAGGAGAAATTGCACCCAACTACTTCCAAAGATACTAAACACCACAAGGGGCGCGGAACTTAACAGTTTGGTTTACTTGCAGAATTTGAATGTTTTCATTAAATAGTTTCTGTTGATGTTGAAAGCATGCACGGCAGAAATGTGCGCACCATAGGCCTCCTGCGACAACACTCATTCACAGCACACACACGTAGCATGCTCATTATCATCTTTAGCTTTCGCCACCCATGTTGCACATGAAGCCTGTGAATTTGCTTTGACCATAAAACATGAGCTTGTCATGGGGGAGGGGGGGGTAGATAAAGAGGGGGTTGTCGTTACCTTTGGAGACACTGGCAGAAAAAACAAGTACAGAGAAGCGAAGGTTGAAAGCACTGAAGGACGGATGACTACGCTCTTGAAGACTGATCTCAGGTCAGCTTGCTCTCATTTTCAGAAGCTAAGTCAGAGGCCGAAGAGCTCTGGTAGGTAGGGGGTCTGGTAGGTAGGTAATGGATTTTAAATGGTCGAACTCTGAACCGTTCATGCCGACGCTCTGGTAGATCTGCCGGCTGGCTGGCTGACGGCCTGGGTGACTCTAGGAGAACAACTGTAAGTGTGCACGGGCTGATCTCGTCTGAGCGTGTGCGTCGGTTGGACAGACGGTCACCCATTCACTGCGCGGGGGGAGATTCTCGCTGTCTAACGCCAGGCGAAGGCTGATCTCAGTTCAGCGCCTAGTCACCCTCCCGCAGGATGTACACACCGCCAGCTGGCAGACCCTTGGCCTGGGATCAGCTGCAGTGTCAACGCAGTGCGCAGCTCCCAGCACACACTTTAAAGAAAATATGAAAAATAAACAAAACTTTGCTGCAAAGATCTTAAACTTTAGCTGCTGCTCTGCATTTAAAAATCTGAATTCTCTTGTCTAGCCACTCAGGCTGGGAATCATCAATTCATTGAACTTGCGTAACATTTATCATTCTGTCAGCCTAAACATGAATTTAGCAAACAAGAGTACATATTAACAGTTAAGACGCTCTTCAGCTTTTAGCTGAACTTAATTAAAAAGTAAAGAACATCATTTGACTTATTTAGCCCTACACTTCGCACAAGCCAAACGTTGCAGAGTATACCCTGCCACACCAACATGGCTGACAGCAGAGGCCGATGATTCCAATATGTCAGCGGTGGTAGAGGGGTCGGGGGTCCTCTGATCGCTCATCTCAGCATGGAAGGCGGTCGGCGGCAGTAAGATACCCCAGGTTTGGAAGAAAGATCTGGTCAATACGGCTGACTGGAGCTGTAACTAGCTGGACTACTGTCGTCTCCTGGAAATCAACAGCTGTAGTTCCAGCTGACATATCTGACAGAATCATCTAGAACCTAATGGTAACTCTTCCTGTTAAGTGTTATTTGCTGGCCCGGGCAGGTCTAAAAACTAGAGCTCAATTCTTGCGCATACGGGAGACTTGAAGTTTACCTGTTCTTCTTGTGATTGGCCGACTGTGACCGAGAGCGGGAGCGGGAGGCAGAGCGTCTTGGTGCTGATCTGGACCGAGAACGAGACCTGGAACGACTGGGGGTGGGAGGACATTTTTATACGTTTAAGTTTGTAGAATCCAAAGATGTAAGTTGCTGAATAGGAGTGAGCCAATTATGCAGCTTTAATTTCCACCTTATATGTGGAAAGAGTGACCTTATCAACAAACTAATGACAAATTTGACAACTTTTACCTTCTCACTGGAGTCCTGGACTTGGAGCGGGCTTGAGAGCCGGACCTGGTAAAGGAAAGATCACAGGTTTAATAAATTTTAGGTCTGGTTAAAAAAAACAACTCTAGTCCACTTGCTCTGCTCGTAACGAATCAACTGGTCTAGACCACTAGTGTGAAAATAGTCCACTGAACCCAGGACCGGTCCAAAACGAGCGAACAGAGACCCATCTTTTCTTAAGTGATGCAGCAACACCCGATGGGTCACAAAATACAGGCAAAACTTGACGATATTTAGCAAAAAACTTGAAGGGGAATTTAACTTTCTTTTGAAATTTTTCCCATCTTTATGAGACAATAAGACAAAAGGTTTTGTATACTTTTGCATTCTAATTTGTAATAATTGGTTTGTTCTAGGTGGATAGCAATGCCGCCTCTAAATCATTTTGAAAATGCATCCAAAAACCGCCAAAAATACTTTACATACTGTAACCTTCTCGACTGGGAATTAAAAAGTGCCTGCCAGCAAATGTAGTTTTTATCCGAGTTTGATACATTTTGTAATATTTGCACACCTATGTTATTTATTTTACGTAGATGGAATATTTTTCTATTTTATGTAGATAGAATATTTTTCTTTTTCATGTATACATTCTTTGTTCTTTCTATTTTATTTATGTTATGTAATTCTGTGCTACCTAAACAGTTTCTTTTCTGTGCTGTTAATACCCATCTTGACTAACTGGGTTAATAAAAGTGCCACTGACTGTTCACAGTACAGTTGTCATTCAGTGCAATTTCAGTGAATTTCGCTCAAATGAATATCTTTATATGAATATTTTCATCTGGAAATATATATCGAGATATATATCGAGTTTAAGTAAAAATATATCAAGATATACTTTTTCGTCCATATCCCCCAGCCCTACTCCTTATATTCAAGTTAAAATAGATAATGTTGTGAATCCTCATTTGTCCAAAAATAGTTGTCTTCGTTGTCTGTCTGCCTGCCTGCCATGATTAAAACACACAAGCATTTGTTTCCGGAAGTAGAAACACATGTGTTGCCGAAAGTGCGTTTTTATGGGAACGGAAATATATGTGCGTAAGAAATGAGTTCCGGTATTGCCTAAAATACTGTATTTTTTTTGTACATTTTACATATTTTTATGAATGTGTCTGTTTACATTATATATACACTTACAGGTTGTATATAAAACATTGGAGGGTTTCGAAGTTGTTTAGAGGGCTACAACGGTGACCCCCATTAGCCGCATCTCGCAAGCATTTAAAAAAAATCATCTTTACAATTCTAAAAAAGAGAGACATGTCTTTAAGTGCAGTTCCCCTTTAATAGAAGGTAGAGCGGGAAAAACAAAAAAGCATCAATGTCATTGCCAAAAGTGTAAATGCAGTAATTTAACAGTTCTTTTCAACCAAGGATCACGTTGCTAGTTAGAGCTCAGTGAAGTCGTCAGTAGGGATGTACCGTATTTTTCGGACTGTAAGTCGCTCCAGAGTATAAGTCGCACCGGCCGAAAATGCATAATAAAGAAGAAAAAAAACACATAAGTCGCATTTTTTGGGGAAATCTATTTGATAAAACCCAACACCAAGAATAAGACATTTGAAAGGCAATTTAAAATAAATAAAGAATAGTGAACAACAGGCTGAATAAGTGTACGTTATATGAGGCATAAATAACCAACTGAGAACGTGCCTGGTATGTTAACGTAACATATTATGGTAAGAGTCATTCAAATAACTATAACACATAGAACATGCTATACGTTTACCAAACTATCTGTCACTCCTAATCGCTAAATCCCATGAAATCTTATACGTCTAGTCTCTTACGTGAATGAGCTAAATATTATTATTTGATATTTTACGGTAATGTGTTAATAATTTCACACATAAGTCGCTCCTGAGTACAAGTCGCACCCCCGGCCTGCGACTTATAGTCCGAAAAATACGGTATATAGGATTTTATAAAGACCAATATCATTAACGGCGTTACTGTATGTAATTGGTGTAAAAGGTGTGAAAAAAATGCATATTTATTACCGCAGGAGTTTGTACACCATCAACATCATGTAACATCTAACAACTATCCAGGAAATCGCAAAAAGCCGATGCCTGACCAGGGCTCAGAAAATCTGTAGACGCCTCCCACCCCCACCAAGGACTGTTTTTACTGCTTGTCTCCAGAAAGAGGTTCTGCAGCCTCCGTAGCAGAATCTCCAGGTTCTGTAACAGCTTCTTCCCTCAGGCCATAAGACTCTTGAACGCATCATAATAATCCCTCCAATTACGGATTAACTCGCTGGAATATAAAGACAATATAACATACATCCATAAACATGGATGCAAATGCAAAAGTGCAATATATTTATCTGTACAGTAATCTATTTATATCTGCACTTTATTGCTCTTTTATCCTGCACTACAACGAGCTAATGCAACAACATTTCATTCTTATCTGTACTGTAATTTTAAAATTTTAATGACAATAAAAGGAAGTCTAAGTCTAACATCTCACAGCAGGGAAGTCATATATCAACACCTGTTTTCAAAATCTTGAACAAGTCAAGTATGTTTGCAGTGCAAGTGCAATGCCGTAACGTCATCTTAAAGGCCTACTGAAACCCACTACTACCGACCACGCAGTCTGATAGTTTATATATCAATGATGAAATCTTAACATTATAACACATGCCAATACGGCCGGGTTAACTTATAAAGTGACATTTTAAATTTGCCGCTAAACTTCCGGTTCGAAACGCCTCTGAGGATGACGTATGCGTGTGACGTAGCCCGACGAACACGGGTATGCCTTCCACATTGAAGCCGATACGAAAAAGCTCTGTATTCATTTCATAATTCCACAGTATTCTGGACATCTGTGTTCGTGAATCTGTTTCAATCATGTTCATTGCATTATGGAGAAGGAAGCCGAGCAAGCAAAGAAGAAAGTTGTCGGTGCGAAATGGACGTATTTTTCGAACGTAGTCAGCCACAACAGTACACAGCCGGCGCTTCTTTGTTTACATTCCCGAAAGATGCAGTCAAGATGGAAGAACTCGGATAACAGAGACTCTAACCAGGAGGACTTTTGATTTGGATACACAGACGCCTGTAGAGAACTGGGACAACACAGACTCTTACCAGGATTACTTTGATTTGGATGACAAAGACGCAGACGTGCTACTGTGAGTATGCAGCTTTGGCTTTTTTTTGCGTATGTACGTAACTTTTTTTAAATATATAAGCTTTATGAACCTTGGGTTAGGTGAACGGTCTTTTGGGCTGAGTGATTGTGTGTGTTGATCATGTGTTTGAATTGTATTGGCGTGTTCTATGGAGCTAGGAGCTAGCAGAGGAGCTAGGAGCTAGCATAACACGTACCTACCGTACGTGCGCGTCACGTACGTAACTTTTTAAAAATATATAAGCTTTATGAACCTTGGGTTAGGTGAACGGTCTTTTGGGCTGAGTGATTGTGTGTGTTGATCGGGTGTTTGAATTGTATTGGCGTGTTCTATGGAGCTAGGAGCTAGCAGAGGAGCTAGGAGCTAGCATAACAAACACGCAGGTGTTTTTATGCAGGATTAATTTGTGGCATATTAAATATAAGCCTGGTTGTGTTGTGGCTAATAGAGTATATATATGTCTTGTGTTTATTTACTGTTGTAGTCATTCCCAGCTGAATATCAGGTACCGTGAGTATGCAGCCTTGGCTGCTAAACATTCGATAACTTGACCGTATGTGCGCGTCACGTACGTAACTTTTAAAAAATATATAAGCTTTATGAACCTTGGGTTAGGTAAACGGTCTTTTGGGCTGAGTGATTGTGTGTGTTGATCAGGTGTTTGAATTGTATTGGCGTGTTCTATGGAGCTAGGAGCTAGCAGAGGAGCTAGGAGCTAGCATAACAAACACGCAGGTGTTTTTATGCAGGATTAATTTGTGGCATATTAAATATAAGCCTGGTTGTGTTGTGGCTAATAGAGTATATATATGTCTTGTGTTTATTTACTGTTGTAGTCATTCCCAGCTGAATATCAGGTCACCCCCGGCTCTCACAGCATCTTCCCTATCTGAATAGCTTCAACTCCCCACTAGTCCTTCACTTGCACTTTACTCATCCACAAATCTTTCATCCTCGCTCAAATTAATGGGGAAATTGTCGCTTTCTCGGTCCGAATCTCTCTCACTTCATGCGGCCATCATTGTAAACAATAGGGAACTTTGCGTATATGTTCAACTGACTACGTCACGCTACTTCCGGTAGGTGCAAGCCTTTTTTTTATCAGATACCAAAAGTTGCAATCTTTATCGTCGTTGTTCTATACTAAATCCTTTCAGCAAAAATATGGCAATATCGCGAAATGATCAAGTATGACACATAGAATAGATCTGCTATCCCCGTTTAAATAAAAAAAATTCATTTCAGTAGGCCTTTAAAGACCACACAGATCCATCACTGTGTTTCTATTTATAACAATTACACTCAGCAAAAATATTTATATATGGCATTCATGTGCACAGCATGATATATCATATCACATAAATCAAAACAACGAATCAGTGTGTTAGGTGGGTGTGCATTTAAGCAAAGTGTGTTTTAATGACGCAGTAATATTGGCCTATGGATTACTGGATTGATGAAGGTTGCATGAAGGTTGATGAAGCGCATTAGGGATTCAATACTTTTATAGTTACTACCGGGTATCGATTTACATAAAACCGTTTTTATTTTTTAAACCGTCTGCAACAAAAAACTTCAATATATCCATATAAATAAATAAATGATAAATGGGTTGTACTTGTATAGCGCTTTTCTACCTTCAAGGTACTCAAAGCGCTTTGACAGTATTTCCACATTTACCCATTCACACACTGATGGCAGGAGCTGCCATGCAAGGCTCTAACCAGCAGCCATCAGAGGCAAAGGGTGAAGTGTCTTGCCCAAGGACACAACGGACGTGACTAGGAAGGTAGAAGGTGGGAATTGAACCCCAGTAACCAGCAACACTCCGATTGCTGGCACAGCCACTCTACCAACTTCGCCACGCCGTCCCTATAACTGATATATTGCCCAGGCCTACGTGATGGTGTTCATAGAAACATGGCTCTATAAAGATAATTTGCGAACTTCCTCATTAAGTTGGAGGCTTTTCTCTATCACCACTTTATGCAAAGGCTGTCCTTTTCAAGTTTGGTCCACTGACAAAAATAAGTTAGAACGCTAACCGACCTGCACTCCGGTACACACCAGATATCTTTTTACATTTTTGGTCCAGACCAAAAAAGAGATGTGAGCACAGTAAAGCTCATTGGGCCAAATTTTATCTTACCTGCTCCTGCGCCTTGAGTATGATGGGGAACGGCGGCGGCTCCTGGGAAAAAGTAGAAGTCAATGTAATTGGAGACAATAACGGTGATTAAGTAGTCAATGTGACCAAGAAGTTTTAACGTTTAATCTTCTACATTGGTGAGGAAGTGTAATGCTACAACTCAATTCATTTCAAACTGGGTCTTTTAAAGTACCAGTAAAGTGGAAAAACAAGTTGACTTTATATGCATAATTGTTAGGGGTGTGGGAAAAAAATCGATTCGAATCGCGATTCTCACGTTGTGCGATTCAGAATAGATTCTCATTTTTTAAAAATTAATTTTTTTTTAATTAAATTTTTTTTTTAATTAATCAATCCAACAAAACAATACACAGCAATACCATAACAATGCAATCCAATTCCAAACCCGACCGAGCAACACTAAGAACTGCAATAAACAGAGCAATTGAGAGGAGACACAAACACGACACAGAACAAACCAAAAGTAGTGAAACAAAAATTAATATCAACAACAGTATCAATATTAGTTACAATTTCAACATAGCAGTGATTAAAAATCCCTCATTGACATTATCATTAGACATTTATAATAAAAATAATAAAAAAGAACAATAGTGTCACAGTGGCTTACACTTGCATCGCATCTCATAAGCTTGACAACACACTGTGTCCAATATTTTCACAAAGATAAAATAAGTCATATTTTTGGTTCATTTAATTGTTAAAACAAATTTAAATTATTGCAATCAGTTGATAAAACATTGTCCTTTACAATTATAAAAGCTTTTTACAAAAATCTACTACTCTGCTTGCATGTCAGCAAACTGGGGTAGATCCTGCTGAAATCCTATGTATTGAATGAATAGAGAATCGTTTTGAATCGGGGAAAAATCGTTTTTGAATCAAGAATCGTGGTGAATTGAAAAAAAAAAAAAGAAAAAAAAAATCAATTTTGAATCGAATCGTGACCCCAAGAATCGATATTGAATCGAATCGTGGGACACCCAAAGATTCACAGCCCTAATAATTGTGTTTCATTGTATCCATTAAACCATATCAAATTGTATTTTCAACCAGCAAAGTATGTGAAAATACCGCAAAACATCACAAAATGCCACAATTTCAGGCGACCATTTTGAATACTCCACTTTGAACGTCTTCTGTAATTTCCGTAGATTGACGTCACTGGAGTAACGCTTCTGCATTCGGACCATAGTGTCGGACTGGAAATACGCAAAAATTAGAGAGAGATGTGCTGTCCATCATTCCCAATTCCTATATAAGACATTCATTTTTTATGTATTCTTAAATTGTAAATAAATAAATAGTCCGTCAATGCAGGCTCTCTATTATGCCCACAAAACCTCTAAATAACAATCCAAAACCCACCAACAATACTCCCTATACATTTTGTGACCTAAATATTAGTGATGTTATTATAAGCGCTAACGCAGACTAACAATTTTTTAGCGGCGGGTTGATAAAACAGCGAAGTGGCCCTCTGCTGCTGTATTGTGAGATGGCCGCGATGTCCTGCTGCTCCTGCATCATCACGTCTCGGCTCGTCAAAGTTATTCTAGATTATAAATCATGCCTCTCATCTGGATATTAGGAGGATTTAGCCATAAATCTATGAGTTGTTCATCTGTGAAATCCAATTTGTACCTGGAAATGGACAGACACACACAACCGAAGACAGTGTCTACAGGGAAACTTTTCCTTGTTAACCCTTTATACACATGGAAGATATAGACATCATCGAAGTGAGAGCAGACATTGTACAGTAAGCTATCGCTTTATTATGTTTGTAGTTCGTATTTCTTGTCTAGCACTTAGCAATATTGCTACATGATGCTTAGTGTTTCACAAAAGCTGGATTTGAGCTTCCAAAACTTGTAGCTCATCCTTACTATATTTAGGATCAACAATATAAGTTTCTGGATCATATTTTTTCCCGAAAGTATTCGTTGTTGGCTCTCACAAAGTCTGCATGACTTGCATTGTTGTTGGTGATGAAGGGATCTGTTGTCCCTACCTCTATGTCATGCGATTACATTTCTGGATAACTCATCCCTCAAAATAGCTCGGGAATCTCCGGGAGATTGGTTTGATCTGATTACTTGCAAACTTTGTAAGACTTTCAGTGTCATAAATCAGATATACATGATAATAGCCTCAATATATAGGCAACCATTTTTTCCACTGTACTTGTACTTCAAAGGACAACCAATCAATTAACATTTTAGAGTGTTTCCTACCTGCTGCGGCTACGGCTGCGAGAGTGAGAACGGGAGCGGTAGCGGCGCCCACGAGATCTGGACCTGGACCGCGATCGAGAATGGGATCGGGACCTACCACAAAAAAAAAAAAGTTTAGGTTAAGCTGTGGAGCACTTATAAGTACCGTATTTTCCGCACCATAAGGCGCCCCCGTGTTATTAGCCGCACGTTTAATTAACGGAATATTTCAAAACTTTGTTTACCTATTAGCCGCCCCGTGCTATTAGCCGCACCTACGCTACGCTAAAGGGAATGTCAACAAAACAGTCAGATAGGTCAGTCAAACTTTAATAATATATTACAAACCAGCATTCTAACAACTCTGTTCACTCCCAAAATGTAATGTGCAAATGTGCAATCACAAAAATAGTAACACTCAAAATAGTGCAGAGCAATAGCAACATCAATAACTCAACGTTGCTCATACGTTAGTGTCACACAACACACAAAATAAACATTTAAAGCTCACTTTCTGAAGTTATTACTCATCCACAAATCCCTCGAATTCTTCTTCTTCGGTGTGCTTCACTTGTTTTTTGACACCATCTGTGATGTGGACGCGCATGCAGTCGTAGATCAACAGGGGCGGAGCTGCGTGAAAAAAGTCACCCGGTCTCTTCGCTCATTTTTTCTTCATCCATCCATCCCTTCGAGTTAGCTTTTATGATGACGCCGGTTGGAAAGTTCTCTTTTGGCAAGGTCTTCCTTTTGAATATCACCGTGGGTGGAAGTTTCTGGCCGTTAGCATGGCAAGCTAGAACCACAGTAGGACGACTTCTCATTCCCTGTGGTGCGAATATTCACCGTACGTGTTCCCGTTGTATCCACAGTGCGGTTCACATGAATATCAAAAGTCAGTGGAACCTTGTACGCGTGTCTCTTAGTAGGAGACATTTTGTTGTCTTTACAGAAACACACAAATGAAATGAAACGTAATATCCGTGCGCTGCTTCTTCTTCTACGGGGGCGGGTGCTCACCTTGGCGGTTGCTTACAGTAGAAGAAGAAGCGCTTCCTCTTCTATGGGGGCGGTTGCTTACCGTAGAAGAAGAAGCGCTTCCTCTTTTACGGGGAAAAAAGATGGCGGCTGTTTACCGTAGTTGCGAGACCTTAACTTTATGAAAATAAATATGAATATTAATCCATATATAAGGCGCACCGGGTTATTAGCCTTAGTCTGCTTTTGAGAAAAATTGTGTTTTTTAGGTGCGGAAAATACGGTAAATGTATTGTCTTACGCAGCCTCAAGCACATTTTTTACCTGCTGCGACGTCCTCCTCCTCCTCCTCCTCCTCCTCGCTTGCTGAAGCGGTAGCAGTCATAGGCATAATGACCGCGGTCCCCACACTGGTAACAGCGGTCATTTGGGTCAAACTGGCGACGGCTGGGGCGTCCGCGGCCCTTCCTGGACATGCCAGTTGACATCTCCACTCGTACACGTGACCCACACAAGAGCCTTTGGGCAACAAGCAACACCTCCTTAAAGCTTACAAGACAATTTCTGCCCAGTAACAACCATGCATGTATGCACTTGATGATAAAGGAAGAGTTTAACTGTGTACTAACTTTAGGACTACAACGACTAATATATTGAAAAAATACTTTATAGAAGATTTATATTTTTGTTCTTTCGATTATTTGTTTGAGTCAAACTAATACAAATTTATAACAGACGAAAACATTTTTTTTAATGCACAACTTTTAAGAAAAATATGGGAACCTGGACTGAATCCCTCAATGTCACACTTAATTTTTTAAAATAAATTTAATAGTTTGCACTATTGTCTTTTTTTCTTTAACTACTTACATCACCACACTACCTCCACAGGCCACAACAGCTGTCAATTGTTTTACCATGGGAACATACTACTGGTTTTTGTGTACTGCTAATCTTGGCTTTCTTATAATTTGTGGGAAGGGAAACATACAATTATTTGATATATACAGTATAAAAACGGAATAGCATGGACTGCCCAGAATACGGGCACATGAGAGCCACGGTCTGTGAAAAGTGGTTATTAAAAAAACCTTATATTAATGCACATGTTAACAGCACAATTTAAATGTTAATGATGTGCATTTATTACAAAAAGGATGCTGTGGCTAGCAAAAACATCCCTTCGGGGTCGCTGAAGCCTATCTCAGCTGCATTCGGACGGTAGGCGGGGTACACCCTGGACAAGTGGCCACCTCCTCGCAGGGCCAACACAGATAGACAACATTCACCCCCACATTCACACACTAGGGCCAATTTAGTAAAAACAATCTTTATTTAATCTATTTCTACTGAAAAAACGCACACAGGCTATAAAGGGTTTTAACCGATCATTTGATTAATTAATTTTCATCGATCGAGAGAATACTCACCTACTGAAATAATCGATTGCTGTAGCCCTAACCTATCTCAGAACTAATAACCAGTGAAATTATACTACTTTGTGTACAATGTACTCACTTCCCATCCGTGCCTTTAACAGCATCTTCAGCATCTCTTGGATCCTCAAACTCCACAAAAGCAAACCCTGGCGGGTTCCTGGCCACCCAGACGGTCCTCAGCGGGCCATAGTAGCTGAACGCCCGTTCCAACTCCCCCTTGGCGGCACCGTTGCCCAGGTCACCCACGTACACCTTGCAGTCGGATGCCCTGGACGAACTGCGGGACGATGAGTAGTAGGACATTTCCTGGCTGTAGAAAAACATTAGCGGTGGTAAATAAAACAATTACAGTGTTTGATTGTTTTTTTAATCCGACAGGAATTAGGCGAAGAAGCAGCGCCATGTCTACACTAAGCTGGATAACCCCTTAAACAAATAATTATTTAGCCTAAGCCCCGTTTCAGCTACACTAAACTATCATTTAAGGTCCCCCCGATCAGACATTAAATGGGGTAATACACGGGTACGTGCGCCGTGTATTTCTTGAATCTCCGGCTCTTAGGTTTGTATGGACTCATTGATCGTTTACAAACTGAGTTTGGAAAGGAAGTGACATCAAAAAGAACGCGCCACAGCCAGCTTCTTAATAAAGTGGTTTCGTAACTCGGAGCTAACCACTGGAAATATGAAGGCGAGTCGTCCAGATATGCCCGTGTTTCTCCTTCCGTCTGTACAGACGCTTGTGGAAATCACAAATGAATACCTTAAGACTGATCACTGATATGCACATTTGTTTTAAAGTTGTCCTTGAATACTGATGTTGGAAATGACATTTTCTTCTATGCTCTTCATTCTCAGAAGTGAAGACAAACATTTGTTGTAAATTTGCTGGTAATGTTTTACTTTTAGCCTTAAACATGACACATAATGTCTGTAACTTTACTAGCACCTGTAATTTCAATAAACCCGAATTAATAAATAATATGTTAGTGTGTTTAAGTAATCTACTTTATGAATAATCCTTATAGCTCTTTTCTGTAGTTGATACAATGCCTTTATGTTACTCTTATATGTGTTCCCCCACACTTCCACAGTAGCTGATATATGGCAATATAAGTGCACAATACAATATACGCATTGCCCTATAATCTAACACATATTATACCTTATTTAATACAAAAATACTCTTAGACATTTTTTTCCGTACATGTGCAATATGAGATTTCCATGTCAATGCAGTAGTGAACACAACAATAACCTTATCTTCACTATAAAAGTGGGTGACATTGTTATCAACAGGAAAGATGAGGTCACCTACCTAGGTTCCATTTTAGAGGCAAATCTTTCCTGTGATAAAATGGCAACCAATGTAATCAAAAAGGTCAACCAACGAACGAGATTTCTCTATACAATCTCCTCTCTGGTCAACAAAAGCACCATGAGGATTCTAGCGGGAACTCTCGTTCAACCCTTTTTCGATTACGCATGCACCTCCTGGTACCCCAGGACCTCCAAAACCCTCAAATCTAAACTCCAAACATCCCAGAACAAGCTAGTCAGATTACTTCTAGACCTCCACCCCAGATCACACCTCACTCCTACCCACTTCTCCAAAGTGGGCTGGCTCAGGGTGGACAGAGTAAAACAACTTGCACTGAGCCTAGTCTATAAAATCCGCTGCACCTGACCACCATAACCACAACACCAGGGGGAGCTCCACTAACCACGTTAAACCCAGATTCCGATCTAACAAAGGTCTTAACTCATTCTCTTTCTATGCCACATCAATGTGGAATGCGCTCCCAACAGGTATAAAATAAAGGGCATCTCTATCCTCCTTCAAAACCGCAATAAAAGTACACCTCCAGGCAACTATAACCCTAGACTAACACCCTCCCCGGATTGTTAATAATCAAATGTAAACAATTAAATGTAGATACTTTTTCTTATGCCTTCTGATCTATCTCTCTCTATGTCCACTACTTGCTGTACATATCCTACCAAGTCAGACCTACACTGTTCCAATATCCATTTCTCTGTTCTCAATTGTTGATGACTGATGATAACAACCAAACTTACCCCCCCACCGGATTGTAAATAATGTAAATAATTCAATGTGATTATCTTGTGTGATGACTGTATTATGATGATAGTATATATCTAATAGTATATATCTGTATCATGAATCAATTTAAGTGGACCCCGACTTAAACAAGTTGAAAAACGTATTCGGGTATTACCATTTAGTGGTCAATTGTATGGAATATGTACTTCACTGTGCAACCTACTAATAAAAGTCTCAATCAATCAATCAATCCGGTTTAGTGTAAACGGGGCCTATGGCGCCAAACGCGGCCTTGCTCGCTTACATCCTCATACCATTTGTACCTGGCCCAAATAATTTTTTCAGTCACAAATTAGACGGAAAGAAATAAGACAGTATTAACTAGAAAAGCGTTTGGATACAATTTAAGTAGCCGATCTTTGGAAAATCACGTCAAGCCCACCTTGGCTAACATCATGTAGCCTTGTTAGCTGGTTGCCCATATAACCTATATCTGACTAAGCCATCTTTACCAACTTTTCACGGGCCTCTAATAGTGTCCCGGTTGACGTATACTGGAAAAATATATTTAAAAAAAACAACATAACCTGTTCTTTGCTTAATGGCGTGCGTTAGCTAATCATTAACGGCTCGCGATTGTCCTTAATGGCGGATGAAGCCTGGTTTTTTTTTGCAACGACCCTCGACACTCAACGTCCATTTACTGCTCAACATAAACATTTCGAGACTATTCCCAAACATCACATGTATATGTTACAAACACGCATATTATAGATGCGTTGGGGAAATGAATGCTACGAAGTGAAAGTACAGTAGTTGAAGGCCTCAAAAACAATGGCAACCACGCGCGTTACCTTCTCCCCAGCTTGACTGGATTTATTCTTCACCTCCAAACGTAAAAAAAACACACCAGCCTGGGCAAGGTATGTGTCACCGGGCAGGTCACTTCCGAACACCGAATGCGTTAAAAAAACACACACACACACGGGAGAGCTTTAGCGGGTATTACGTATGTCTTACGCGGAGGTTCAATGGCGAATTTACGGCGTACATGAAGCAATGCCCGTCACTTCCGCTATGTCCGCAACTGCGCAGTTGAATTCAAACGTAATTTCCGGTGTTTCCGCAACAAGAGAAATAAACTGCATATATTGTTTTTATTTTTAAATAAATGTTTTTTCTTCACTTTGTGTGAACTTGAATCCCAATGAATAACCTGTGTGAAGTTGGCCCACTACCATGTCAAGATACACTATATTGGCAAAAGTATTTGGCAATTTGTGACGTCACCCCTTCCCCCTAGCGGCACACACAGGTAGTGCAGGCAGAGTCCGCGCTTATTATTGTGTCATAATACACTATATTGCCAAAAGTATTTGGCCACCTGCTTTGACTCACATCTGAACTTGAAGTGCCATCTCATTCCTAACCCCCATCCATTTTCTACCGCTTATCCCTTTCGGGGTGAAGGTTTTTTTTTGATTGATTGATTGAAACTTTTATTAGTAGATTGCACAGTACAGTACATATTCCGTACAATTGACCACTAAATGGTAACACCCGAATACGTTTTTCAACTTGTTCAAGTCGGGGTCCACTTAAATTGATTCATGATACAGATATATATACTATCATCATAATACAGTCATCACACAAGATAATCATCAGAGTATATACATTGAATTATTTACATTATTTACAATCCGGGGTGTGGGATGTGGAGGGGGGGGGGGGTTAGGTTTGGTTGATATCAACACTTCAGTCATCAACAATTGCATCATCAGAGAAATGGACATTGGAACAGTGTAGGATTGGTAGGATATGTACAGCAAGTAGTGGACATAGAGAGAGAGAGATCAGAAAGCATAAGAACAAGTATATACATTTGATTATTTACATTTGATTATTTACAATCAGGGGAGGTGGGATGTGGAAGGGAGGGTGTTAGTTTGGGGTTGAAGTTGCCTGGAGGTGTTCTTTTAGTGCGGTTTTGAAGGAGGATAGAGATGCCCTTTCTTTTACAACTGTTGGGAGTGCATTCCATATTGATGTGGCATAGAAAGCGAATGAGTTAAGACCTTTGTTAGATCGGAATCTGGGTTTAACGTGGTTTGTGGAGCTCCCCCTGGTGTTGTGGTTGTGGCGGTCATTTACGTTAAGGAAGTAGTTTGACATGTACTTTGGTATCAGGGAGGTGTAGCGGATTTTATAGACTAGGCTCAGTGCAAGTTGTTTTACTCTGTCCTCCACCCTGAGCCAGCCCACTTTGGAGAAGTGGGTAGGAGTGAGGTGTGATCTGGGGTGGAGGTCTAGAAGTAATCTGACTAGCTTGTTCTGGGATGTTTGGAGTCTAGATTTGAGGGTTTTGGAGGTGCTGGGTACCAGGAGGTGCATGCGTGATTGAAAAAAGGTTGAATGAGAGTTCCCGCTAGAATCTTCATGGTGCTTTTGTTGACCAGAGAGGAGATTCTATAGGGAAATCTCGTTCGTTGGTTGACCTTTTTGATTACCTTGGTTGCCATTTTATCACAGGAAAGATTAGCCTCTAGAATGGAACCTAGGTAGGTGACCTCATCTTTCCTGGTGATAACAATGTCACTTGTATAGGTTTTATAGGGTGCTGGAGCCTATCTCAGCTACAATCGGGCAGAAGGCGGGGTACACCCTGGACTAACCCATAGGGTTCAATATGTCGGTCCACCTTTTGCAGCTATTACAGCTTCAACTCTCCTGGGAAGGCTGTCCACAAGGTTGCGGAGTTTGTTTATAGGGATTTTCCACCATTCTTTCAAAAGCGCATTGGTGAGGTCACACACTGATGTTGGTGGAGAAGGCCTGGCTCTCAGTCTCCGTTAAATTCATCCCAAAGGTGTTCTATTGGGCTCAGGTCAGGACTCTGTGCAGGCCAGTCAAGTTAATCCACACCAGACTCTTTCATCCATGTCTTTATGGACCTTGTTTTGGAAGAGGAAGGGGCCCGCTCCAAACTGTTCCCACAAGGTTGGGAACATGGAATTGTCCAAAATGTTTTGATATCCTGGAGCATTCAAAGTTCCTTTCACTGGAACTAAGGGGCCAAGCCCCAATTTATCATTTGGATGGGTGGCCAAATACTTTTGGCAATATTGTATCCCCAGACTTGACCCATTTTATTTTGCGACATTTTTGTATGTAACTATTATAGTTTTTATGTCATTAATATTTTATGACTCATATGTCTCGGCAAGAAATCGCGTTCAAAGAACTCCGGCTCATAAGGGATTCCCAGAGCCCAAAAAAAGTCTGCGGGCTATAGAGCGTTTTCTATTCGGTCTCCAGTACTCTGGAATGCCCTCCCGGTAACAGTTAGAGATGCTACCTCAGTAGAAGCATTTAAGTCCCATCTTGAAACTCATTTGTATACTCTAGCCTTTAAATAGACCCCCCTTTTAGACTAGTTGATCTGCCGTCTCTTTTCTGCTCTTGAGGTGGGGCACAGATTAGGTGACCACAGATGTTGCGCTAGCTGTTCAAAGTTAGGACCTGGGGTGGACCCCTCACCTGTGCATCAGTTCCTTGCCCTGATGTGGGATCTGAGCCGAGGATGTCGTTGTGGTTTGTGCAGCCCTTTGAGACACTCTGGATTTAGGGCTATATAAGTAAACATTGATTGATTGATTGATTGATTGAGTTGGGGACGTCTCTGCGCTGCTGACTTGTCTCCACTCAAGATGATCTCCTGCTGGCCCCACTATGGACTGGACTCTCACACTATTAACTAGATCCACTCGACGTCCATTACACCAGTCGACCACATCGGTGGTCCCCTCCAAGGTTTCTCATTGTAGCCCATTGGGTTGAGTTCTTCCCTGCCCTGATGTGGGATCTGAGCCGAGGATGTCGTTGTGGCTTGTGCAGCCCTTTGAGACACTCGTGATTTAGGGCTACATAAATAAACTTTGATTGATTGATTGATTTTGACAAGGTGGCGGGGCTAGTTATGAATGAAAACGCGTTAATAACCTAAAAACTATGATCACTTACACGGGTAAATGATCATCAAAACTAATTTGGTACCACCAAGACCAATTTGGTATATCATAGTCACTGATTGTACTTTTATATTTGTTCTATTCTTGGTAGGTATACTCAGGGGTTGATATTACCTTCATGATATTCTGTAGAAATTAAGACTCAGACACGTGCTGGTTTGAAAATAAATAAAATATATTCAAATAAGGTCAACCTCTGTTGACCAACACATTACACCTCATGCCATGTTCTGAAAACAAGCATCATTTTTGAATTTTTTTGTCTCCACTCAAGATGATCTCCTGCTGGCCCCACTATGATCATCAAAACTAATTTGGTACCACCAAGACCAATTTGGTATATCATAGTCACTGATTGTACTTTTATATTTGTTCTATTCTTGGTAGGTATACTCAGGGGTTGATATTACCTTCATGATATTCTGTAGAAATTAAGACTCAGACACGTGCTGGTTTGAAAATAAATAAAATATATTCAAATAAGGTCAACCTCTGTTGACCAACACATTACACCTCATGCCATGTTCTGAAAACAAGCATCATTTTTGAATTTTTTTTTGTACATTTCATATAAAACTTAAATATTACTCTGAGTTAATGAGTTAAATGTCAAACACATGTAATTGTTTTTTTTTTGTTCTCTACAAAGGGTCAGGCAGAGAGAGATGTTCACACAAAGACACAGAAGAACGAGACATAGGAGGGAGAAGGGAGGGGACACAAACACAACACAGATATTGTACATCAACAATCAAACAGATCGGCAACATTGCGTCGAAATGTTGCCGCGGCCCAACAGACTGGGTTCTTATTTTCACAGTTCCCCAAAGGCAAGAACATGACACTGATATTTGTGTCACTTGCTTATTTGATACACCCAGCGCCTCTGAAGTTGGGATTGCAGGGACCCTATTAAATATGCCAATAGGTGTCCTTCACATGCTGCTAAAAACACATAGGGGATGCATGGGGGTGCTCATGCAGCCGTAGAGGAACATGGAGAACGCAAACAAGCCCACACTAGGTAGGGGTAGGGGGCAACACATCTAACTAGAGAACAACAAAGGCCGAAGCCAAATGGAAACACGGAACATTGGCCGGCTGTTGACAGTTCTGCTTTGGGGTCTGAGTTCAGCAAACGTGCATTTTCATGACACGCCATCTTAAATGTTGACGCGACCTCATGTTTGGAAACCCTCCTCTGTCGATATAATCTGCCAATGTTCCACACCGTTTCTTCATGTAAACATGCTACGTACACTCAAAACAGCGCCGCCGTTGTAGGAGCAGGATGAAGAGCGACAAACACTGGCACAGACGGAGAAGACGACCTCATGTCCAAGCTAATAGGGAAAGACATGTTTTCTGTATTGCACATTGAAATCAAGGACCTGCGGCACAGCTTGTTTCTTCATAAACACAAATAAATGCTCTTCAACTCAAACAGCAGTAAGCACACACGGTTATTTCAGTCAATTGGATACGCTTGGTTATGATAGCCTAGCACTCAAAGGAGACTTGTATCAAAATCTAATCGACTCAAGTCATGTAAACTCTAGTGTTTGTGGACACTGAGACCACTCTAAACATTGTCCAGAAGTACTGTACAAAAAAAAACTACCTCTGTTGCACCTGCGAGGAAAATATACAAAATTAGCTCTAGAAAGGGTACAAAGTTGGCTTTGTTCAGGCAAACAGAACTTTTTGATCTCACGGAACACAAAACACACTTGTACAGCACTTATAGTCCGAAAGACAAAATGTTGACAACTCTGCTGATGCACTGTGACATCACCGTACATGTTAGGATGTAAGGAATGTAGAATATGACAACAAACAATCATCCGGGAGAATTTGCCGCACTGATGGTTTGCAGTTTATTTAGTCTTGCATCTGCTCGTTGCGTACAACCGATGGTTTTGGTAACTTAAAATGCAAATATTTGAATGTATGTTCTAAGGGCATTCAACTGGACTGCTTGGTTTGTCTTAGAAGACATTTCGCCTCTCATCCAAGTAGGCTTCATCAGGTCATGCTATCAGACTTACATTGGTCAGATCTAGTCAGACTGAGATTGGTCAGATCTAGTCTTAGACTGAGATTGGTCACAATTAGTCTTAGACTGAGATTGGTCAGATCTAGTCTTAGACTGAGATTGGTCAGATTTAGTCTTAGATTGAGATTGGTCAGATCTAGTCTTAGACTGAGATTGGTCAGATTTAGTCTTAGACTGAGATTGGTCAGATTTAGTCTTAGACTGAGATTGGTCAGATCTAGTCTTAGACTGAGATTTGGTCAGATCTAGTCTTAGACTGATATTGGTCAGATTTAGTGTTAGACTGAGATTGATCACATCTAGTCTGGCGGCTGGTGCCAAAACCCCTAATATTTATACTCCAACACCAGGTTGTTTTGCCATGGCAAGGATGGTTCCGCCCTGTCGTAGTGAGAAAAACAACTGTTGAAATGCAAAAGAGCATGCCCATGACAGTCGTTGAAGTGGAATTTCCCTTTGGTAGCATTGAGGTATATTGTGTGGCAGAATGATTGCTGTGGATCAACCTGTTAGTCTTTTAGGAATGGTTCAAAGACTCTGCAACTGAGCCTCCAACAAAGTAGTACTCTGACCTGGCAGCAGAGTGCAGGGAGGCTGGCTGGAAAGCCGTCATCTGCCCTGTGGAAGTAGGGTGTAGGGGCTTCGTGGGTTCCTCAACTGCCAGCCTACTCCGAGACATTGGATGCACAGGAGCGGGGCATCGGAAAGCCATGAAAGAGCTGGCCGAGGAGGCGGACAAAGGCAGCTTCTGGCTGTGGCTAAGGAGGAAGCATAAGAGTTGGGGGGCAAACACCTAAGACATCAGCAGGGGGTGGCAGGGAGACATCCCTGCCATCGCTCCGCCACCATGAGACGTTCTGGGGTTAAAGGAGCGAAACGTTGATGAATGGTGGTCCCCAGCTGAGGACCCGTTTATGTCCACAGAGGCGTTCGGTGAGGTGTCACAGCACACTTATCAAAAGGCACTGGAGGAGGTGCGTCAGGCAGCAATGCCCAGCAGGAATTCCATCACCTGTATCTTGATATAGGAATGGTTCAAAGACTCTGCAACTGAGCCTCCAACAAATAACAGAAGTTAGAAACATTGTGGTCATAGATTCTACTTTGTGCCATTTGTTTACAACTGAATGGAATGCTAACCTGAGTGACTCCAAATATGTTGGGCTGATAGTGGTCGATCCACAGCAATCGTTCTGCCACACAATACCCCAATGCTCACGAGGGGAAATTCCACTTCAACGACTTGTCCTTGGCATCTACAGGATTGCTCTTTTGCATCTGACCAATCTAAGACGAGATCTGACCAATCTAAGTCTATGAGCATGAACTGATGAAGCCTACATGGTTGAGAAGCGAAACGTCTTCTAAGACTGAATGCCCTGAGAATGCAATGACCTGGACCATTGACTTGAATTGATGTTCTATTCCTCCTGTGCAATGCCGTGCAGCACTTATCCGCCTCTACTAAATCTAGCGAGCAGCGACTAATACTAAAACACCGTCACAGGTACTGGACTTGATTTAATAGCGCCGCATCCGTTTTGACGCACCTCGACTCGGGCCACATCCAGACACGCAACCCTTGGTCGACTACTACTTGCACCGATTGCAGTGAGGAACCAATCGGATGTGACGCGACAACAAGTTCAGTGAGAACAAGTGATCTCACAGCTGGCGGCTGTAGTAGTTAAGGCATTGTACGGGTGGTGTCATGAAACATTGTGCGGGCCCCAAATCATGTGCAAGTCCAGATCCTCTGTAATATGACGAGTTGTGCCTCCATAATGAACACACGTGAAATAATTTCATGGCTTTAGCTGCTAAATTGAACCACCCATGCATTACCTTTCACCACTGCTGCAAGATCAAGTAGTAGTAGTGCGGTAGTGGATTATTGGCCCCACCAGCACTCCTAGTGCCATGACTGTAATCACACAAACACACACATCAGCGCACAAATGCGAGTATGGCCATTTACGGTACAATTCTACATGACATACGGGGTGACGGGGATGGCAACATCTGGCTACACATGCTCAAAAAGTCCCCCTTCTCCAGGGATATGGTTACTATGGAAACCGTGCAGGATGATGGCGACACCTTGATTCGCAGTATGGGGCCCCCTAACAAACATCGGAGGGCGGCTCGCTCGAGATGTGCAGTTCTATTTACAGCGCGTGTTGAGAAGTGCCTTCCTCTGATGTGTCCATTAGCCGTGTAAACACTTAACAAGCTTCCCGTGCAGTACATAAAGTCAAAGTAAACATTCGACTCCATTTCACCCCCCTCCTCGCCTGGAACCGCTGAGTGGGGGGGGGGGGGGGGGGGGGGGGAGGATTTTCTTGGGCAAACACTTTTCCGACGGCAGTGCCATCCTCTGATACAACCTTTACTTGCATCCACGTCAACGCTACATTCACTCTTCTCTTCTCGCCATCAACAGACTTTCTTTTGCCATCTAAATTGCTTGTACCCGAGTTTGCTGTCATCACTTTATCCAAGAGTACGTGTGTGTGTGTATGTGTGTGTGTGCATCAAAGAGCCCTCTTAACCTACACCTGTAGCGTGTCAAAGTGTGTGTGTGTTGTTGTGGAACTACGTTGGTCATCTCCTTCTTAGAAGCCCTTGATGTGGCAGTACGCCTCCAGGCTGGAAAAGAGGATGTAGAGGAACCACAGGCCCAGGAAGAGCAAGCTCGTCAGGATGCGGGATACCCGGGGGCCGCCCAGCTCGCCGCCGATGGAGGGCCGGCGTCGGAACAAGAGCACGCCCATGGAGACGAAAGCGAAGATGGTGAAGAGCGTGACGGAGAAAGCCAGTGAGCCCGGATCCACCTTGAACGGTTTCCCCTTGATCTTCCAGTAGACGGCGGCCACCGACCACGCCACGCCGATTCCCAGGAAGACATTGACGGCGTTGCTGCCGGTGACATTTCCGACACAGGCGTCTGCATGCTGGTCTTGTATGGCGGCCACTTTGCTGGCAAATGTGTCTAGAAGGAAAGAGGTTTGAATAGAACCTTTTACGCCACTGCAGCCCATTTTGCCTATCAATCACAATCCAACACATGATTCTCTTTTTTATGCATTCTAAGTACCGTATTTTTCGGACTATAAGTCACAGTTTTTTTCATAGTTTGGCCGGGGGTGCGACTTATACTCAGGAGCGACTTATGTGTCAAATTATTAACACATTACCGTAAAATATCAAATAATATTATTTAGCTCATTCACGTAAGAGACTAGACGTATAAGATTTCATGGGATTTAGCGATTAGGAGTGACAGATTGTTTGGTAAACGTATAGCATGTTCTATATGTTATAGTTATTTGAATGACTCTTACCATAATATGTTACGTTAACATATCAGGCACGTTCTCAGTTGGTTATTTATGCCTCATATAACGTACACTTATTAGGCCTGTTGTTCACTATTCTTTATTTATTTTAAATTGCCTTTCAAATGTCTATTCTTGGTGTTGGGTTTTATCAAATAAATTTCCCCAAAATATGCGACTTATACTCCAGTGCGACTTATATATGTTTTTTTTCCTTCTTTATTATGCATTTTCGGCCAGTGCGACTTATACTCCGAAAAATTCGGTAGATGTCGGAAACAGCGGGAGGCAGTGTGCAAGTAAAAAAATGTCTAATGCTTAAACCAAAAATAAACAAAATGTGAGTGCCCCTAAGAAAAGGCATTGAAGCTTAGGGAAGACTATGTAGAACGAAACTAAAACTGGACAGGCTACAAAGTAAACAAAAACAGAATGCTGGACGACAGCAAAGACTTACTGTGGAGCAAAGACGGCGTCCACAATGTACATCCGAACATGACATGACAATCAACAATGTCCCCACAAAGAAGGATAAAAACAACTGAATTAGTCTTGATTGCGAAAACAAAGTAAATGCAGGAAATATCGCTCAAAGGAAGACATGAAACTGCTCCAGGAAAATACCAAAAAAGACAAAAAGCCACCAAAATAGGAGCGCAAGACAAGAACTAAAACACTACACACAGGAAAACAGCAAAAAACTCAAAATAAGTCACGGCGTGATGTGACACGTGACAGTACACCTACTTTGAGATAAGAGCTATATTGATGTATGGTTGGTTATGCTTTAAAGTCATATCCAACAATTGCGACAACGACTTTTTACTGTTAACTGAGTTTCGCTTTTTAATGATTTCTGCTGGTGGTGTGCCGCCGGATTTTTTAAACGCAAAAAATGTGCCTTGGCTCAAAAAAGGTTGAAAAACACTGGCCTAGAGGGCGCTAACTTTCCAATGTAATTTAAGCTTCATATCCCGCCCTCTTCCGGCTTCTATGACGTAATGACGTAACTACGTACGTGCGTAACACATGCACGCGCATTACCTTTGGGTGTTGTGAGCTCATGATACTGATTTGGAGAGTTAGCATTAGCTAATGTTGATGGTATATTCTATTATAACAACAAACATGACTGCAAATTGTTTGTTGCTTCTCTTGGGCAGTTTTTGTATGTGTGCACGTGCTCTCTGCCTGTACTTGTTGACAAGTGAGCGTTAGTGACTGCCATGAACACAAATCATTTTATTCGGGCCGGTAAAAATTATTACAGAAACGTAGTAATTGTGAAAAATATAGACAGTTTTAACACATATGTTTTGTGAAACCACTAATTTTAACATAAGCTAGAGCCAATGGTGTTCTTGCTATTTTTTTTAGCTTTGAAAAATGTAACTGTGAACAAGTTGCAAACAGCCCCTTTAAGTTAAAGTTAAAGTAGCAATGATTGTCACACACACACTAGGTGTGGCGAAATAATTCTCTGCATTTGACCCATCACCCTTGATCACCCCCTGGGAGGTGAGGGGAGCAGTGAGCAGCAGCAGTGGCCGCGCCCGGGAATCATTTTTTGGTGATTTAACCTCCAATTCCAACCCTACGAAGTATTAGTGATATTGTTATTCCTAGCTTTGACGCAGACAAACTATTTTTAGTGGCGTCGAAATCACAGAGAAGTAATTTGCATATGAAGCTACAGTATTGACATACTGAGCCGGTGAGCTGCTGCATTGCCTCTGAGTTGGTAAAAGTTAATTTGAGTTTATAAATCATGCCTCTCACTTGTGTCGTAGAAGGATGTAGACATAAACCGAGAAGTTGGTCAACTTTTTCAATGTGTCTTACTTCTGTTGCTCTCTGAAAAAAAAGACACAGCTGAAGAGGCAGCTGGTTTCAGCAGCTCTGTCCTCTTTTATCTCCTCCTTGGTGTTCTTTTATTTTTCCCTCTAGTTTTCGTCCATCCATATTTTTTACCTCTTGTCCCTCTCAAGGTCGGGAGGTGTTCTAATGTGTTTTTATTACCTTTTAGTTTAAACCCCTTTGGGACTGCGCAACAAGGGGTGGCGCTTTCCTGACTTTTTGCTCTATTTTGAATACTTTTTGGTGGACTTTTTGAATCTGCTCTGCAACCACATAATATTCCTCTTGTGGGATAAATACAAGTCTATCCTTTCCTATATTTGGCAGACGATAGAGCTTTTAATATCGTTAAATATAGTGATAGTTGTGTCCTGCAAATTTGACAGCGACAAGCGAACAAACGCATCTGTAACGCACTGGAGCATTCTCGCCAGCGGCCAATGTCCGTCCACAGTGCAAAAAACACTTCTTCCTTTCCTCAATGGTGGCAAATAAACGTTTCTTACAAGTATTATTATCCCAGGAGGACGGGCCATAGCTAAACATGTTACACTACACACCATAGGAGGATATGCTAACCCAGGAATGGGCAATTATTTTGACTCGGGGGCTGGTATATATTTTTTTTAGGAACACTAATACAAAACCCCACAATAATGTCTGATTGAATGCTAAAAACTTTATGACAGACCGCCTTAAAAATGTAATGGAATTCTACATTTTTTTACTGAATGAGACACCCAGAATGTTCATGAAAATAAAGAATGTGGCATTTACAGTATTGACTATGAACGATAAAACACTGAATATTGACAACATATGAACGTCGATCGACATTTTTACAATCAAGCGAAACGCAACAAAAGTGCAAAAAACACAGCGAAATATGAACACGAAGGGTAAAAAAAAACCCACCTCCAATATGATATATCACTAAGCTTTAGAACTTTTTTGTAAAAATCTTCTTCCGCGTCTGTCCCTGACATCTGCATTTCAGGCTGGCCGCTCTGGAAACACACCGCTCCCCACCCACACTGCTTGGTGCCCCGTCTGAGCTGCTGTGACTCAGATAACCATAGTAACTAGCATATCATGCAAAAGTAGTGTAAAGTTCTTACTTATATCTTACAGTAAACTCACCATGAAAGCGCTAAAACATACCGGCGTAGTGAGTTTACCTTATTCACCCAACGAACTTAAAGGCCTACTGAAATGATTTTTTTTTATTTAAACGGGGATAGCAGATCCATTCTATGTGTCATACTTGCTCATTTTGCGATATTGCCATATTTTTGCTGAAAGGATTTAGTATAGAACAACGACGATAAAGATCGCAACTTTTGGTATCTGATAAAAAAAAGCCTTGCCCCTACCGGAAGTAGCGTGACGTAGTCCGTTGAAAGGCTACTCACATTTTCCTATTGCTTTCAATGCAGCTAGAGCGATTCGGACCGAGAAAGCGACGATTACCCCATTAATTTGAGCGAGGATGAAAGATTCGTGGATGAGGAACGTTAGAGTGAAGGACTAGAATGCAGTGCAAGACATATCTTTTTTCGCTCTGACCGTAACTTAGGTACAAGCTGGCTCATTGGATTCCACACTCTCTCCTTTTTTTATTGTGGATCACGGATTTGTATTTTAAACCACCTCGGATACTATATCCTCTTGAAAATGAGAGTCAAGAACGTGAAATGGACATTCACAGTGACTTTTATCTCCACGACAATACATCGGTGAAGCACTTTAGCTACGGAGCTAACGTGATAGCATCATGCTTAACTGCATATAGAAACAAAATAAATAAATCCCTGACTGGAAGGATAGACAGAAGATCAGCAATACTGTTAAACCATGGACATGTAAATACACGGTTAATGCTTTCCAGCCTGGCGAATGTTAACAATGCTGTTGCTAACGACGCCATTGAAGCTAACTTAGCAACCGGACCTCACAGAGCTATGCTAAAAACATTAGCTATCCACCTACGCCAGCCAGCCCTCATCTGCTCATCAACACCCATGCTCACCTGCGTTCCAGCGATCGACAGTGCGACGAAGGACTTCACCCGATCATAGATGCGGTCGGCGAGACGGAGGAAGTTAAGGTGAGTTCGGCGGCTAGCGCGTCTGCTATCCATCTCTGTCCTCCTGGCTATGTTGCTGTAGTCCGCCCCTAATACACCGTCCCACCTACAACATTCTTCTTTGCAGTCTCCATTGTTCATTAAACAAATTGCAAAAGATTCACCTACACAGATGTCCAGAATACTGTTGAATTTTGCGATGAAAACAGAGCTTTTTTGTATTGGATTCAATGGGTCCGAATACTTCCGTATCAACCATTGATGTCACGTGCATACGTCATCATATCTAGACTTTTTCAACCGGAAGTGTGGCAGGAAATTTAAAATTGCACTTTATAAGTTAACCCGGCCGTATTGGCATGTGTTGCAATGTTAAGATTTCATCATTGATATATAAACTATCCTACTGCGTGGTCGGTAGTAGTGGGTTTCAGTAGGCCTTTAATGCGCCCTATAATCTGGTGCGCGTTTTATATGAAAAAAGATCGAAAATAGACCATTCATCGGCAGTGCGCCTTATAATCCGTTGTGCCCTATGGTCCGGAAAATACCGTAGTTTTAAGAGTTGCTTTTTTTTCTCCTCCTCTTCCCCTCCATGTTTACCTTTTGTTCCTACCGCTTTATACCCCTGTAACTCTGTTTTTGGATGGATTGTATGGAAAGCAATTTTTTTGGTACTTTTTAGGTGCAATGACAATAACGTTCTATTCTAATCTATACGGTTCATCCCTAGTACTTTAGTTTTCATTAGTAATCTGTTCTAAAATGTTCACGCTAGACTGAATCATATGAAAACCAAAGCATTAATATACCCACATCACGCACCACATCAGAGGGTTATTTTGCAGTCATACCCCTTAAAATGCATGGGATTCTTTGTTTCTGCAGAATAATACACTGGCAAACCGACAAGCCTGTTACTCGCAGTGTTTGACCGTATGATAACCGTTTTTTGGCAAAAAAATTGCCAAAAACCAGAGGTTCCACGGTAATATCTCAGTCACATGAGCTGGCATCCGTTACAGACTCAGATTTTATTGGACTTCATCTAACATCCCAGAAAAAACTATATTTGCTCACCTGGAATGGATGTTCCCAGAGCCACAAAGACCACGGCAGTCACCGTGTCCCGGAGTCCCACCGTGCAGCCAAAGTGTGACGCCAAGTCTCCGATGAAGGCGGTGAGGAGGCCGATGGCGCTGATGGAGACACAGAAGCAGGCCCAGCCGTTCCAGTACTCTGTGGGGGGTACGCAGGCAAACAGAACCTTCCAGAAGACGGTGACGAAGTGCATGACGTAGTCATAGCAGGAAGGGAGGCGCTCCTCCCGGCCCTCCTCGTCATCGTCGCCGTCACCTGAGTGGACAGAAGCTTATTCAACAATCCATATCTGCAGTACCTGTTCTCTCCGCTTGGTGGCAGTACCACACCCACTAGTAAAGCTGATATATCAGAAACATCTTAATGTGCTGTAATTCAACCATTCATTCATCCGTGCTTGCTATGTGTTTGCAGACTGTTGTGTCCTATTTCTTTCGTTCGTACTTGCGATGCAAACAATCACATACAGGGTAAGTGTTTAGTTCTCAGAGATGTGCTGAAGCCTCACCAAGTACAACAATGTGTTTACAGATGATGCACAGGACCGTAGTGGCAGTAAAACAAATATATTAGCTTAATCAAACATTTGGTCGACAGAAAACAGAGAATACTGCGGTTTATGGTTCCAATAAATACAAACCCCGTTTCCATATGAGTTGGGAAAATGTGTTAGATGTAAATATAAACGGAATACAATGATTTGCAAATCATTTTCAACCCATATTCAATTGAATGCACTACAAAGACAAGATATTTGATGTTCAAACTCATAAACTTTTTTTTTTTGTTGCAAATAATAATTAACTTAGAATTTCATGGCTGCAACACGTGCCAAAGTAGTTGGGAAAGGGCATGTTCACCACTGTGTTACAGGGCCTTTCCTTTTAACAACACTCAGTAAACGTTTGGGAACTGAGGAGACACATTTTTTAAGCTTCTCAGGTGGAATTCTTTCCCATTCTTGCTTGATGTACAGCTTAAGTGTGGTATTTTAGGCTTCATAATGCGCCACACATTTTCAATGGGAGACAGGTCTGGACTACAGGCAGGCCAGTCTAGTACCCGCACTCTTTTACTATGAAGCCACGTTGATGTAACACGTGGCTTGGCATTGTCTTGCTGAAATAAGCAGGGGCGTCCATGGTAACGTTGCTTGGATGGCAACATATGTTGCTCCAAAACCTGTATGTACCTTTCAGCATTAATGGCGCCTTCACGGATGTGTAAGTTACCCATGTCTTGGGCACTAATACATCCCCATACCATCACAGATGCTGGCTTTTCAACTTTGCGCCTATAACAATCCGGATGGTTCTTTTCCTCTCTGGTCCAGAGGACACGACGTCCACAGTTTCCAAAAACAATTTGAAATGTGGACTCGTCAGATCACAGAACACTTTTCCACTTTTTATCATTCCATCTTAGATGAGCTCAGGCCCAGCGAAGCCGACAGCGTTTCTGGGTGTTGTTGATAAACGGTTTTCGCCTTGAATGAGAGTTTTAACTTGCACTTACAGATGTAGCGACCAACTGTAGTTACTGACAGTGGGTTTCGGAAGTGTTCCTGAGCCCATGTGGTGATATCCTTTACACACTGATGTCGCTTGTTGATGCAGTACAGCCTGAGGGATCGAAGGTCATGGGCTTAGCTGCTTACGTGCAGTGATTTCTCCAGATTCTCTGAACCCTTTGATGATATTATGGACCGTAGATGGTGAAATCCCTTAATTCCTTGCAATAGCTGGTTGAGAAAGGTTTTTCTTAAACTGTTCAACAATTTGCTCACGCATTTGTTGACAAATTGGTGACCCTCGCCCCATCCTTGTTTGTGAATGACTGAGCATTTCATGGAATCTACTTTTATACCCAATCATGGCACCCACCTGTTCCCAATTTGCCTGTTCACCTGTGGGATGTTCCAAATAAGTGTTTGATGAGCATTCCTCAACTTTATCAGTATTTATTGCCACCTTTCCCAACTTCTTTGTCACGTGATGCTGGCATCAAATTCTAAAGTTAACGATTATTTGCAACAAAAAAAAATGTTTATCAGTTTGAACATCAAATATGTTGTCTTTGTAGCATATTCAACTGAATGTGGGTTGAAAATGATTTGCAAATCATTGTATTCCATTTATATTTACATCTAACACAATTTCCCAACTCATATGGAAACGGGGTTTGTACATAAAATATTGATCACATTTGTTTGAAAGATTGTTTCTCGTTCCTTGATGTTTTTTTGCTGTGTTCATGTTGTTGGAGCTTCTCACTCGGAGAAAACTAATTTCCCATAAAGATACGCTACACAGAGTGCAAGTCAGGTTCAGAAAAGTAAAATGTAAATTGGGCCGCCAGCCCTAACTGGGAAAAGCCGAAAGAAATATATTAATTGTATTACCTACGCCAGGAGTTTATGGGATTGCCGGGGTTTGTTTGTTTGTTTGTTAGTTAGCAACAGTGTTGGGACTAACGCATTACTTTGTTACTGTAACGCTGTTATTTTCTGTGGTAACTAGTAATCTAACACGCTATTTTTTATATTCAGTAACTCAGTAACCGTTACTACATGATGCGTTACTGCATTATTTTACGTTATTTTTTATGTAGTTATTTTACGTTATTTTTTATGTAGTTTTATGTAGTATCTGAGTGTGTTTTATTGGAGTGCTGCGGTGTCGTCCTTCTGTGTCACAAAGAAAAGAAAAGGCGTGCTTTGTGTGGGTGGGGGCCGGGTGGGGCTCCCAGACCGTAGTTGAGGGGCTCAGGGGAGACGTTCCTCCAGGGCTTATGTACTTCGGGGCAAACAACCTTCACTTTACCCGGAAGTGGGTCTTTACAGCTGAGGGTGAATGACGAGGCCGGCGGTTTGTTGCAACTTTGTGACTTTATTGGACGCAGCCATCCACCAAGCCAGAGCACCTGCACGCACTCACTGTTGCTGCTCCCTCACCTCTCTCGCCCACTCACTCACGTCACTCACCTCACATGCTGTCATATCTTAAAGGGCCACACACACACACACATACACTACTCTCATAACGACTAACAAGACATCATGGCAAAGCCAGAAGTCGAGTTTCTTAACATGGAGACAGTCTCAATACTTTTCTTTTGTCGAGCACAAAGAAAATAACATTTTAGTTAAATGTAAGTTGTGTCTTGGAACAAAGATCCCATCTACTTAAAGTTAAAGTGCCATTATGTTGCAGCTATTTCAAATAGTTTGGTCAAATTGTTCTGGCCTGAAATAAATTGGCCCTTTGAAACAAATCTTGGTCTTTGTGTGTTGTATGTAGACCACATTGTTTGTGTGTTGTATGTAGACCACATTGCTTTCTGAGTTCAGTGATGCAAATGCATGTCAAGTTGATCAACAGATTGTATTATTCTCCAGTGCAATAACAGTACTGAAATGAAGGCTAAAAGGGCATTAATGGGAGCCTTAAAAAAGAAAAGAAAAAAAGAAGTAACTAAATAGTTACTTTTCATAGTAACACATTACTTTTTGGTGTAAGTAACTGAGTTAGTAACTGAGTTACTTTTGAAATAAAGTAACTAGTAACTGTAACTAGTTACTGGTTTTCAGTAACTAACCCAACACTGGTTAGCAACATACCTCAAAAAGTTGCTGATCACATTTTGGGCCTGGTTTGGATCATTTCTACTACATTACCTTACGAGCTTCAACTTCTATCTGTGTGCGTATGCAAGCAGCCACGCAGAGACAGTGGAGACAGACAGGAGGGTTCACTCCATTTCTTTCATTCCGCTACATATAGCTCAAAACGTTTTGGGCGGATTTTCATCAATCTTTAAGGAAATGTCAGAAAAGGAATAAGGGATAAGTCATTACCTGGGGCTGATGCGGATAGTTTTTACTACGTTAACGTTACCTTACGTTACAAGGCTTAAATTCTTTGTGTGTGTGTGTGTGTGTGTGTGTGTGTGTGTGTGGCTCGCCAATCTGTTCCAAAATTGCGGTTTTAGAAAATAAGTTAGTCAACAGGGCCACCTTCCTAGTCACGTCCGTTGTGTCCTTGGGCAAGACACTTCACCCTTTGCCTCTGATGGCTGCTGGTTAGCGCCTTGCATGGCAGCTCCCGCCATCAGTGTGTGAATATGTGTGTGAATGGGTAAATGTGGAAATACTGTCAAAGCGCTTTGAGTACCTTGAAGGTAGAAAAGCGCTATACAAGTCTGAGATACTCAAAACTTTTGCTGGTCACCTCGGGGTCATTAAGACGCAATGGCGGGCCGTGCGTTTCCCACCTAGGCCTTCGGTGATCTCCGACTTCAATGATTACCTCTCAAAATACCATAATTGATGTCACCACATGATCAGTGCTGGAGAAATACTATACATGAACACATTTACACCCTACTGGGCATTGAATCACACCAACAGTATACAAAACAGGTTATTTTCTGGCGCATTTAAAAATCAATTAAAACGCAACATCAATTAAAACATATACCGTAAATGTATTTGTTTGGCTTATGCAACTTCCGGTCAATAATGTTTGATTCAAAGTACACACTTTATATATATATATATATATATATATATATATATATATATATATATATATATATATATATATATATATATATATATATATATATATATAGTACTATATATATATATATATATTATATATATATATATATATATATATATATATATATATATATATATATATATATATATATATATATATATATATATATATATATATATATATATATATATATATATATATATATATATATTATATATATATATATAGTACTATATATATATATATATATATATATATATATATATGTATATATATATATATATATATATATATATATATACATATATATAAACTGCCCTGACCACATGATGGTGACAAATACATGGCTATCGCAACTGTCTATCAACTCTATGTGTTCTCAAATTCATCCGCTAACGGTCCCGATGAGTATCCAATCACAGGACGCGTAAATGTCCCGTTCAACGTGAGACCATCTCGAAGACCTTACTGACAACAACTCATGATCTGATTGGCTATCGCAACTGTCTATCACCTGTATGTCCCCGTTCGCTTACAGTGCACTAGGGTTGTACGGTATACCGGTATTAGTATAGTACCGCGATACCAATGAATCATATACGGTACTATACCGCCTCTGAAAAGTACCGGTGGTGGATCTACACCTAACATCCACTGTAATGATACCAAGTACAGAAACGTATCTAGTCGATACTACTATGATTACGTCAATATATTTTGGCATCAAAACATCTATTCGTTTAAAAAAAAATTATATTATGTTTATAAACTCAGGAAATATGTCCCTGGACACATGATGACTTTGAATATGACCAATGTATGAACCTGTAACGACTTGGTATCGGATTGATACCCAAATGTGTGGTCACTTTCAAAAAACAAACAAAATTATGTCTAGTTGAGCAACAATCGTGTTCCCATGTTTAGTTTTTACTCATTTTTACTAATTGGTTTTTATCTAGTCTGCACTTTGTCTGTGTTATTATTATTATTATTGGCTTTTATCTAGTTTGCACTTTGTCTGTGTTATTACTATTATCATTATTATCAACTCATTCTATTTTTTATTTTCCTATTTTAATGATGTTGGATCTGTGTTGTTGTTGTTGTTGGGGACAAGTGTTGTAAATTAGCTTTGGCTACAAACATTGTGATGCATGCATCGGATAACTGTTTCAGATGTCTATGTTTTTGTATCTGTCCCTATTTCAAATAAACCTCTATAATAATAATAATATCATCCAAAACTAATGTAAAGTATCAAACAACAGAAGAATAAGTGATTATCACATTTTAACAGAAGTGTAGATAGAACATGTTAAAAGAGAAAGTAAGCAGATAACAGTAAATGAACAAGTAGATTAATAATTCATTTTCTACCACTTGTCCTTAATAATGTTGACTAAATAATAGAATGATAAATGACACATAATGTTACTGTATATGTCAGCAGCTGAATTAGGAGCCTTTGTTTGCTTACTTACTACTAAAAGACAAGTTGTCTTGTATGTTCACTATTTTATTTAAGGACACACTTGCAATAGAAACGTATGTTTAAAGTACCATAAGATTTTTTGTTAAAATAAAGCCAATAATGCAATTTTTTGTGGTCCCCTTTATTTAGAAAAGTACCGAAAAGTACTGAAATGTATCGAAATGATTTGGGTACCGGTACAAAATAATTTGGTATCGGGACAACACTAGAGCGCACGGACGCCCGCATTGTTGATTCTGAAGGCCTAAGCTAGCTGAATTCTGATTGGATACAAACTAAAACTAAAATCAACAGCACTGGAACGATCATAATATGACATGAAGAGAATATTTAGGGAAAGTAAATGAAAAAAATATTTTATCTTTAATTATGATCATGATTTCTGGTTATGTTAGGCCAGCAGAGAAGGCCTTGCTGGCCCTGACGGCCCACCACTGCTAAGACGTATAAACGAGTTCTTCGTCGGCCTGGGTTAGTAAAGCATGTGAGGTTAGATTGTAAAAAACCTGTCAATCATGTCAAACCTCTTGCAAATGTCGCTTGTCTGCGGCGCAGTCTAAACTAAGGAGCGGGTTCGACCAATATGCTTGAAACTTAAGTCCTGGGGATAAAATTCTGGTGTTTCTTCCAATCCCTGGTGGAAGCCTTCAGGCATGCTACTGCGGGTCCTGTATAGTTGAGAAAAGGGTCAGGGACATTTGCCAACCTTGAGACCTCCAATATCGGGAGGTGGGGGCGTGGGGGGTGTTTGGGGGCGGGGGGCGTGGCTGGGGGCGTGGTTATTTACAGCTAGAATTCACCAACTCGAGTATTTCATACAGTATATATATATATATATATATATATATATATATATATATATATGAAATACTTGACTTTCAGTGAATTCTAGCTATATATATTTTTATTTTATTTTATTTTATTTACATAGAAAAAAAAAAAAATACTTGAATTTCAGTGTTCCAGTGGCTATCCATTAGATGGCAGTATTGTCCTGTTTAACTTCTCCGTTCATGATGAGTATATCATTTCGGCCGCCATGTCTGTAATTTCCTCGTTCTTCTGCTTCGTCTCCTTGTTGTGTGCGCAGTTGTGCACTCTATAAAAGCCCTAGATGTTATGACGTCTTTGGGCAGGCAAGCTGTTTATTTTGTAGGAAAGCTGACGTGAGAACAGGCTGTCCCCACTCAGTCTCAGGTCCGCATTGAGCTGGAGGGGGTGTGGCCTCCAGCTCCGGCTGAATACCGGGAGTTTGTCGGGAGAAAATCTCTGCCGGGAGGTTGTCGGGAGAGGCGCTGAATATCGGGATTCTCCCGCTAAAAACGGGAGGGTTGGCAAGTATGGTCAGGGATGAAATTTTTGCTACCCCTAATCGTGCCTGCCGGAGCAAACATGTAACCCGTAAAAATAAGTTCTGGTATTTTATTAGTGAGTTCTGGCTGATGCATTGTCTCGTGTGCCTTTGTGGTGAATGGTGGCCCTTTTTTCCCACCATTCACAATTTGGGGGTGTTACATATATACCGCACGTACGCCCTCACCTGTGTCTCCTTTACTGATTATTTCTCCTTACTATTTGACAGGTGGTGATTGGACAGCAGACTGGCGCCTGGTTGATAAAGCTCAGAGGTGGAGCCGGAAGCGCTCCGTTTCTCTCTCTCTCTCGCTCGCTCACTCCAGCAGATCGCAATTCGCCAGCGCAGTTGATCAGCGGGCACTCCACGTTTGCTGCCAAGACTCGTTTGATTAGTGCCAATATACTTTGTACTTTCATTCTTTTGTTAAATCAACTGTTCCATTAGAACCAGTAAGACCATAGTGTCTGTCCTTTTTAGACTAGACAATGGCACGGGGGCCCTAACACTCTAAGATCCACAGTGACAAAGAGGTCACTCTGTTTCTTTCATTCCGCTATAGATAGCTCAAAAAGTTATGGGCACATTTTGATTAAACGTTAAGGAAATATCAGAATGGGATAAGGAACAAGTCATTACGCTTGGGGTGATCCGGATCACCGTCTGGATTCAGGACTTTTTACTTTTGGGGGGTCTACGCTCTCTGAGAAATAACAGAACTCGAAAAGCATTTCGATTTCTGTTAATTATGTTACATTGGAACCTACATTTACGAACCCCTCTATTTGCAAACTTTCAGGTTGGGGCAAATATGCCTGTATGCAAACCATGTCTCTCTTCATTCATTCATTTTGTGTCCCGCTGGCAGCCATTTTGTGCTTGCTCGTATTGAAGAGATTGACAGCAATTTTTTCATTGTGATGAGAACAGACTTTTCTGGAAAAATATGCCAAAGCGAACTAGATTGCTTACCCAAAATCAACAGGAAACGTCCCCGTCCATCAAGTGAGTCACTTTAATATCGATCATTACATCACGGATCACGTGACTGGCTTGCTCATTATCTCTCAAGATGGCTCGGGAATCTCTGTGAGATTTATACTATTTGTTAGAATAATTGTTTCTAAATTATCACAAAAGCTTTGTATTACATTGAGTTCCTGGCAGGGGGACGGGAGCTGTCTTTGGGGCCTACCAGGAAGAAGGCTCGTAAAACTCCACTGTGACTTCAAAGCGGACAGATGGCAGGATCTGCCCAATTTCCAGACAAACTCTTGTAGTGTTTTTTACGAACCCTTTTTGAACTATTTTATGGAACTCTTTTTGAACTATTTTATGGAACTCTTTTTGAACTATTTTACGACATCTTCTTTTGAACTGTTCGGTAACCAAAGGCAACGCTGTTTACGACCCACTTCCCTCTGGAAGCAGCTGTGGTCAGGTGGGGGGAGAAAGTCCAATAAAGAAGGAGTGCAATCTTTTGGCAGAGCGTGCTGAGATACTGTACAAGGGTACAGTGTGTCCAGACGTGTCTCCTCAATTGAGTCCAAATTGAATTCTGTCTGTTTAATTTCTTTGCCTCTTGTCTTGTTTAATAGATGTCATCAGTGTTTGAACCTGACACTATTTTAATCTATTTATTCGCATACTTTGGAAGTATTTTGGTGTCATAAATCAGATATATATGATAAATATAGAGGCAACTTGTTTTTCCACTCTCCTGGTACTTTAACTAAAAAGGGACTTTTGTCAAGGCTGGAAACCATTATTCATCATTCATTCATCTACATTGTTTCTTATGTAGAAATGTGCTTCACTATACGACCTTTTCGATTTATGAACCCTGTTCAAGAACCAGTTGAGTTTGTGAATCGAGGTCCCACTGCATTTTAAAACTTAAACTTAAAAACAATTCAATTTTTTCGTATTGACGAACATGCATCAAAATAATTGAAAGAATGATTCCCCACGCCAGTAGAGGTGAAGACAATCGGGTTTGCCAGCCCTGTGCATCCCTTTCTCAGAGAGTTGGTAACCCCTACATGTGAGGCAAATATACAATAAAACACATTTTGCTTACCTGCGCTCACAGTGACCGCCTCCACAAACTGTTCCCTCCAGGAGTGCGTGCCGATGACCAGCGCCAAGTTGGTCTTCTTAATGAGCTTGTCGACGGTGCTCTGCCAGACGGAAGCAAGGACAAGTCTTAAGGCGCTACCTTGAGGCCATTAACTTTCAAAATATTTGGATGTTGTCTTGAGGGAATTTATGTCAGAGGTTATTGATGTTGGACATGCTGTTCTGGTTCTTCCAGACCAAAACTCATACGAGCACATCTTCGCGGCCCTTACTTTGTGTACTGGATTCCACAAAGGTATAAGCATCCCCACAGGTATAAGACATTGATACAACATTGATTATACATCCATGTCCTTTAAAACTAATGTGAGAATGAGATATTTTTAAGTGTTCTTTTTTAATCCATAGTCATGTTTAAAGCAGCTAGTATTTTCCTATGTAGTGTGTGCTAGTAAACTCTTTGTTTTGTTTTAAGGGCTCCTGTTGGTCGGCTCACAGAGCTGTTTTGGAAAGTTGTTATCTGTTTTGAAGGCCTGAGCTGTGCTCCTTTCTGGGCGAGAGGGGCTGTTTTCGCGCTAAATAAGCCGACTCTTTTTGTTTAGATTTAGACCTCTTTTTGTTGATGCTATTGTCACGTTGGTCTCCTAAAGCTTTAGTAAAACCTGGCCAAGTGCTATTCTGTCTCGGTGGTCCTTCTTACTGGACATATATGTCATCCAAAAGAACTTGGGATTGACTAGTGTGTTTTATTACCTGAGAGGAAGACTGGTCACGCTCAACATTAACTTTGAAACAACATTGCAAAATAGTTGTATTTGTACATTGAGACAACGTTGATGTCTAACGTTGAATCCACGTTGTTGGTTGGGAAATGACCAAATTTCAATGGTCAAATCAACGTCGCAACTTGACATTCAATAGCCGTCGTCATAAAGCATGTTGTTTCAATGTTATGTTTGTGTCGTACAATATTATTTGGGAAATGACCACATTTCAATGCTCAAATCAACGTCACAACCTGACATTGAATAAACGTTGTCAAAAAGCATGTTGTTTCAACGTTGTATTTGTGTTGTAGAATATTAGTTGGGAAATTACCAAATTTCAATGGTCAAATCAACGTCACAACCTGACATTGAATAAACGTTGTCAAAAGGCATGTTGCTTCAACGTTGTGTTTGTGTTGTAGAATATTGGGTGGGAAATTACCAAAATTCAATGGTCAAATCAACGTCACAACACAACATTGATTAAACGTAGTCAAAAAGCATGTTGTTTCAACATTATCTTTGAGTTGCTCAACGTCAGGACCTAATTCAACAAGTTCTCAATGTTGTTTTATTGTCTTGTGCCTGCAGGGATATGTCCTAAAGGTCTACACTTAAACCTCTACGTTATGTAACTGGTCTAGTCCAACCCCCTAATCAATTGATTAATTGATGAAGAGGTGGCAGCACAGAGGCATAGGGGTTAGCATGTTGGACTAATACATTGTTCATATGTGTGAATGTGAGTGTGAATGGTTGTATTTATGTGTGTCAAATGGTTGGCGACCAGTCCGGTGTGTACCCCGACCTCTCAAAGTCAGCTGGCCCTGACCCTAATGAGAACAAGGGATCCATGTGACGTGATATCGGGAGAAGAAGATGACAGAGATATGACGTTGTTTAGCTGTCAGCTTGTTTATTAACAGCTTGGTGTGTAAATGAGATGTGTAATTAAACCAAAGAGATGTGGTGTGACTAAATGTGAGCACTTATCTGAGCGTGGTTGTCAGAGGGTGTTGAAGGTGAGTGTTGATCCAGGCGGAAGTCCAAATAAGGGCAAGGCAGGCTCGAGTGTCGGAGGACAGGCGGATAGTCAAGGACAGGAGCGCGGCGTCGTGGTCGGGTGACAGGCGTGAGGTCGAAAATCCAGGAAGGCAAGGGGGTTCCACAGGGAGGTCCAAAGTGACAAAGCACACAGCTTGACCACGAGGAAGGATGACGGGGAGTGTACTGGATACGAGAAGCTACGTTCTGGCGTCGGATCTCAGGTTGCGCTGGTTTAAGAAGGCTGATCGCTCATCATGGACAGGTGCGTAGATTGCCGAGCGTTTGCAGCCGCGCGGAAGCGCGCTTGCAGCAGAGAGAGAGCGCCCGTGGGCGTGGCCTGCGGTGCGCTCGTCAGGGCACGCAACAGGAGGTGACGCAGCAGAAGTGTGACCCATAACAATCCAGACAGTACTCCTGTCCATAAACTAGTTGGCAGGTTCATATAGTCCGTAGAACATGATGTTTTCAGCCTACATTTTTAATGCTCATACTAATATTGGTGCTTCGTGCATTTAGAGGGCGAGGCCTGTTCCACGTGCGAGATGAATTGTGTAAGGCAGTCAGAGGCGCTCGGGTCAAGGCTTTTTGCAACATCAATAAGTCATTAACACGCCAAGAACGCTATTATCAGCCGGGTAGAGCCACAGTGTTTTACGTCAGCAATTTCCCAGGCGCTTTCTCTGCGGCCTCACGCGATCGATGCGAGTCAACCAGTGGACAATAGAATGTCATGAAAAGTTGAGCATAAATTAAACATCCTGGCGTCTTTTGTTGCCGTTTCCTCAGCAATATCTGCTTTTCTGAATGTGTGATGAGATATCCACGTTGATATAGTCACTGCTTTGTTTACATAACACAAATCTACACCTGTCTTTCTGTCTTTGGTGACTGCTGGAATGTTTAGTACAGGGTTTAACCATAGGGGCCATTGCTGGGCCCCCGACAAAGATGATCTGTTTCTCAGTTGTGGTCTGCATGTGCCGCAGTTGTAATACACTTTTCCACCACCTGTGGCAGTAATGATAATCTCAAACAAACAGAAGAAGACTAAAGTCTTACGCTACTACGTTCACACTGCAGGGTCGGGTGTCCAATTCGGATTTTTTTTGGTCAAATTCGGTCTTTTTATGTGGCTGTTCACATTACAAAAAAAAAAGTGATTTCAAATGTGAATGCAACCTGACCTGTCGCAGACACTGCAGTGTCTAAGGAAGTAAAGATGGCTTCCACTCAGTACTGACACATTTGTGGCAATTTCAAAAGATTTTGTGCAATCAAAGTCAACATTTTCTGAACCGAATTATTGCGCGTAGAATATTAAGAAGGAAGAAGACAAGTATTTTGGCTCTTGCAGTTTTACAGGATAATTTGCTTTGATGTGTGCTTGAAGAGCATGTCTAAGGGCAAGCAGTTAGACTTAGACTTAGACAAACTTTATTGATCCACAAGGGAAATTGTTCCACACAGTAGCTCAGTTACAAAGGATGGAAAGGGTATGGATGGGAAGGATAATGCAGGTATAAAGTAGACTAAAAATGTACCATAGTAGCAATATAAAATATAACAAATATGTAATATTTATATATTATATACAGAGTATATAATATATAATGATATATTATATTATATTTTTATATAATATATACAATATATAAAAAATCCCAATTACCATGTACGATATTAGGCAGGAGACTACGGTCCATCCAGACCCACACCTCTCGTGAACAGTTTTTTCCCCTCGGCCATCAGGCACATGAACAATAACAAGATCTGATAGCTCAGTTACAGCTCATGTTATTCTATTGTGTTATATGTGTTTTATGTTGCATGATTGCGCCAAGTAAAATTCCTAGTTTGTGAACCCGTTCTCAAACAATGGCAATACAAACTCTTCTGGTCTGATCTGATCTGATTACAGTTGAGACAGGAGTGGTACAACTTTTCTATGAGTTCTTAAAACTAATTATTTTCACCTGTTTTCTGCTCCGTTGTCAACTATTTATTTTGTAATTGTAATTGTATTTATTTTTGTAACCGTATTTTGGCAAATAATTATGACGCGTATCGCTGACGTTCACATTGGGAACGCATGGCATATACATCCGGTTTATTTCCACATACGAAAGAGGACTGGGTCGAATATGAAAAATTCAGAATTTTACTGTTCACACTGACATGAAAAAATCTGATACAGGCCGCATAGGGGCAGAAAAATCGGGATTGACCTGCAGTGTGAACAAGGCCATAGAGAAGTTTCTTAGGCGCAAAAATTATGACTAAATGGTTAAGTATTTTCATTCTAACTTAAATCCAATTGACAGAAACATATAGTATTATTATCTATTATTAATTTAGTTAAAATTTATGTATTTTAGCACTGCGTAATTGTAATATTTTCATCAGTTTTTGAGTCCCTTGTTTTGCAGAACATTGGATTAGTACCGTATTTTCCGGACCATAGGGCGCACCAGATAAGGCGTACTGCCGATGAATGGTCTATTTTTTTAATCTTTTTTCATATATTAGGTGCACTGGATTATAGGGCGCATTAAAGGAGGGTTAGGGTTAGGGTTAACTAACCCTATAAGCTAAAAACAACAGCACTGGAAGGAGCATAATATGACATGAAGAGAATGAATACTTTTAGATATTTAGGGAAAGTAAATAAAAAATTGCTTTTATCTCTAATTATGATCATGATTTCTGGTTATGTTAGGCCAGCAGAGAAGGCCTTGCTGGCCCTGACAGCACACCACTGATATTTAGTATGTTTTTTCTTTTCTTGGGCTTACTATTTTGTGCCACTGAAACTGTGCCCTAACGTGGACTAAAATAGCACTACAATTGCGACTGTTGAAATAAAAAATGTACGGGTATAACTTGTACATCAACTAAGACAGTGTTTTTCAACCTGTTTTGAGCCAAGGCACATTTTTTGCGTTGAAAAAATCTGGAGGCACACCACCAGCAGAAATCATTAAAAAACTAAACTAAGTTGACAGTAAAAAGTCGTTGGATATCAATAAATCAATCAATGTTTATTTATATAGCCCTAAATCACAAGTGTCCCAAAGGGCTGCACAAGCCACAACGACATCCTCGGTTCAGATCCCACATCAGGGCAAGGAAAAACTCAACCCAGTGGGATGACAATGAGAAACCTTGGAGAGGACCGCAGATGTGGGTGACATTGTGGACGCCGTCTTTGCTCCACAGCAAGTCTTTGCTGTCGTCCAGCATTCTGTTTTTGTTGACTTTGTAGCCAGTTCAGTTTTAGTTTCGTTCTGCATAGCCTTCCCTAAGCTTCAATGTCTTTTCTTAGGGGAACTCACCTTTTGTTTATTTTTGGTTTAAGCATTAGGTGCTGAATTTCCCCCAGGGATCAATAAAGTACTTTCTATTCTATTCTATTAGATACCTTTTTACCTGCACCATGCCTCCTGCTGTTCCCGACATCTACAAAGCAATTAGCTACAGGCTGCCACCTACTGATATGGAAGAGTATTATACAGTTACTCTGCCGAGCTCTAGACAGCACCGACACTCAACAACAACACATCATTTGCAGACTATAATTACTGGTTTGCAAAAAATAATTTAACCCAAATAGGGAAATTAGATAATCTCCCACGGCACACCAGACTGTATCTCACGACTGCGCCGCGGCACAGTGGTTGAAAAACACTGAACTAAGATATCCTGCATCACAAAGAATGAAATAGAAGAAAGTCACACCTTGAACTCGTAGGACTCCTCAATGACCACCTCCAGGCGACTGTGCTCTCCCAGGATGGGCTTCCCCATCTCAGCGATCCGACGGGCCTCCTCCTCCTCCGCACTCATCTGACCCTCCGCCCCCTCTGAGGAAAGAATTAGGAAGAATAGACACAATTACACGCATGTTACACTACACTTGAGGACGTCTCACAAACCCCGTTGTCATCCATTTATGTGGGCATGCATTGTTGCACAGAGAACTACAGGTAAGGTACAAAGAAATGATGACAAAGACAGCATGCAAGGTGGATGTGTGTAAAAGCACGCTAACTCAGCACGTAATCAAAGTGATAAAAGCGAGAAGGCTGGTGGCAAAGCAGCAGGACATCATTTTTTGTAAACATCTGCTTCCTGCCATGCAGTCATTTCCAAACAACAACAATAATTGGGAGCTGACGGTTAGAAGAAAAGCAAACAAAAAGCAAGCTGAGTGAACAGCGTGAGGCTGAGGGAACGTTGCAGCAAATTTAGAAGGAGGATTAGTTGGCGCCATGTTTACTTATAGACACAAAGGAGCCATCTTACCTTGGCTGAGCAGCAGGGCTGTGATGAAGGCAAAGAGGGAGGGAGGAGAACACTCTATAAGTTAAATGGCTTGTCCACTAAACGCTCACATGAGTCATCCCGTCACGTCCTGTTTGCACCATGAAAACCAACACAAACTCTTCTCCTGTTTGTCGAAACTTGGCTTTGTTGTATGTGTTTGGCGTGTCAGGTGTATGTAGGTATAGATCAGTGACGTGCAGTCAGGGGAGGCAGGTGAGGCGGGGCCTCACGTGCCATCATGGAAAGAAAAAAAATGTAAAAAGAAACATTTTTTTTTTAATTGTTATAAGTATCCAGTGATTATACTATAAAGTTATTTTCCATTTAACTTCACCAGTTTTAGATTATTTTTATTCAACTGCGTTGTGCCTCAACATGAATTGCGGACTCGGCTAACTGCTGGCCTGCTGTGCAGTGAGACCGTATTGCTATATGAACTATATTATACATTTCCATAGTTTAGTTAGCTGAGGTATATAATGTACAGTGTATTTTGTCAACAACTGTATGTGTGTAACGTATTTCTTGTGCTGAGCAATCATAAAACGGCTGCGAAGACGCACTGGCTGAGGCTCGCAGTAATCCCACCTCCTGGTGGTAGAGAATGCACCCCCGCCGTAGAATGCACCCCCTGACAGGAGTGTTATATCAACTAAAGCCCACACTTAAACTTTCCACGTGCAAGATTGAATCTATTTAAAAAAGTTATTTAATAAGAAGCCAAAAAGTGCAAAAACAATAATGTTCGTGTTGGAGGAGTTGTGAATGACTGCAGGGCCACAACATTAGGTACACCTGCAGACTGCAGCACGGATTTCATATTTCATTCATTCACAACTCCTCCAACACGAACATTATTGTTTTTGCACTTTTTGGCTTCTTATTAAATAACTTTTTTAAATAGATTCAATCTTGCACGTGGAAAGTTTAAGTGTGGGCTTTAGTTGATATAACACTCCCGTCAGGGGGTGCATTCTATGGCGGGGGTGCATTAATCCAGCACAACAGCGGCGCATGGACTTCATTTCTAAGTAAGGGTAAGACCATAATAACGTTTTTTTTATTAAATGTGCAGCCCTTTGAGACACTTGTGATTTAGGGCTATATAAATAAACATTGATTGATTTTTTGTGTGCTACAGTTTGTATGTGTACAGTTAAAGTTAAGTTAAAGTACCAATGATTGTCACACACACACTAGATGTAATGAAATTTTACCTCTGCATTTGACCCATCCCCTTGTTCACCCCCTGGGAGGTGAGGGGAGCACTGGGCAGCAGCGGCGCCGCGCCCGGGAATAATTTTTGGTGATTTAACCCCCAATTCCAACCTTTGATGCTGAGTGCCAAGCAGGGAAGAATGCTGGTATGAGCTTTTAAACGAAAAGCAATCCATTGTACTGTGCGTCAGTACATGCTAGGCTGGGTTCAGCAACCCTCGGCTTTAGAGCCACATGCAGCGCCGCCCTAGTGGCTCCCTGGACCTCTTTCAGAGATGAGTGAAAATGGAAAAAGACAAGAAATTTTTTTTTTGTTTGTTTTAATATATTTTCTGTAGGAGAACAAACCTTCCTAATTGTTAGAAATTCCATTGTTTGGGTTAAACATGCAACACTGATGAGAGTATTTGGCAAGCACCGTTTTGTCCTACTAATTTCAGCAATCCTTGAACTCATCGTAGTGTGGTTACATGATGCTGCCACAGAAAGACGTGTTTTATGCCACTACTTCTTTGTCTCAGTTTGTCTACCAAAAGTTTTATGCTGTGCGTGAATGCACAAAGGTGAGCTTTGTTGATTTTTATTGATTTGCTGGAGTGCTTATCAGGCATATTTGGTCAATCCATGACTGCAAGCAAATCGATGTATACATGCTATTTAGGCTAGCTGTATGTACATATTGCATCATTATGCACACTTCTCCCACCTTGCTCCCAGTGCCACCCACACCCACAGGAGGTTGAACACTTAGAGCAGTGATGCCGAGAAAACAACCTCTACATCAACGTGAAGAAGACCAAGTAGACGGTGGTCGACTTCAGAAGGTACAGAGGCACCCCTCCTCTCCTGGACATCGGAGGAGCAGCTGTGGAAGGGGTGTCCAACTTGAGGTGTCGGGAGCACCGACTATTTCCTCAGGAAGCTAGGGCCATCTGGACCTGGGAGCTCAGTCCTAAAGAGATTCTACAACTGTGTGGTGGAGAGCACGGCAGCTGCATTAGGAAGGCTCTGCAGAGGGTGGTGAAGGCTGCTTCCCACGGTCTTCTGTGCAACACCTCAGGACTTTACGCGCAGGATGCGGGGGGAGGGCCCTCCGCATCATGAAGGACTCTTTCAACCCCTCCCGCAGGCAAGCATAAGGAGTAAAACCACCAGGCTCAGAGACAGCTTTCAGAAAACTTTACAGAAAATAGTATATATCTGTACCATGAATCAATTTAAGTGGACCCCGACTTAAACAAGTTGTAAAACTTATTCGGGTGTTACAATTTAGTGGTCAATTGTACGGAATATGTACTTCACTGTGCAATCTACTAATAAAAGTTTCAATCAATCAATCAATCAATCAATTCTTCCCTGAAGCTGTCAGACTGCTGAACGCTACATAGTCTCCCACTGCTCTTTTCTGCCCCTCTGCTCCCCTTATATATATATATCATTCCACACAGTGTCTTTAGCCAGCTAATCTTGTTAAGTGCCTTATGGTAATGCCTATGTATTATTTATTACTGTTTTTCCTAACTCTCGCAAGGACCTGAATTCAAATTTCGTACCGTATATGTGCGAATGTGTACGGGTATGACAAATAAAGCTCCTTGAATATAAATGTAACTCAAATGTAGATAATGTGTTTCTCAATGTAAAGCACTCTGAGTCACTAGAGAAAATATACATATAAATATAATTCACTTGAATTAGAAACACTTACAATTTTTTACATCAAAGGTTTGTTTATACCAGCAATTAGAGCTACAATGTAAAACTAATTGTGGAGGGGGGCGTGGTCGGCGCGCCTCCTGCGGGAATGGAGTGTGTATGGCCCGGCTCCGAAGCCCAGCTGACAGCAGCGGCCCGGGGCCACGATGGGGGAGATGGCGGCTGGGAGCAGAAGCACACACACATGAGGAGACCGAGAGAGAGGAAGCACGGACACGCGTGACTAAAAAGTCCTGCACCCTGGCTGCACCCTGGTGTATATTATGTTAATAAAGACTTGCTCAAACCTGTATACCGGGCTCCAGGAGATCTATCGGCCTCAGGAGAACCCCCCCAGCCCCCACACGAAGAGACGTTTACACTAATATATTACATAGGCTCACATGCAACTCAAGATATTTCAAGGCTTCTTTTGAAATGTTGTCAAATGATTTTGATGATTTGGCTTAACACTTTTTAAAACCTTGAATCGGAAATTTCAGAACATTTCTGGTTTTGAAAAAACCATGATCACCAAAGTTATAACAAAAAAATGCTTGACATATCTCACTTTGCACACAATGAGGTAATATTACGCATTAGTTTCACATGCGATGTTGAATTGCTGAAATGAATGGACTTTTACACGATATTAAAACATTTTTTGTTTCAATTACTACATATGTCTTCCTTAGCTGTTGTGTAGCTGCTAACTCCTAGTAGCCTATAGCCTACCATGTTTACTTTTTGTAAATGACTTGACTAAAATACAAGAACAAGCCAACCTTGTGAGCTTACGTTAGGTCAGGCAAATACACAGAGGCTATTTCACCCCTACAAGCCTGTTTCGCAGGTTTCCCTGCTCTTCAGGGGATTTTATAAAATTGTATTAATAGCCTCTGGGTTTTTTCCTGACCTAACTTATATTCTGCTCTACCCCGGTATTGAGCACTGTATAATGGATAAACCTCAGAAATCTTGACTATATATATATATATATATATACACTACCGTTCAAAAGTTTGGGGTCACCCAAACAATTTTGTGGAATAGCCTTCATTTCTAAGAACAAGAATAGACTGTCGAGTTTCAGATGAAAGTTCTCTTTTTCTGGCCATTTTGAGCGTTTATTTGACCCCACAAATGTGATGCTCCAGAAACTCAATCTGCTCAAAGGAAGGTCAGTTTTGTAGCTTCTGTAACAAGCTAAACTGTTACAAGGGTTTTCTAATCATCAATTAGCCTTCTGAGCCAATGAGCAAACACATTGTACCATTAGAACACTGGAGTGATAGTTGCTGGAAATGGGCCTCTATACACCTATGTAGATATTGCACCAAAAACCAGACATTTGCAGCTAGAATAGTCATTTACCACATTAGCAATGTATAGAGTGTATTTCTTTAAAGTCAAGACTAGTGTAAAGCTATCTTCATTGAAAAGTACAGTGCTTTTCCTTAAAAAATAAGGACATTTCAATGTGACCCCAAACTTTTGAACGGTAGTGTATATATATATATATATATATATATATATATATATATATATATATATATATATATATATATATATATATATATATATATATATATATATATATATATATATATATATATATATATATATATATATATATATATATATATATATCTATATATGTAAAATCGGGACACCCATACTTGTTAATTTCTCAAAAAAGTAATTGAATTACGAACGGAATTATTCTTTAATAATGTAAATGATTGCTAGCGATAGTTAATACAACAATTGAACCTGCTTGGGTGGCTATATCTCTCCTTGTCCACAAACGGGGTATGATAGAATTACATGATTATCACTTACCATATTTTCTGGACTATAAGCCGCATCGGTAAATAAGCCGCACCATTACATTTTAGAAGGATAAAAAGATTGTTACATATTATCAGTCGCACCGGACAATAAGCCTCAGATACATACTGTATACGAGCACGCCCTGAAATTAGATATTTTCATAGAAAGATTTTGTAAATGTTTATTTTAATACCTTAATTGTTTCCAAACGCTGCCTGTAACACGGTAGTTAACGGCTGATCAAACCAAACAGAAAAGTCATTGATGTCTATTCATCCTTCGAAATGAGTACGATTTTTCCTTTTTTTAACAAGATTCAAGATGTTTATCAGGATTCTTTTTTCTTGTATTTTGTAAACACTTAGGAGTTTCTTAAAGTGGGTCATTTTAGTACATGGTTTGATTTCTTTGCTTAAACCATTCCGTAATTTAGTCGTCAGCAAAAAAAAACCCCCATAGATTAGTCGTTTGTCAGTCCGGATAATAGGGCAATAACATTTTTGTACATTATTGTTGTATATTATTGCCCTGTAGTAGTAGGAGTACAGTAATTGTGTGTGTTTATATGTATACTTACATGTTGTGTAGTAAGTTTGCTGTGTATCTGTCGCCTATTCCTGTGGATATCAAGCTGCTGCTTGCACTAATAAAAAAGATGTTTCCTACATTCAACTTGCTGTGCTTCTGACGCTTTCTTGTTGACATAGAACCACATCAAAAGTGGCGTGCCATGTTACACCAAATGTATCGGTGACTGTAACATACGTAAAAGTAACGCCAAACATTAATATAAGTCCATTCAATAAAGTCAAATACAAATAAGGCAACAAAAGAAGTATCCCACACTTCTCTTTTGTAAAGTAAATCTGTACAGCAAATATGGGCATCTACATCAATAATATGAAAAAGTAACAGCGTCAGTTGTGCCGTTACTGTTTGGTGTTATTCCCAACACATGGTTATAGGTGACTGAGCATAATCATCTAACATTTATTCATACATCTTATTAATAGCTATTTACTTTCTACAAAATGCAGAGGGCCAATAATGATCGAGCTGTGGGGCAAAAAGCCCCCGGGGCTTGGAGTGTGAAGTGTGTGAGTCTACCATGGTGTGTGTAGTGTGTGCTACGCCTGTTGTCTGAGAGTGATGAGGTTACCTGAGATTCCTCTCTTCAGCCAGCGTGGCTCCTCCAAGACGATGAAGAAGTTTTCGTGTTTTTCGTATTCTTCATCATCGATTATCCTCACCAGGAGTGTTTGACTGCACACACACGCACGCACGCACGCACGCACGCACGCACGCACGCACGCACGCACGCACGCACGCACGCACGCACACGCACACACACACACACACACACACACACACACACACACACACACACACACACACACACACACATGTTATCATTTGGAATGGGGACCACATTTTTTGATCATCACTTGTGGGGACCACCCTTTCTACAGGTTGTGGAGGCATAAAAAAAAAGAGGTCAAATGTCCACTGCCCAGTTAGCTCATACACGTCTTTAAATCTCTGGATTGATGAAGTAATGTGCTGATCATTCTTACGGGGGGCCTTGGGAAAAAAGAGTTAATATGGTTCATGGGGACCAAATTTAAATAATTTTGCATAATTCGCACAAATTTGTACGTGACTACTGAGGACCATTTAAAAAAAAAAAAAAAGTTCAAATTAAATATGACATGATCCTCAGAATACAGCACTACAGCTGTCCTCTTATAAGAAGTTTCACCACTTAAATGTTATAGCAAATCCTGCATCTTTTGTCACATTACTGAAAACTGCTATTTAGCAGTAATGAAGTTGTCTGCAACGCCAACTACCATATATAGAAGGATGGAAAATTCTGAATGTGAATCATACTTTAAGGTAATTGTCATGTCTGTGTGATCATGTTTTGTTTTAGTAATTTTCGGTTTTGTTTTTGGACTCTTTGTGCACTCTTGTTTTGTCACCATGACGACCGATTAGTTGCACCTGTTTTCACATTCGGACTCACACACCCGTTGTCAATCATGTCTGTATTATTTAAGCCCATTGTTTTCAGTTTTCATTTAGTTAGTCTGCCTGGCGACATCACACTTTATCATCACTCTTCTTCATGCCATGTTGACAGTTCCATGCCAAGTAAGTTTTTGTTTCATGTTCATAGTTTTTTGCCTTTGTGCAAGTCTTTTGTTTTCATTAGCCAAGTTTTGTACCTCCGCTGTGAGCGCTTTTTGTTTGTTCCTTTTTTTGATAGATTAATTTAAAAAATGTACTCACATTCACGTCTTGCCCGCGCCAACTTTCCGTTGCCTTCCGGGAAAACAAACCCCAAGGACCAAGTCTTGACATTAAAAATGTTTTATAATCATGCTGTATGAAAATGTCATCCTAAGGAACACTAAACCAGATTTTGTTTTTGTAAAAATATATTAGTTTTAACTAAGGTTGGATACCATACAGAATCACAGTACTATTAATGCCAGGATAACAAATGTTTCACTTTTCAAGAAAATTCATTTTCTCTTTTACCAATATTTGAAACATGTAAACAAAGTAACCCAAATTTCCCTGTTGTGGGATCAATAAAAGATTATCTTCTCTTACCTAAAACCACAGAAATAAAATACAAACTCATTACTCATCACTTAGGCATCTTCAGAATGGATCTGACTATCATTTAAAAAGGTTTCCCTTTAGGGGACCTGTTTTTTTGTTCCCATACCGTCAGAGGTCCCTAAAGGTGACTGTGTAAACAGAGTGATGTCCCCATTAAGTATGCATTGCCAGAACACACACAGACCTTGTAAGGTCTCTGTTCAAGTCTGTATTTGAGAACCATGGAAGACCTTGTAATGTCTCTGTCCAGGTCTGTATTGGAGGACCATGGAAGACCTTGTAATGTCTCTATCCAAGTCTGTATTTGAGGACCATGGAAGACATTGTAATGTCTCTGTCCAGGTCTGTATTTGAGGACCATGGAAGACCTTGTAACGTCTCTGTCAAGGTCTGTCCTTTAGGACCATGGACAACCTTGTAATGTCTCTGTCCAGGTCTGTCCATTAGGACCATGGAATACATTGTAATGTCTCTGTCCAGGTCTGTCTTTGAGGACCATGGAAGACCTTGTAGTGTCTCTGTCCAGGTAAGTCCTTTAGGACCATGGACAACCTTGTAATGTCTCACAGACAAAAAAATACAAACTCATTACTCATCACTTAGGCATCTTCAGAATGGATCTGACTATCATTTAAAAAGGTTTCCCTTTAGGGGACCTGTTTTTTTGTCCCTTTTTTGTGTAAACAAAGCGATGTCCCCATTAAGTATGCATTGCCCCAGAACACACACACATACACACACACACACACACACACACACACACACACACACACACACACACACACACACACACACACACACACACACACACACACACACACACACACACACACTCCCGTCAACAGATCTGACATCTGAAAGTTAATGCGGGTGCCAACTTCTACCGAGTTTGCAGTCTCCCCACCCCCAGTAAATCCCTAAAAGACGAGTGGAACGACGTGTGAGAATTGCGTTGGCGAGTGTTTGGCATGATGGCGTAGCATCTGGAGAGGAAGACGAAGTGATGAGGGTGATGAAACCTGTTAGTGTCTCCGGAGAAGGCCTGAGTGAAATATCACCACGGCAACCAGCTCACGAGGAGCAGAGCAAATATGACCTGACAACGGAAGGAGACAGCAGGGAACTAAAGAGTGGAGGGCGGGAAGACACCAGCGGCTAATGGCAGGGAGAATAAGGAAGAAGAAAGAAAAATGAGATAAATAAAAAAAGAACAGATAGTAAAGAAGCAAACGTCGAAAAAGGAAGACAGTGGCTTAATTGTTGCTATTGAGAGATGACTCACGTGGTCTGGTCGTTAGTGAACTCCAGCTCCCCCTGCGCGTCCTCAAAGTCCTCGCCGGCCTTCGCCGTGCCCGACTCGGTGTGGTAGGGCAGGATGACCGTGCCGCGGGCGCCCGAGTTGCGCACCACCGTCACCTCCATGGTGCCCACGCTCTCGCTCACCCGCACCATGCGCTCGCTGAAGGTGAAGATGCCGGCGTGGTCGTCGTCCAGGATGGTCACCGTGGCGACCAGGGGCTCCATCAGGCGAGCTTTGGGGATGGCGCCCGCCTCGTCGCTCTCAAACATCCCCTCTGCGTCGCCGACACGCAGGTTGAGTAGACGTACAAAGAAGTGCTCGTCCTCCTCGAATATGTCGTCGTCGATGATCCCAACCTGAAGGACAAAGACATCAAAGTTATGTTCCGCCTCTCGCCCAACATTCCCGGTAACATACTCATTAAATACTACACATAGTCTCACACCATACACACTCTTGGATTCTTGTCACACTCCATTTCCTTAGTTTATATTATTATTGTTTGATTATTATATATATTGTCTATATATATATAATAAATCATAGAGCTTTACTGCCCCTTTGTGTCTGTGCCGTCTCAACTCCTCCTGTAAAACATAACAAATACATGCTTTCAAATCATTTAACAAGGTTGATCCTGTTAAACTGCAAGTTGGTTTGATATAATTATTAAATATGATTCAAATCAAGAGTAAGATTACTGATTTACGTTGACCCCCGGTCCCCTCTGCAGTGGAAAAGATGGTCCACCAGGTCAAAAAGTTTCATACCCAACCTCTGTGGTAAATGATTAGTTTGTAGTTTTTATTTTAAAAATACTACAAACGTTTTACCTAAAACTTGTCTGAATTGAAGAAATGGTAAATGGGTTATACTTGTATAGCGCTTTTCTACCTTCAAGGTACTCAAACCGTTCACGCACACACATTTGACACACTGATGGCGGGAGCTGCCATGCGAGGCCCTAACCACGACCACCACCCCCACTGAAAATACTTTCAATAAAACGACATAATGAACCGATTTAAGAAAACCCTTTTCTGTTCCCAGTGCACAAAGCCAGGTCTATAATGGCATATTTGCAAGAACTCTGAAACAATGTCTAATTTTCTTCCCTGTTTACTTCCTTAATGAGAGTGCTTTATGTCTAGTGCAGCAGCTGGAAGGGAGGGCGATCTGGCCATCAATTTGGATCAGATCTAATCAATCCCTCATGCTGGACTGACCCAGCAGGCACAAGTAATTGATACAACGTTGATTAGACATACACGTCCTTTAAAACTGACTTTGAAACAACGTTGCAAAATAGTTGCATTTGTTCATTGAGACAATGTTGATGTCTGATGTTGGATCCACATTGTTGGTTGGGGGTAATGACCAAATTTCAATGGTCAAATTAACGTCGCAACTTGACATTGAATAAACGTCGTCAAAAGGCATGATGTTTCAATGTTGTATTAGCGTTGTAGAATATTGGTTAGGAAATTACCACATTTCAATGGTCAAATCAATGTCAGAACCCAACATTGATTAAACGTTGTCAAAAAGCATGTTGTTTCAACGTTTTATTTGTGTTGTAGAATATTGGTTCGGAAATGACCATACTGGAATGGTCAAATCAATGTCAGAACCCAACATTGAATAGATGTTGTCAAAAAACATGTCGTTCCAATGTTGTATTTGTGTTGTAGAATAATAGTTGGGAAATGACCACATGGTTAAATCAATGTCACAACCTGACATTGATTAAACGTTGTCAAAAAGCATGCTGTTCCAACGTCGTATTTGTGTTGAAGAATAGTGGTTGAGAAATAACCACTTTTCATTGGTTAAATCAACGTCACAACCTGACATTGAATAAACGTTGTCAAAAAGCATGTTGTTTCAATGTTGTATTTGTGTTGTAGAATATTGGTTGGGAAATGACCATATTTCAATGGTCAAATCAATGTCAGAACCCAACATTGGTTAAACGTTGTCAAAAAGCATGTTGTTTCAACGTTTTATTTGTGTTGTAGAATATTGGTTGGGAAATGACCATATTTCAATGGTCAAATCAATGTCAGAACCCAACATTGAATAGATGTTGTCAAAAAACATGTCGTTCCAATGTGGTATTTGTGTTGTAGAATAATAGTTGGGAAATGACCACATGGTCAAATCAACGTCACAACCTGACATTGATTAAACGTTGTCAAAAAGCATGTTGTTTCAATGTCGTATTTGTGTTGAAGAATAGTGGTTGAGAAATAACCACTTTTCAATGGTTAAATCAACGTTGTCAAAAAGCATGTTGTTTCAACGTTGTATTTGTGTTGTAGAATATTGGTTGGGAAATGACCAAATTCCATTGGTCAAATCAATGTCAGAACCCAACATTGATTAAACGTCGTCAAAAAGCATGTTGTTTCAACGGTATGTTTGAGTTGCTCAACGTCAGGACCTAATTCAACTAGTTCTCAACGTTGTTTTAATGTCTTGTGCCTGCTGGGGACCCTGATTCTGAAGGTGTTCTCTCAGAAAGTAGTTATGCTTTCCAGAAAGCAGCAGGGCTTCCTTCATCCTAGCATGTTTCTCTTTCTCCTACTGGTAGTCTCATGGTGTTCTTCATCATCTACCCTTCCATCTCCTCTGCTTCCTATGTGTCTGGCCTGCTGTGCGTTATTTCTTTCCACCTCTGTAGCAGAATTGACGGCAAAGCAGCAGGCACAGGATGTGCCTCTACATCTGGCTGAAGGGATTTTCTCTTCCGTTCAAATTTCACCATTCAGTGAAAGCTGTCAAATTTGATATGTGACCTGCCGAACATGCTGGCCTGTGCCCTGCAGGCACAATTAGCACGGTGGCAATAATGACGCGGTCTCTAACACAGTTAATCCTTATAACAACTACACAACACAATTATTTGATTGACATTTATTCTGTAATACATTTCGGCCAAAGCAGTCATGTTTACACACTCACACGTTATGTGCCCTTTGGAGAGAAATATAGTTTTACATCACAGGTGTCAAACTGAAGGCCCGGGGGCCAGATATGGCCTGCCACTTCATTTTATGTGGTCTGCCAAAGGCAGGAAACAATGTGCATCAAAGTATTGTGTGGCTAAAAGTATTTGTTCTTTTAGTTTTGAGGCATGAATCTTTGGGCGCCTCATGATTCCGATTCTTGGGGTGATGATTCTATTCAGAATCAATTCCTGATTCATATCATTTGGTACGTATTTTATAATAAAACCTTTTCAAAATAGGTTAAAGGCTGCAAAAACGTCTCCTGGCTGCTAACATACAACGTATATGCACAGTGGTAGCCTAAAAACATATTTTTCAAAATGTAGTTTTTTTATTTTGTTTACAAAAATCACAAAATGTTAATCCACCTAATAAAAGAAACA